>NW_026067983.1:3761798-3976347 GCF_014885135.2 Alexandromys fortis | reverse complement strand
GAGGGAAATGGGAAACGGGGAGGAGGCGGTAATTTTTCAAAAAAATAAATAGAAAGAATATTTTGTAGGTTTGATTTTGCTAAATAAAAAAGAAATACCTGTCTGCTCTGTATAGCCTAAGGAATTAGCTACATAATCATGATTTTTTTTAATGAGTGAGTTTATTAGACTTCAATAAAACAAAGTAAAAGATAAAAAGTGATAGATAGATAGATAGATGCATAGATAGATGTTAGATAACAGCAAAACATAAACTGGACACTCAAAACATTCATCAGAAATTGACCCCAGAAGCCCCTTTAATGCATCCAGCTGGAGTTTCCTATCAAAGGACCTCAGGTGGAGCAGTGTATTCATTTTTCAGGTGAGGCTCCAGAAAGGATGAGCAGACAGCAATAGGATGCTAACGTCATTAAATTGGGGACTTAGACATCCATTCTGGACCAAGGAAGAACTTTTAAGGAAGCCAGCTGGAGCTCCATATCCCCAGAGAGCGTCCGCTTGGGTGAGGCTTCCAAGTGAAAGAGCACCAGCAACAGATAGAGAGAACAGTGTCATATGTGGCACTTACAAGATTCAGTAGAAACTGGCGGAGGAAGTGCAGGCTGTCAGCTGGAGTCCCAACTGAGCTTCCTCTTCATGAGTGAGTTTCCCATGGCTGAACTTGTGACTTCTATTTCCCATCAGAGGAACTCTTACATCTAGGGGTAAACAGCAACAGCATCTGGAGGAAATGCTTTGTCTCCAGGCTGTTCTCAAGGATACACTGTTTTACTCTTCAGGCTCTTCTCTACCTGTCCTGTCCCATAGTCAGCAGAAGCAGCCTGTCCCTAGACACGGGATCTCAGGACACTTGACACAGACATTCCTGCTTCTAATAGACAGGACAATCCCCCTGAGCCACCTTCCCAACGGTTCAAACAGTACATGATAACTTACCAAGGCAATATTCATTAATACAAAATTGATTGTCAGTTTCTAAGTCTATAAATATATGAATACATTATATTTTATGTAATATAGTATAGTTTAATATAGTTGATGATGCTATATATTAAATAAGAATCTATAATTGCATTTTATACATCTCATGCTGGCGTATTCAGCCTGGTTCCAGGGGATACGTGGGCTTAAGTGGTATGGCGGGGGAGTGAAGAAAATGGCTGATTCAGACTGGCAGACAGAAAAGCTAGGGTCAGGTGGTCTGAGGATTCTGAGGTAGAAACCTCAGCATTCTGGAACATCAGTGTGCTTATTCTATAGCGGGGAACAGAGAAGTGGGGTTACTGCATCCTTCTGGGACCATGAGGTGAGCTGTAACCTACAGATGAACAAGAAGACATGGTTTATGGTGTACAGCTGGGTCAAGGAGGCAGGTTGAGCTAATCTCAGTAAGAGTGGCTTCTGTATGGGAACAGTCTTCAAGTGGGAAAAGTTAGGGTGGACATTTTCTACTTACTCGTAGCAGTGGAAGGCTTTTCCAAGTCTCTGAATCTCAAAACAGGGGGGAAGCCTTTGCCCTTCCATCATGGGCTTAAGGGTCTAGGGTTTTTAATGGCCTGCTAATGCCAACACACATTTAGTCAGAATTTATAAACTCAGGGCTTTCTCCATTCCCTGTATCACATGTTTTAAATACTGGCAAATTACAATGTTATTAGTAAGTTAGATATAACATAAATGATATGTTGATATAATAATACACAGGCAGAGATCAATTATTTTTCACAGTTATATTTAGACATTGATACTTGCCAAATAAATTCTGAGCTCACCTGGAATCCAAAACCACCAATGACTACATATTCTGTTGTAGATACTGTCTTAGATAGTTGCATGAAAAATTAGTATGGAAATATGATTCTTCCAGAGTTTGTGAATGGCCTAGCAATAAGACCATAGCAGTTTAACTATTCCTTCTAGCCTTGGTATCTTTAACATTGTTGGTTATGGCTTGAATTGTGTCAGATTCACTAGATTTGTATGATTCAATGATAAGTCCCAGCATATCAGAATATGCCTCTATTTGGAAACTGGCTATTTTGGAAGGAGAGTGAAAACAGAGATGCATGAGTGGGTCCCAACTGAGTGTGACTGGTTCCCCTTACGACAAGAGGAGAATAGTGTGCATGCATAGAGAAAGAAGACAGTCTGAGAAAACAGCAAGTGGGTAGTTATGTGCATATCAAGAGGAGATAATTCATATCACTATTGCTGCCATGTTCAGATATTTGAGCCTCTAGAAGTGCGAAGAAATTGATTTTCTTTGCTGAAGACACTTTGTCTAAGTCACATTTAGATGGGGAGCCTTGACAAAAAGAGCAGGCTCTTCTCTCTACAGTTTTAATTTTGAGATCTTGGTATGCCGTATGACTTAAGACTTTATATCTACAAGTTTTACATGGTGAAGGGTATCACACATGCAATGATGCTCAAAGGACAGCTTTAGACTGTCAGCTTTAGTAGCAAGCACCCTTACCCACTGAGCTATCCCAAGTATTTTTAAGAATGACAGAAGCTTGTATAGAGTTTCACAAAGTTGAATGTATAATATCTTGTTTAATCCACATCATCCCAGAGACATCATTGTCTGTGTATTCCTTTCTTCCAATTACTTTTTCCTGAGTTCTCTCAGCTCTTTAAAATGGTGTCTGGATCAAATCCAGCCATTTGATTCTCAAGCTTATGAGTGTTTAAACAATTGCCTGAATATTGCACAAACTGTACAATGAGCAGTGTGGAATTAGCTTCATCAAGAGTGGTTAACACAATAGGTGTCTTTCACCCACACTCATCACAAAGCTTAGACGTGCATGTGTGGGGCTGTGTGTGAGTCTGTAGCCTCTGGTGTCTCATGGAGACATTTGCAATCCATCAGAATTAGACACCTCACAACAGTATTCTCCACACGATGTTCATTAAGTGAAGCTTCCTTCACTCACAACCTAAAATAATCTTGTTTGGCAGAAACAAACAAGAACAGTAGCCTGGGGTTGTTCAGGAAAGATTCCATCACAGAAAACAGAATGTGGAAGTTGTTAGTCTTTTTGCCTTTATGAGCTGTTATGATACCTTTTGTTTAAGATCACAGCTGGGGGAACTCAGTGCATCAGTAGTCTGAGTGCTGAACCCTAGATCTCGATGCTTTCTGTAATAAGCTTCTGTTAAAAAAAAAAAACTCTGCAGGAAGCAGACTGGAGTTTAGCATCCTCTCTGTTAGCAGAGCGTCTTCATAGTGTTAAAGTAGGGCTTCTATTTGAGGTTTACAGAGTAAAATCTATACTTAATAGTTGTGTTTAAAGCTTTATTTATTTATTTATTTATTTATTTATTTATTTATTTTGTGTGTGTGTAATGTGTGGCTACTTGTAGAGGCCAGATACATTTTGTTGTGATATCCCCCAAATGGTTTCTGGGAACAGAATTCTGATTCTCTGTAAGAGCAGCAAATACTCTCAAACCTTTGAGTAATTTTTTTTATCCCCTTATTAGGTGTTCTATGTGAAAGAAACATTTCTTGCTTAAAAGTGAATATTTGATGCAAAAGAATTCTTTCTGTTAATATATGCTTAAGAATTTTATGAAAATTTACTATTAAAAGGTATTTCAAAGTCTCAGATATAGAGATCATTACAAAGATCCCCTAAACTAATTTGTAGCCTTTATCTCACAAAACAAATGTGAAGTAACACCCTCACACAAGTCAACAACTTTGCTTTATTTGTATGTAGAGTTTCTCTGTGTCTTGGCAGCCACTACCAAATAACCACATGGAAACTCCTTATTAATTATGAAATCTCAGCCAACAGCTTAGACCTGTTTTTAGTTAGTTCTTATAACTTAAATTAACCAATTTCTGTTAATCTATGTGTTGCCCTGAGGCTCATTAACTTTATGTACATATTTTCCATTCTGCTCACTCCGCATCTCATGGCATCTCTTCTGGCTCTATACTTCTTCTTCCCAAGATTCTCTCTGCCCTCAAAATCCTGCCTAGCTATCAGCCAATCAGCTTTTTATTAACAAAGAGAGCAACATATCTTCACAGTGTACAGAAGGATTATTCCATAACATTCCCTCTTTTTGTCTAAATAAAAAGGGAAGACTTTAACTTTACTATAGTAAAATTATATACAACAAAAACAGTTTTCAAGTAAGAATTGCAGTAACAATATCCAATCCATTTGTGTATGGCAAATTTAGAGAAAATATTATCTATATAATCTCTGTGAGTCTAAAGTTTTATACCTAATTTACCTTTTATCATAACGAAGGAAAACTTTAAGCATAATTATTTAGTTTTAAACTCCATCAAAGCCCCAGAAGTATGTAATATTACCTAATGACGGGTACATCTTGTTGCTTGGACAGTCACCCAAAGTTCTTCCGTAACATTGGGGCATCCATCTTTGGTTTATAGACCTAGGATATCTGACAGGAATTTCTGAGAAGCAGGAATTCTGAAGGGCTCTCCTACTTTGTCTTGACAAAGTTCAGCACTCTCTGTTCTTTGTATCCTGCTGGTGCAGTTTTTACAGCATGCAGTCAGCAATTGAGGCAAGGGCAGTTTCTTTTTCAAATGGCTAGCTTTGGGAAAGCAAAGTCCATCTGAAGGTTCTTCAATGCCCATCACCCATTTCTGAAGCAGATTGGTGCTGTCAGCAGCAGACATATCTCACTGTCATGAAAAGCCTTAGGTTATTAAACATTAAATGCCATATTCTTTAGGTCTTTGAAGTGTTTGAAGATCATCTTTCTATCTAAATATATTTGTATTTGATCATGAAAACATACCTAGTATGACTAGATTTGACTATTATAAATGACTATTAACCTGTATTTCTTAATTATGCATTACATTTTTTAAAATGAATTGCATAAGTACAATACCCTAAACAACTGTAGAATCATACATGCAGTATAACACAATCAATTTGAAATTTGTTCCAATAAACCAAAATCCATACCAATGTAAAATATTTATAGATTAATAGTTGTTTTTTGGATTAAAGTAGATTCAATAATCTACTCTTTTTACCTTATCATTCCTATATCATTTCCCCCTTTCTTCCTTTAGAAAAAGATTTTTGAGTTTAACTCTTTTGTTTAACTTTTTTCGACTATGACCAATAACAGTTTGTAATCAACAACCTTAAACAATGACAAGCATTTATAATCTACAAATTAACAAAAACCAATCCATACCACATCTTTTGGGAATTTAGGCATTGTGATGTCTGTGGGTGCTGGTATTATTGGGGAAAACTTGAGAAAATCAGAATAAGTTTTAGATCTTGACTGGAGTATTCTGTGAGGCTGGATCACCTCAGCTAGCAGCTTAGATGTTGTTCTGGATGTTGGATCACCTGGGCCATCCATTTTTATTGGTGTCTGATCCCCTTGCTCTGAAAGTAAATAAACTTTTAAAGGTAACATACATATCCATATTAATAGAGGTGCAAACTGTGCATTGTCCACTAGTCAGCCAAAGATGACTTTTTGTTTTATGTTTGAGCTGGTAAAATATATCAAACCTCATCCATATCAACCTGAAATTAGTCCAGAGCCTCTCATTTCCTATTAAACAAAAGGTATAAAGACTTAATCATCAATTTTCTTACTTGTTTGTTTAGTTTTTACGTTCTATTTGAACTCTTTACTTTTCACTTTTGTGCTGTGAAAGGCATGCTGAAATTTGCTATAACTTTATTTTATTTATTCATTTCATTTATATTTTGAATGTAGTTATAACCTCCCCAAATTATTTATGTGCCACTATGATACACAAATATCAGAAGCTGTTTCCAGTTTGTAATTTGCTAATTCTGTCATTATAATTATACATTTTTGTTTTGATACTTTTATTACTAAATTTTCTTCTTTCTACATCAAAATTAAAATTCTTACTTTCTTTGGAGTTTTTGTGTTTATTTTTTAAAGTTCAGTTTTAATCATGCTGAATCTGTTTGACTTTTACTACTTCATATTCTCTATAATTATGAAATTTGATTTTTCAATTAACCTCAAAAATTATATTTAACTTGGTCAATAAAACTCTAATATTTGTTAGTGTTAGCAATGGGTTTTGTTCCAATTTTGTAATCTGAGATCACTGTAGGCAGAGTTTCTCTGTGCCCCAGCAGCCTCTCCTGTTGTGCCCACATCACGGGACCCCCAAACAAGACCACCACAGAACTGGTATCTGATGCAAGCACACTGAGGTTTATTGATTACAAGTTAGCTAACTCGGACCATAATCCAACACACTGCTGCAGTGGGTTTGGGAGAAAGGCCCTGAGCACTCGGGGTAATGGGTTTTTAAAGGGGAAAACTGCAAGCAGGGTGGTACAAGCCTTGGCGTTTAGGGGTTGAGTAAAAATATTAGGGTATAGGGGAATTTCAAAACAGTGGTTAATCAGATACCTTAAAGGATATTTGGCCCAAGCAGATGTTGTTTGGATATCTTGGTGGGTCGCGTTGCCAGGGAAGGCTCAGTTTCTTGTGAATGTGTATGGTTTTGCTGGGCTGCGTTCACTCCCCAGTTAGGTTCTTTCTAAAGTGGAGTTCTTTCTCAAAATGGAGTCTGTTCTGCTCCTTCACTCCCTCATAACCACACGGAGACTTTTTTACTGATTATAAAAGTTTAGCTGATAGCTCAGGCTTGTTACTAACTAGGTCTTACATTTTAAATTAACCCAGATTTCTTATTTATACTCTGCCATGTGGCGGTACCTGTTTTCCGCAAGTTCATCATGCTTCTTTCTGTGTCTCCTCGTGACTCCCCAGACTCGGCTCTTCTTCTCCCCAGCGTCCTCCTTGTCTAGCTTTCCTGCCCAGCGATAGGCCAGCCAGCTCTCGATTAACGAGTGTGTGTGTGTGTGTGTGTGTGTGTGTAGGTAAATACATATACTAAAATTTCATGCATTACAGATTCAAGGTGATTGTGTTGATGACACTCTCATTTGCCACCCATTTCCACAGAATTTAAACTTTGTAAATCTTTACAGAATTTTTTTACAAGGGAAGCACTTGCTGCTTGGAGCCTGATTATTTTGTAATCTGATTATTCACAGCTTGCTAATTTGTAATTGGGCTTTAACAACTAGAAAACCTCCAGATTTCAGAAAAACTAATTTACTTTTTTCCCCTGTGGTTAATTGTTGTGTTCACACTCAAAACAGTGGAGAGATGACTTCTAGCGGGCTTTGTGCAGTGTTCTGGAACCAATAAAACATATTATTGATCACCTAATGAGAAACACCATGCTCAGGTAAACTTACTGTGTCTGGGCAGGGATACAACTGATCCTTCTATTCTATCCCGAGTGTCACCTGCCATCTTACTCAAGCCCACAGCTACACAGCAAATGTGCCTTAAATTAGGCTGGAGGAACCAACAGGGAGCTTTGTTCGAACTCTTACCCTCTTCCTTTCCCACAGAGATGCCCGTTGCTTCCAATTTAGCTAAAGATCATCAAAATTAATTATGATTGAATGGTATCAAAATTGAAACAAAGTTAAGTCACTTTGAGTCTCTTTAAATTAGTGAGTAAAGTAATATATTTCTCCACTTTACTCTGTAAGTTTGAAACAAATTGATCAGATAAGCAGATAAGCAGATTGAATTTGCTGATTTAAAAACTATAGTTTGCAGAATGTGTGTAGAAAAGGGATATTGCGGAAGGAAATTGGCTTGGCAAGGTCAAAAGGAAAAGAAAGGAGGTAAACATTTTTATTTCATTAGAAATTTTGACCAGCATTTTTAAAATGTAACCACTGCAGTCTTATCATAATTGGGAGAATTAAAACAATGAAAGAGATTTATCTTCGTCTCTTCAAAATGCAAAGTCTCAAAGGCCCGTGTACACACAGTCGAGTCAGTGGTCTCAGGCAGAAAAGTCTGCCATGTCTGTGGTCACTCATGTCACTATGGTCTCTGCTTTGAAGCCACCAAGTGTTGTTGGGCACTTTTGCTACTTTGGGTTTCCTAGAGTAACAGAATTGCTGGATGAATATGATTTATTAAGTCAGGTTATACAATGTGGTTAGTAGTAGTATCCAGCTGACACCCAAGAGACGGAGAGGTGGTGGCTAGTTGCTCTGTCCATGTGACTCGGTGCCCAGCCATCCCCGTCTAGCACTGAAGATGTCCAGGGTGTTTTGGGAGCTACAGGCACAGTCTACACTTAGCCTGGAAATGATTATTCTCATACAACAACGTAAATCAGGTCAGTAGCAAGATGAATGTCCAAGCACAGAAACGGAGAGCAAGACTCCCTCCACCCTATCCTTTTTCGTGGGCTGGTCCTGGAAGGTGAGCCTGCGCTTTGGGTAAATTTTCCCACATCACTTAAGACAATCAAAACAATTACACTGAGGTTTCCTACTCAGGTGACAGTAAATTTTGGCAAACAGAATATATTGTACTTTTTCAATAAAACTTAAAAATCTTAAAAATTAAATTGATAAAATTAGAAAAAAATGAAATAAAAACAGACACCATACTATACATGACATGGAGTTGGACAAAAGAATCTGTTTACACATATTCCAGGATATTAATGGAATAGAGCTCTGAACAGTATCTCACTGGTGAGTGAATGTTCCTGTGTGGAAAAAGTCATGTATTTCTTTTGCTTTGTTAAATTACATTCTCCCATCTACACAGGGACCAATCATTTCAATCCTTTTCTGAGCCAGTACCTGAGGGAAAAATGACCAATCTCTGGAGTCTCTTGTGACTAGCATAGCACAGGATGATATAATGGAACTAATTAATTATTACTTGGAAAAGATACAATTTAAACCTAAAACCCTCTTGCCATTTTCAACAAAATCTCATCTCTCTCTTCTTTTCTGTCTCTGTCTCTGTCTCTGTCTCTGTCTCTGTCTCTTTCTCTTCATATATACATATCCTGGCTGTTAGATATTGACTTTAAATGGATAAGAACACAAGAAGAACACATGTGGAAATGTACAATTTATATCATGGAAAGTGAGAAGGAACAGTATACTGAATTCATCATACCTGGTACAATTTGTAAACATTATTTACAATGAAGTAATTTGTAGCTTTGGTGCCTGTCCTGGAACTAGCTCTTGTTGACCAGGTGGGCCTAGAACTCACAGAGATCTGCTTGCCTCTGCCTCCTGAGTGCTGGGATTAGGCGTGCACCACCACCGCCGGGCTACAATGAAGTAATCTTTAATGAAAAGTGGACAAGACGCTTTTGTGAGCAATGCGAGTCAATGCTCTTAGTTAGATACATAAGCACATACATCCTCATACTGTAGATGTGGGAATAGACAGACCAGGGTTTTAAGTAGATTTATTTGGATAAGAAAAGGTTTCTGTGGGCTGTATGTGAAGAGGATAAAGTTAAGAACAAGGGATTCAGAAAACAACACTTTTGAACTTTTTAGTAGCACCATACTGGAGACTGCCATCTGCTCTAGAAATCTAGCCAATGATAGCACTAATATCTTCTGAAATCATGCCATAAACTCTTACAATGCAGCCACTAAAGATTGTTTTTAAATAAATAAATGCTATTTTTTACTCCAAAAATATCTTTTTACCTGATCCAGAATCATATAATCTTGTTTTTTCTCTGTCTCTACAAAAGATACACTAGTCTTTGAGAACATAATCTTGAAAAATAGTCTGCTTAGATCTTAAGCATGAACTGTGATTTACTTTTGTGCACACTGACTAGTGTCTCAAATTAGTGTTTAAGGTAGAATAAAATTTCCAGAGTTGTTGAGATTCTGGGAGAGGTAAATTTGTAAAAAGTAAAAGGTTAAGATGTAAAAAGGGCTGGGCAGTGTTGGTGAAAGCCTTTGATCCCATTACTCAGAGGCAGAGACAGGTGAGTCTCCAAGTTCAAGGCCAGCCTAGTCTACAGAGAGAATTCCAAGACAGCCAGGACTACAAGAGAAGTCCTGACTTGAAAAAAAATGTAAAAAGGAGTAAAATGCAAGTGGAGAAAGACATTCTCTAGGAACAACTTGTTGCCTGTTTTTCGCTCTTTGGTCCTATGACCTCAGTGTTACTGTGCAGCAGGTCTATGGAAAATCCTAGAACAAGAAAGATGAAAAGAACCCTGGGATGTATGAGGCATCTGATGCATGCATTAAAGGCAGAATATTCTTTCATTTTTATAATATGTGTAAATAGGTATCCTTCTGTGCTCCTGGGTAATGAATCTATGAATAGTACAAGTGAGCATTATGTGGCCAAGCCTTGATTTCTTAATAAAAACCGAAAAGAATTACAGAAGATGATTCAGAGTAAGCCTCAAAATATTTGAGTTCTAGTAACCCTACTGTACTTGTTCTATGGGGACTGCATTTTCTACATTTGCTGTTAGATAATAAAGACGTCAGCATTTCTCTCTGGCAGGGATACTTTAGGAAATATTAAACAGTATTAAAATATTTCTCTAAAAGTACATTTGATATGTAGCTTATTATACAAGAAAAATTGTGTAAGAATTACTTAAATAAAATGTATATAAATTCATTTTCGAAAAATACAATCTGGTAGAGTAGCATGTGAGTGCTTATTTGCCTGCCTTAATGACTTTGAAATACATTTATTTATTTATTATATTTACTCTATGTGTCTTTTACATCATGTATCTTGAGCCCATTTATTTCTTCATCCAATTTGCATCTGCCATCTACCCCTGCACACCCCCAAATAAAACAAAATTTAAGAGAAAAAAGAAAAACAAAGTAAAATTAAAAATTAAAAAAAGTAAAATACTTTTTAAAAATCTTATCATGGATGCTTCAGTGTGACGGAGTGAGTCATGCTGCAAACTCCTTTGTCCATTTATCTTTACTTGCTAATGTTCATTGCAAAGAGTTATTGGTCTGGTTCAAGGCCTCTGGTTTCTACTACCCTATTGATACTGGGCCCTCCCTATGGCTCCTCTTGATATCCTGTTGTCGTAGCGACCCTACAGCTTTGGGTCTGTAATTCAGGCCCTTTATGTGCTCCAGCAGAACATAGGTAGTTTGGATGATGGGGCCAGGCCAAGTCATATCCTTGGGTCTGGGCAACTGTAGGGTTGGTCTGCCGGATATGAAATGGGGAATCTTCTCCCATGCTCACAACTTCACAGGGCTGGCTCACCCACACCTGTGCTAACAGGGCTGACTCTATGGTGCTGTCCTGGCAAGGTATAGGGCCTGCTCTTCCTAGTGTTGTAGTTGGTGGGGGTCAGGGAAAATTCTCCCACTGAAAGAAATTTTTTAAGGATGAAATTTATTAAGTCACTCATGATGCCATGGTGTAGGAGTTCCTTCTGTTTGTGTGTTGCCTTCGTTGGTTAATGAATAAAGAAATTGCCTTGACATTTTCATAGGGAAGAACTTAGGTGGGTGGGGAAAACAGAACTGAATGCTGGGAGGAAGAAAGCAGAGTGAGAGAGAAGCCGTGGATCTTCTGTCTGAGATGGATGCTGGTTAGAATCTTCCCGGTAAGCCACTGCCACGTGGTGATATACAGATTAATAGAAATGGGTTAAATCAAGATGCGAGAGTTAGCCAATAAGAGACTAGAGCAAATGGGCCAAGCAGTGTTTTAACTAATACAATTTCTGTGTGGTTATTTCAGGGCTAAGCTAACCGGGCGGCCGGGGCAAAAAGCAGGCCCTCTCCCTGTAACAATGCCATGCTTAAAAGGCCATTTACGGTCATCCTGCTGATGTAAGAGGGAGAGCACCAGTGGTATCTTCAGCTAGTGGATTTGTTTGCATGCATAGGACCCAAACATAGAACCAACAATGTATGGAATCGGGGAGGCTTTCTTGTACCTAACAGAAATATCCTTCAAATACAGGTCAATACTGAGACCTAGTATTTCTAATTGGCAGTTTAAAAAACTTGAGGGCATGGCTGTGTAATCCAGATGTTTCTTGCTAGAAGCATTGCCATGCCAGCCTAGACACCTCGTGGTTCTGCTGGCTGTAGATCTGGCAGGATTTATGGTACATATACTTAACTTTAATCAGTTTCCACATACAGCATGATCAAGGGGAAAGCCAATTATATAGTCACTTTTAAAGAATTCTAAAATGTTATGAATATTAATACTTTTTAAATATTTGCCTACACTTCCATTGTACCATGTGTTCCTTGGGAAAATGGCCTTGCAGGTTCTTCCCTGGTCTGAGGCAGTCTCTTCACCAAATGTATCAGTGTTTCCTAGGCACTAATTCCTTCAGTAGAATTTAGTCTTAGCTTTTGGGAAAGAGCTCATTAGTACTGTTTTCTCAATTTCTCTTTCTGTTATGCCTTTAAATTTCATTGATGGGGAGTTTAAGATGTAACAGAGTGGATGAGATATCTATGAATACCTCATTGGTTAAAAATCTTCATGTGGTTTTTAAAATATATTTAACAATATTGGAATAATGAAATGGCAATTAACATCAAGTGGTTTTATTTTAGATATAATAATTAACATTGCCATAATGTTATTTCAACACTGTAGACATAACATACTTTGTGTTTATGTATTTTCAACACATACTTAAAATCAGCAATAATAATCCATTATTTAATCATGAAAATATTGACACCATTAATGAAACCTTAGCAACCACTAGGAGGAGCTGAGTACTTTATCAAGAAGTGAGATTTATAACTTAAAATATTGAGTAACACATTTTCAGTAGGTTGCACTTCAGTTTGTTGAAAATACTAAGTGAGATAAACTGAATGTCTTGAGCATTAGCAATTTCGGAAAAAAAAAACATCTAAAACATACACTTGATTTTATTCTGACCTTTTAGCTCCCAAGTTATTGTAAAGTCACCTGAATTATTCAGGACAGCACCTCTGGCTGAGCTCAATTTGGGATAATTAATAAAGAAATTGTCTAAGCTAGGAGTCATGAGGAGGTCTGAGAAAAAGACCACATAGCAGACATAAAGAAGCAGTGAATATAATAAGGGAGGTGCCAGGTGTAACTGTCTGAGTGGGGCATCCTGTAGAGTGGCTGCAAACAGACAGGGGAGGGCTTGTGTCCTTTCTTCTCTCTTAACCCGTGAGCTCGGGAAGGCTACACTTGGGACCGCATGATGTGAAGCACTTTATTTATCATCTGCTCTTTTCATCTTTGTCTCCTTCTGTACACAAAGTTATATTGATGTCGGCAAATTATAATTGATGAAAATGTTGATGCATGTTTAAGACAAGTGTGGCACTTAATATACTATCATACACAAGCATGCCATTTTACTCATATCATACATAAACATGACATCTTATCCATACCACTGTATACAAGCATGGCACTTTGACCACACTGCCATATACCAACATGACTCTCTCACAATATACAATACACAAGTGTGGCACTCTTTCCACATCGACATACCCAAGCATCCCAAAGACAATCAGTTCATTTTTTGCCTTCACTTTCATAAATACGTAGCTGTAGGTAGAAAGTTTTATGGATATGTGTGTCTCTGTGCTTGTGATGTCTATATGTATTTGTGTGTATGCACATTCATGCACAGATGTGTGTGTGTGTCTCTGTGTTACAGAAGTAAGGGTTTTGTGTCTTCCTCTATTTTCTTCTTCTTAGTTGTCAGATACAAGATCTCTCACAGAAGCTCATCAGTGCTGCTAGACTGGCTGACATTGAGCTCCAGAGATCTATCTACCAGCTCTGGGATCACAAACATCTACTACTGTGTGACGCTTTATGTGCGCATTGGGGAAGCAGGTCACAGAAGCACACGCCTGGAATATGTATCTTAAAGTTTCTCAGAACTCAGATTCATCAAATATATATACTAAGTAAGCACACAGAAATTGTTTTAACATTAGAGAAGTGTAAATTAATCCACACGAGAAAACATTGGCACTCTTATTAGTAGCTTGTTATTTTTTGTGTGAATAAGTTTTCTAATTTCTTCATTTACTAAGACAAATAATATAATCATTCACATTCAAATTTTTACATGGGCATATAAACTTCACTTATCTTTGGTAGCCATTTAAGACAATGTTAATAGTTTTTTTTTTTATATAACTGCTAAACAAACCAGTGATACCCAAGACTTTCCAATTTGATTTTCCAAAGTATATGAACCATTTTACAATCACACTAGAAATGTATAATTCTTCTGCCTTTTCAACAGCCAATATTTCTAAATATGTTTATTTTAAATTATAGCCTATATTAATTTCTTATAGGTATTTAACAAGTTACCAAAAACTATGCAGTTTAAAAAATGTACTTTCTGACTTATAGTTCTGGCCAGAACGGTGTAAGAAGGTGCCCCATCTCAACTAGCCAAGCTGGAATCATCTTGAACAGTTTGTAACTGAAAACTGATCTTAAAAGTGGTGCTATCAGCATAATGACATCATATCGCCAAGGTGGAGTCATTGTTGAGGGGCCCCATCTTCTTCCTGGAAACTTCAAAGATTACTGCAAGAAAATTTATTGTTCACTGTAGAAAACTTAAACATTATTCATATAGACATATATATGTATACACACACATATATATGTTTTGTCTATGGTACAAAACATACCATGATAACAGTAATAAATATGGGAAGAAGTAAAATTTTTTGAAAGCAGAGTTTTGATAATAGAAGCCCCCAACTTTTATGTTTCTTCTGTCTCATACAAGGCGGTTCCTCATATGAGACAGAAACTCTGAATTTTTCTTTTAGCAACATGCTTGGATTTAGAAAAAGATAGCCACGGTCCAACTTCAAAACCAGCTTTGATTTTTAATAAATGGTGACTACAATTATATATATGTCAATAAGCTCTTATCCTGCAGAATATATTGATATCATAAGTTAGATTTATCTTTGCTTGTTGATTCTTTCTGGATAGTTAGTTTCTTTTTTAAGCATCTAGATGTTCAAGGTCTCTTGACTTTTCAAAGATAGGCATTTTCCTGCAAAGACAGGAACAGAACCCTGCCCCATCCCTTATGAGATTTCCTTACAACCTGAAGGAATGTCACCTCTGTAAATGAGTTGTTAATTCTCTTTTTCAAGAAGTTTCTCCTTTTCCAAACAAATCTTTATAATTTTGATGGTATTTAGAGACATATGCTAGACCCATGATGGCCATAACTTCTAATAAATGTGTGATTACCAAATCAGCCTTTTCTGAGCTCAAGGCAGTTGCCCATTGAAAACCTGAATAGGTGTCAATGGTGTGGTGTACCTATTTTAACTTTCCAAATTCTACAAAGTGGAACACATCAATCTGCCAGATTTCATTCCTTTGAGTACCCTTTGGGTTACTGCCTGTAGGTAGTAATGTTTGGTTATATAAAGAACAAGTAGAACATTTCCTTATAATCTCAGCTTTTTGCCATGTAATAGCAGTCTTTTTAAATTTAATTTTATTTATTTATTAAAAATTTCTGCAGTCTTTTTTTTTACAAAACCTTTGCTGTTGACATGATGTATTTTATGAAATTCTGAGGCCTTCAGCACATTTCCAATCAATAATCAATCAATTTCTGCATCACCTTGTCCTAGAGAAGCTGGCAGACCTGTATGTGACAAGATATGTGTTATGTATATGGGACAAAGTCTATTCCTGATTATATCTTGAACTTGCATGAATAATGAAGTCAATTCTATATCATCTGATGTAACATGAGGTCCTGCTTGTTGGGATTTCTGTCCTGCCCAGTTCCCCACAGCCGGCAAGTCCCAAAGAAAATCACACAGAGATCTCCATTAGTTATAAAACTGATTGGTCTATTAGCTCAGGTTTCTTATTAGCTCTTGTAACTTATATTAACCCATTATCCTTATCTATGTTAGCCATATCTTTTCTCGGTACCTTTTCTCAGTGGGGCAGGTCACATCCTGATCAAAATTAAGATGTCATCTTAGTTGGTTTTTTCTTTAATGAGTATGAAGTTTCCATCTCCATCTCTTTCAATTAATTTTGTTTTGAAGTTTATTTTATTTGCTATTAGGATAGCTAAACCATCTTTCTTTCTAGGTTCATTTTATTGGAAAGCCTTTTTCCAAGCATTTATTCTGCTATAATGTCTATCTTTAAGTTGAGGGTTTTATTTTTTGTATGCAGCAGAATGACTGACCTTGTTTTTGTATCCATTCTGTTAGCTTGTATCTTTTTATTGATGAATTGAGTCCAATGATATTGAGATATATTGATGAGCACTGATTGTTGATTGTTGGCGTTGGTGGTGGTAGTGTGTGTGTGTATTTTCCTTCTTTGGATTTTACCAATATGGGATAATCTTTTATCTCAGTTTTCATAGGTTTAGTTAACTTCTTTGGATCAGAGTTTTCCTTCTAGGACTTTTTGTAGGGATGGATTTGTGCATGTATATTGTTGACATTTGACTTTGTCATGAACAATTTTACTTTCTACATCTATGGTGATAGAAAATTTTTCTGGGTATATTAGTCTGGCCTGGAATATGTTGTCTCTTAAAATCTGCAAGACATCTGTCCAGGCCCTTCTGGTTTGCAGAGTTTCCACTGAGAAACTCTTCAGATGTAATTCTTACAGGTCTGCCTTTATATGATACCTGATCTTTTCCCCTTGCACCTTTTAATATTCTGTCTTTGTCCTGTATGTCTAATGTTTTGATTGTTGTGTGATTGGAGGATGCTTTTTTTTTTTCTGATCCAGTCTATTTGGTGTTCTGAAAGGTTCTTGTGGCCTTTATGGGCATGCCCTTCATTAGGTTAGAGAAAATTTCTTCTATGATTTTGTTAAATATATTTTCTGGGTTTTTGTTCTGAGATTCTTCTCCTTCTATTCCAGTTATTCTTAGCCTTGGTCTTTTTCATAGTATACAAGATTTCCTGGATGCTTTGTGTTAGGGGCTTTTTTAAACTTAACATTTTCTTTGACCCATGAATCTGTTTCTTCTATTGTATCTTCAACACCTGAGATTCTCTCTTCCATCTCTTGTATTCTGTTGATGATGCTTGTGTCTGTAGCTCCTATTTCCTTACCTACTAGGTTTTCTATTTTTCCATTTCCTGAATTTCTGGTTTCTGTTTTCTTTATTGGTTCTATTTCCATTTTTATGTCATGAATATTCTCCTCCTCTTCCTTCTCCTCCTCCATCTCCTCCTCCTCCTTTTAACCCCCCCCCTTTCTTGCTTCTTGGTATTCTTTAAAGGATTTACTGATTCCCTATAACTTTTTGTTGTCTTTTCCTAGATTTCTTTATGGAAGATTTTTATTCCCTGTTTAAGGACTTTGATCATTTTCATAGAGTTATTTTAAGGTCATTTTCTTGTGTTTCAGCTTCATTGGAATGTTCAGGTCTTGCTGTTGTAGGGTAACTAGGCTCTGGTGGTGCCAATTGCCCTGTCTGTTGTTGATTGAGTTCTTATACTCGTGTTTAGGCAGTTGGGATTTGGATGATTTGGTCAAGGTACTGATTTCTGAGTTTGTATTTATGGGATGTTTGTTTGGTTCTTTGTTTCATGCTTTTTCTTTGGTTTTCTAGTCTTTGCTGTCTGGATTTCTGGCAGTTGGCATGGCCTCTGGTCTAGTTGGGAGTCACTATTTAGGTTAGGAGTTGGTTCAGCTTGGTCTTTGTTTCAGCAGGAGTTTCTCTTCTTTTTCTTATTTTTAGAAATCACTTACTTGTACTCACTTTTAATAATGATATACCATAAAAAAAACCAGCAGACCAATCATTTTAAAGGAAGATGTTACTTTTGCATGGTGTCTGGCTGTGTAAATTACTGACTAAAGAACATAGTATTCAGCCATGCTTTTTTTTCCTTTTTTAGTCATGTTTCTATAAGTCATTTATTTGTATTTTGTGTACATTGCTATTTTGCTAGCATGTATGTCTGTATGAGGATGTCAGATGTCCTGGAACAGGATTACAGACAGTAGTGAGCTGCCATGTGGGTGCTGGAAATTAAGCCTGGATCCTCTGGAAGAACAGCCAATGCTTTTAACTGCACAACCCTCTCTCCAGTTTCCCAGAGTCTCTGTTGCTCTGAATGGTGTGGACTGTACTGGTTATGACTAGTGTGACTTGCACTTGAGCACCTGAAGTCTGAACAAGCCCATGTGACTTGTGCCTCTTCACTGATGCAGCTTTCACTGGTTTTGGTAGTGTAGTATGCTCTCGAGTGGTAGAAGACCATTGAGGTTAGGGTCAGGGTCCACTAGTGGGGCCAGGGACAAGCTGCATGACATAGGCCTGGGAAAGTGACGTGGAGAATAGAATCCAGGAACAATTTTTGTATTTCTGTACAAACATACTTTAATATGATTGGTTAGTGAATACTTTTAGAATATTTTCACTAAAAAGTAGTGATTACTTTTGGTGGAGTGTATGAATCTATCAGTGATGATTAGAAAAAGAGTTTTAACGAGAGATTCATAGGAATAAATAGAATATTAGTCATTCATATCCACTCATTCAATGAAACCATATAATATTTGTATACTTAAAATTTTGTAGTAGGGGTAATAAATTTTGTCTCTAAACATTCTTAAGTTAGAGTATTTATGCTTACAGTTTTGTTGAAATATTATTTTCATATTCTACAATGGCAAAGTGATTTGTTTGTTTAGTTTTTTAATATTTTAAAATTTGTAATATTATCTGTGAATATGTGTGTATGTGTGTGTGTGTGTATGTGTGGTGTGTGTGTATACTACCTGTGTGTGAGTCCATAAGGAAGCCAGAAGAGGACTTTGGACATCTTGGAGCTGAAATTCCAGGTAGTTTTAACCACCCAATTGGTTAAATTCAGGATCTAGGAACAGAACTTCTGGTTCTCTGGAAGGGCAACTTTTAAATTTTATGGTTCTAGTTAATAATTTAAATAGCATCCTATAGTTTATGCATGAACAATGAGTGGTTATAACAGGTTTCAAAGGCACAGAGCATGATATAAATATCACAGATCAGTTCTTCATCACATGTTAACATTTGTTGAGCATGGATCAATTAGATCATGTGAAGAAAATGTTTTCATGCATTTATGTTTCTTAGAACACTCTTTTGTGTACTATGGCATGTATTTATTTTACCTTCCAAAAACCTTAATATGAAGTAATTATCAAAGTTAGAAATTTTCTGAGAAAACAAAACCCCTATTTCAATATCTGTTCTTAGTCAAGTATGTTTATTTGTGAACTCTGGCATGAATCCTAACAGTTAAGTATTTTCATTCATAGGGACAGATGATAATTACTGAATTGAAGTCAAATTCACATTGACTTCAATGACTACCCTTCCAAAACCTTCTGGAACCCAGAATCCTATTTATAATAAAAGCAACATAAAAAGCAAGTAGCAGTAAGAGAAACAACACAGGTAGTTTATGAATAAACGTTCAAAATAACTATTCTTGGAGAAACCAAATATGATTGCAGTGTCTAAGGAAGACTACAAGAAAAAAACAATGTAAGAAGGGTTTAAGTTATAGGTAAGTGGTTAGAAAGTCTGGAAAATATAAGCAGGAATGATGCTGAATTGTTTGGGACATTATAAGTGCTAATTTAATGAACGGTTTGAAAATTGTGATTGTATTTGGTAAACAGTTTGCACAATGGACTTCAACCAAATAGAGCTGCAGACAGCTGTTAAGCAGACAATTGATGCAGTGCTCAAGAACTAATGAGTTCCTGTGATTGAAGCTGTAACAGAAAACAGGCGGCTAGAGGACTCTCCAAACCCTCTGCACGTGGGTAATGAGACCTGGCTGAGCACAAATGGATAGAGGAGGGAAAGGCATCTGAAACAGTGGAAGATACTTAAAGACCGGAGTTGGATCGAAGGAGAAGGATGTGGTCCAGAATCCAATTCCTTCAACGAGTCTGATTCCTCTAAAGGAATATACAATTCTCTTTTCTCTCTAATTGGTTCTGACATCCTTCTAGTTGCTTCTCAGTGAGGCAGGAAAGCTGCTAAGTTGCAACCTACTGCATAAGCAGCCCTGGGTTTGTGCCAGGTGCTGGGGGCATGTGATGGAGCGGAGCAGAGACCTGCAGACCCAGTTAGCTCAGGATGATACCCTGTGCTGTTGACGTGATAGCGAGGCTTCTTCTGACTGAAGATAGCAGGGAGGGGGTGGTCAGCCTTGATATTATATTAGCTATTTGCAGGCCACATGAATATGCATCAGGGCTACCAACATATTGCTAACCTATGGATTCTACTGCCAGAGAGGATGGGAATAAAAACAAACATGATTGTATATTTTTTCTTTCCTATTGACAGTTACTTAGGTGTTCCGAATTAATATTTGTTAGGAAGACATACTGCTGGGAAATAGAGGCTTCTCTTGTTTAAGTATTAAATAGGGATACAGTTGCATTTTCTCTTTTTGCGTACCTGTTGTTCTCATAGTCATCACCTTGCGATTTTAAGTGTCCCTCCACATACAAACTTCCTATAGAAGCTCTTTGTAGTAATAGCAAACCTAAGCAAAATATGGTGCAGGTCTTCCATGGCTGATATTCAGAATCCTCACACTGCACTGGGTCCAGATTATTGGCTATAAATAAATATTGAGTGATTGATGAAATGGCCTGGAAGATGATTCTTCAGGTCCTGGCTGTATATGAGTCAATCACTTGCCTAAGTGCTACCCACTGATTACCTGTTTGGCATGTTCACATAGATAGGATAGAATCAGGCTTTGCCACTGTCTGCTTTTATTGTGGTCTCTTGTGAGTCACATACTCATTAAAATATGAAGTACATGCTTTTCACTTACTTTAATCGTCATATTTTCAGCCTACAGAGTCTACAGTACTCAGTGAAATGTGTAATCTCCACTTTAGCTCTCTTCTGAATCATTCGGTGTGCTTCTCGAGGCAATGTAGACACTTGTGACAGATTGGATAACACCACTGCACGTGTAAATCCATACTATCAAGGAACATGCATTAATTGCTTTTCTTTGAACCCTAAGCGATAACTCAAATCACTATGACAAGAGAGAATGAGACATGTTATACAGGGTTTTCAAAAGAATGTTTGCAAATCAAAACTTTCAATGTATCCCAGTGTTATGACTGGTAAAATTTAAAGTTCTGTTTGTCATAACTGCTACTTTCTGTAGAGTTCCTCAGAAATGTTTCTCAAAAATGAGATATTTAATCCAAAAATGTTCATGGAGTATTTTTATTCTTATGAGACTAGATCGAGAATGATTCTGATTACATTAAGCCTCTGCTCACTACTGGAGGGAAAGTACTTAAGCATTGCTTGTGACATGACGTTAACAATGAATAATTCAGCTGACTTTGATGTAAAAAAGATATTTAATTTGTGGCTTTTGCCACATCATATAGAAATATGTGTCAAGGAATTCATTTTCAAGCCTCGTTGTCTCTGCATCAAGATCCAGTGGAATGAGACGGCTCTGCAGAAGGCACCACCACATGGCATGTTCTTAACTGTGTAGCAGTGACACACATCTCCCTCATATTCTACTGAAATGTTTGTGGCTTACAGAAGACTATGTGGAGAAATCAGTTTGTCAGGAACTGTTAGGTCATAGGATGGCCAAGCGTAGGACCAGACTCCAAATGATAATAACCCGCATTTCAAAAGCGGCTGTTGGTAATTTGAGCAGTTTATTTTTCTTTGGCATTAGCACAGCCCTGCTAAGGCAGAGTAAATGTCATAAAATGTTTTGTTTTCCAGCAGCCAGGGGCAAATAATTGGCATCTGTTTTCTGTTGTCTCGCTGCAGTTGTGATCTCTGAAACAGAAGTTTGCATGCCTCATCTAATAACTTGTTGATTTAAGACTCTTAAGGGACAGAAAAAGGGGGCTGAGCAAAAAG
The DNA here is from genome assembly GCF_014885135.2 of Alexandromys fortis. Classification (NCBI taxonomy): domain Eukaryota; kingdom Metazoa; phylum Chordata; class Mammalia; order Rodentia; family Cricetidae; genus Alexandromys; species Alexandromys fortis. Next base: position 3,954,533 of record NW_026067983.1, on the reverse strand, counting down.
AAGGAAAAGGAAGCGTTCCAAACATTTGGACTGCTGCAACCTGGATGCATTGTCTCCATACTCCGTCATTCACTATTGGGACTCATCAGTATTTCCAAAAATAGACCAGGTCAAGAAGTACGGAAATTTTGTCTTTTCTTTCTTCTTCTTTTTTATTTTTTTTTATGAAACCTAAAATAACTTCTCTGATACAAAGATGAAGAGGTAGAAGTTCCTTTTGGAAACAACTTTGTTCACCTACTTTTTGACAAGATCCTCACGTGTTTACTATTATAGACAAAGGAGGTACAAGCCTCCAGAGTGTTGAAATTGGGTTTTCCTTGAATTCAAACACTTTTAAAAGCTCAGATAAGTAGGGGATGTGATTATTTGTAGAGCAGGAAAGGCACTTACCACTGTAACTGTAGGAGCCTCTCTGTTTTTAATGTTTAAGAGCAGATAAAATGCCTCTTCCCCTGACTTCAGGCATTCTTCTAGCTGAGGACTAGGCCATTAATAGTCATTAACACTCTTTCAAATGTATTGCCAGAGTGGTAATGAAATCAACACCTTCTAATTTTTATATTGAAGCTCTGCCAAAATGCATTTGGTCTTGTCACTACATAGGGATGTGCTGTAGTACGTGCTTGCTACTTAAGATATCAACATAAACACTGAATAAAAACATAAATCTTTTACAGTGTTGAGACGCGTTGCCATTTTATTGTAAATCAACAGAGATCAATTATTCAAACCTATCTCAGCGCTTGCTAGATGAAGGGCAGGCAGACCAGTGGCAGTGTCAACGCCTAGTCTGAGTTGACTGTTAGTTTCTTTCTTTCAAACAAACTATTAGCTGAAAAGTTATCATTAGAACTCGAGTCAGTGCCATGGACCTTTCCCTAAATGACAAATGGAGGATACTGATTCCCTGTACCTGTGTTGTCTTCATTTGGCCAGGGAAGCTTTTATTTAGAATTTGGTTTGTTTCTAAGTGGTGTGATGGGTACGTGGATATTAGGTGTATTGGATTAGCAGAGGGTAGTTGTTTTGCTGTGGAATCTAACATTCAAGGGGCAGGAAGAAAATTCATTTATATTCAATAAACCCTAAATATTTTTATCTAAGTGATATAATCCAGAATTATAGGAGCAGTAAGACAGAGATAAGAGCACCCGACTCAATTTATTCTGCTCCTGCAGAGAGATCGGTGATGATTTTGGCAGAAAGAATGCTGATAGAAAGCAATGAGCCTTGGGATAGGAAGAAAACCGGTGAACTGATAGCTAGAACATGCATTTTTGAGGAAGCCCTTCTCAGCAGATGCAGAGCATCTGGTAAAGGTCTCAAATCACCTGTTTGCTGTATTCTGAACGTGTTCAATGCAAGCTAAGAATTTTTATAGCTTCTTCACAACTGAGATGGGAAACAACACCCACTCCATGTCCTTCCTCAAAAGTTTGCAGCCACGCTCATATGTTTGATATCTTTAGAATTTATTAATGTTGGAACCAAGAGTGATTGGATTTTAAAAACAATATTTAGAGTCTATACTAAAATGAGCAAATACTATTCCAGGGCCATGCAAATAATCATAAAATGAATAGCTAACACCATGACATAGCAATGATGTTTCAGAATCTCAAAAATTTTTATAATTAATGTCTTCTCAAAGTAGTAATGTTCTATCTCTTGTAATTTTTGTTTGAAGGCCTCAAATTTTTGGTAACTCAAGTTCATATGGTAAAATATCTTCCATCTTTAGGCTAACCCTTGACAAAGACAGTTTTTCTCCGTCTCAATTCCCACGTTTTCTATATGGAGTTGATAAAGGAACTTTGGTCTTGATAGTAAAAAAAGTGGGTAGCACTGGGGAAATACTTTGGCAAAATATCTTTCAAACTTGGCAGTAAACAAAATCAAGCAGGAAATGCAGACAAAAGTAACAGAAATCTCTGTATTTTGAAATTCTTTACTGTTAGTTAAATTGCAATTGATCTTCTGGGGTCTACAGACAATCCCCCAGCTCTTCTCACTCTTGATGTAGAGTGCTTCTTTCTTTCTAATTGCCTAAGCCATGAATTCTCTACGTGCTCACAGAATCTCTGTTAACTTGGGGGAGGAGAACTCTGTCTTTGACACGCCCACGAGCATTGCTGTGCTAATGAAACAGTAAGGATTTGCATAAAGGTGTCTTTTGTAGGGTATTTCTACATGAAAACTGAGCATACTGTCAAGGAAACTTCAGCGCTGCTCAGCTCTGTGCAGAGGAGCACATAAACAATCACTAGGACATAGATCCATACAATTAAAAAAACATTGCTTTATGGACATATCTAAAACTCCATGACTACCGAAACTGTACTTTAACTTCATGATCATATTTCCCTTGGAAATTTGGCTGATCATAATAGAGGGAAAAGATTAATTTTAAGGATATATTTAAAAAACATAGTTGTTTTTTTCTTTATTTCAGTGAGTTTTCTTTGAAAGCATTAAATGTTAATGCACATGTAAACACATTCCTTGCACACTTGAAAATGATAATATATTTACACAAGTAAGTACACCGTAGATATTTTTTTTAATATAGCACAACTACCAAGATTATCCTGGCATGTGTTTATTTAAGGGTTTTATAATGCTTCCAGGACTACACAGCTAGTTAACAAAGACCCAAAATGAAATATGGCATTACTGACTTCTTTCTGTAGCTATTTACCTGAATAATAACTCAGCACTATTTTGAAATACCCAATATTCTTTAAAACTTATCTCATTAAATGTTTTGAATGCAATTCTCTTACACAGTCATTCATACCACAATAAAAACACAAGTAGGCTTAGGACAACTACCCAGGAAAATATGTATCTAAACCCAATCAATTGTATCTGATATTTTAAGATTTGCTGAATTTTAAGATCATTTAATTTTTAAAACTCCAAATCAGTCTCCTAGATGAATTTTTAAATTCATTTTTGAGTTTTGTCATTTAGTTATTTTTAAATACAATGTTGCTGAGTAGTGATGGTGCATGCCTTTAATCCCAGCACTTGGGAGGCAGAGATGGACAGACTCTGAAGCTACAGAGAAACCCTGTCTCGAAAAGTCAAATAAAAAAATAAATAATAAAAAAAACCTAAGCAGATTTTTTTTCTGAATTTCTAATATAATTCAGAATTTAATGGAAATAAAGCATGCTATAGGATATCTTGGAGATATCTGTCAATTTTTGTTTCAAAACAAAATGAAAAATTTCACATTATGAGTAGCTATTAATTCTGTAAGACCTAATTATTAAAGTGCTTACTGCCTAAGTATGAGGACCTCAGAATCCCCAGTACCCATGTAGAAAGTCTGATGTGGTGGTGGGTGCCAGTAGATCTGGAGTCAGGGAGGCAGATGTAGGGAGATCCTGGAGTCCTGGAGGGCCTAGGTGAATCAGTTATCTTTAGTTTCAGTGAGAGACAGAGACCCTTTCCTAAAATCAGGGGGAAAGTGATTAAGGAAGACAAAGTTGACCAATAATCTCCACATGCACCCAACACACACACACACACACACACACACACACACACACACGAGCACAAATACAACTTAAAAATATAGAAGACTAGATATTCTATTCATTTTTAAATGCTCTTTAATCATCTCACTTAAGCAAGTACAACAGTAAGTCAGGAACTGGAGGAAGAAAGTATTCGTCGCACGTAAATCTGCGCAAAGACTTATCTAGAACCTATTAAAGACCAAGCTCAATGATAACAGTAAATACTCAAAAAAAAAAAAAAAACTCAAAGAAAAGATGTTAGAATGTCCATAAAGCGTGCTAAAAGTGCTTAATAATGTCAGGGAAAACAGCCAAAGAAAAGAAAATTAAAACCATCTTGCAAAATACCGGCAATTTATGACCCTTTATTTTCTTGAAAATTTAGTAAGTATGCCGAGAAACCTACAGCTGCCGTGTCTGCTGAGAACACACCGTATTACAAGCCCCTACTTTAAAAGATGATGTGTTTGGGTGTTATTTAAAGGAATTTATTTTTGAAACCTTTGGCAAATGTTGATGAGTTCTTATGAGAGCATTAAGCAGATTCAATGCGTTTTAGGAAGTTCTCCCCGGTCAGCATGTAGGACAGTGGAAGGACTTTTTCAAGAAGGGTGCCAACACCGCTGGAAGGAGCAGGTAGAGTTGGGAGAGAAGAGGGAAGATTTGATCAGTGTTTCACACGTCACTTTCATCCACCACAGATACTTCTAATGGAAAATAATGCTGCAGATGCGACAAGTCTGCCTTGAGGGACTCAGAAAAGACCCAGAATCTCATGGGTCTCTCCATTTTAGAAAAGCATTTAATTGTTAATAGAAATTTGCTAGTCAGATTTTAGGGTGTAACTTTTATTTGGAAACAAGTCATAGCATAAAAGTCAAATATTTTGTATTATGATATTAGTATTGTGTCACATCTTTTCAAATCTTACTTGTTGCAAAACATAAATTTTGGGAAACTGTAATGAATCATTGTATACTGTTTTTAAGAAAAAGCAGAATACTATTACTATTATTCCACTAAGAAAGACTTTTTAGTAGAATCTTCTCAGTGTTGCAGAAATATATACCTTTTTATTAAACATTACTTTTACCCAACTTCAAAATCTTTCATTAGAGAGGTTGCACAATAATACATAGTTTTTCATATTTTCTTTAAGCGTGATGGTTTAGTGTTTCTTTCAGTTTAATAATGTTCTTTAATCCTTCACATAATTTCAGGATTTATGAGCCTGAAGAACCACACTTTGCTCCTTAATAACTAAAACAGATTCCATACTCTTGAGACTAAAAGTATTACAAAGTGAATCAATTGCTCTATAAGTAGGGATGTTTATTCTTCATAGGAAATCCAGTGTTTTAATTTAGCTATTCCTTTGCCAGTTATAAAGTTGACATCCGTAATATGTTTACGCTCTGACATTCTATTTTTCAGTATGTATGCTTCAGTTTACACAATTCCTCTGTGCCAGTGTTAGAAAACTCAAATCTTATCCTGGGGAGAATTTTTGTGAACTTGACACAAGCTAGGGTCATTGGAAGAGGTAACCTCAGCTGAGAAAATGTTTCCATCGGATTAGTATTAAATAGTAGAGGGCTTGCATTAGTGACGGTTGGTTGGTTTGTTTTTGAGACAGTCATGCTTTCTAGTCCAGGCTAGACTGGAATTTATAATCCTCCTGCTTCAGTCTTTTTTTTATTTTATTATTTATTTATTTATTTATTTATTAAAGATTTCTGTCTCTTCCCCACCGTCGCCTCCACTTTCCCTCCCCCTCCCCTAATCAAGTCCCCCTCCCTCGTCAGCCCAAAGAGCCATCAGGGTTCCCTGCCCTGTGGGAAGTCCAAGGACCTCCCACCTCCATCCAGGTCTAGTAAGGTGAGCATCCAAACTGCCTAGGCTCCCACTAATCCATTATGTTCAGTAGGATCAAAAACCCTTTGCCATTGTTCTTGTGTTCTCAGTAGTCCTCATTGTCCGCTATGTTCAGCGAGACCGGTTTTAACCCAGGCTTTTTCAGACCCGGGCCAGCTGGCCTTGGTGAGTTCCTGATAGAACATCCCCATTGTCTCAGTGTGTGGGTTCATCCCTCGCGGTCCTGAGTTCCTTGCTCATGCTCTCTCTCCTTGTGCTCCTGATTTGGACCTTGAGATTTCAGTCCGGTGCTCCAATGTGGGTCTCTGTTTGTCTCTTGTCTCTTTTCATCGCCTGATGAAGGTTAATATTCAGGAGGATGCCTAAATGTTTTTCTTTGGGTTCTCCTTCTTTTTTGTTGTTGTTGTTTGTTTGTTTGTTTTTTTTCTAGTGTTTTAATGTTCAAAATCCTAGAAACCAGAGGGGTGATGGGAAGCAGCAAAGGCTCCAGAGAGAGGAGGGAGAAGCAGTAAAACTCCAAGTTTCAGTGGAAAGTTCAATCTCCCAGAAAATGCTGTTTCAGCCAGTATTCTTACATTGGCATCTGGACATCTCGGTTTGGGGTGATTATAGGTCTAGGTGTGGATTTCTTACTTTGTCTTTTTTTGTATGGCTGTTTCTTGATTTCTGTTTAGTCTCTGGTCTTCTGGTCTATGTGGCCTGTGGTTGAACAAGGGTTCTCCACCTGAGTTGGAGCTAGCTTTCTGGTGGCTGGCCTGGTCTCTGGTTGAGCACGAGGTTTCTCTGTCAGTGTTTGGAGCTGGAACATGGTGACAATGAGGGACAGGCAGATGAGGAATAAGGTGAGGGGTGCACAGTGAGAGTGGGGAAGTCCACAGTCAGACCGTCAATCTAATTGGACTTTTTGTGGCCAGAATGGCCTCTGGTTGAACAGGGGTCTCCATCTGAGTTGGTTGTTAGGACACAAGGCACAAACTGGCATGTTTTCTCTGCATATCATTTTAACTATAACCATTTTCTGGCACAGAGAAAACTAACAAGTGCTTTTTTGTTGTTCCTGTTGTCTTTGTTTGTTTGTTGCTGTTTTTTACATATCCTTTCAGTGATATATAATGGATAATTTATTCATACGAAACTATGAGTAATTGAATACCTGGAAAGTATCAGAGGCCATTGGGCTTGGGACTAGTCCAAAACCTTAGTCTAGAACTTGACCTAGACCTAGATTCTGGTCTTGTCTGAGATTTGAACCTAGGTGGTTCTTTTTCCCTTGGAGTCCATGGAGGAGGAAAGCTGCTTATTGGCTTGTTCCTCATGGCTTGTTCAACTTGCTTTCTAATAGAACCCAGGACTACCAGTCCAGAAATGGTACCACCCATAATGGACTGGGTCCTCATTCATAAATCAGTAATTAAAAAATTCCATACAGGCTTGCCTACAGCTGAATGTCATGGAGGCATTGTCTCTATTGCAACTCACCCTCTCTGAGGGTGAGACTCTAGCTTCTGTCACATTGACACAAAACTAGCCAGTACAGCAGACCACTTGTCAATCTGACACTCAAAAACATTCCTTTTCAACTAGAACCTTTCCTTTCTCTTTTAGCTTCAAGATGACACACTAATATTACTATTACAGTATAAAGCATAGCTCATTTTAAAAGTCCCATAGTTTTCAAATCCAAATACATTTAAACTCCAGTCTCTTTAAAATATCCAATTTCTTTAAAAAAAAATCCCAAATACCTTTTCAAACTTCACAATCTTTCAGTTGTGGGCTTGTGTAAAAATCCAAATGAAATGAATAAGGGAGCAACCAGAGCACAGGCACCAACTGAAGAAAGCAAAAACTTCAAGAGTATAAATAACTTAATATCCAATGTCTGAGATTCACCTACAATCTTCTGGGTTGCTCCAAAGGGTTTGGGGCACCTCTTTGGCTCTGCCCTCTGCAGCATACACAAATTATTTTCTAAGCTTAGGCAGACTCCACTCCAAGCCTGCTTCCATTCTTGGTGATCATCCCGTGCTATTGGTATCTCCAAAGTACTGGGGACTTTTGCAAGTGGGCTACATTTTCTTCAGTAGCCTGTGCCTTTCTGTTCCTCCTTCAAGCCTTCCCATATATGCCACCTTATTCTCTTTCAAATTTATGTTCTCTTTTTCCCTAATTGTTATTGCATACATATATGTTCTTATATATAAATATATATTCCTGAACATAACATTTGAGTCCATAGAATGTTACTTGTAGGTGTGTTTTGAGGGCTGTTTGGTACTGGTCAACCAATTGGTGTGCTCTTCCTGAGTAGGAACACCTCAACCACTCCCAGCTTTACTCAGTGTCCTGTAGTTCTTTGTGTAGGTTTGAGGCTTTCCGCTGCTCAGTTTGGCATGCTCATTGGTGTCCTCTCATCAAGGTAATTGTCTTTATAGTAGTTGGAAGCCAGCATAAGAAACCACAATCAATCAAAATGCAGAGTTGTGAATTCCAGTGCCAATGATACACCTGCAAAATATTCCACCACTTAAACCTCAGGGAACATGGTGGAAGAGAAAATGAAAAGATTGTAGGAGCCAGAGGACCAGTAAGTTTGCTGTGAGATTATGCTTCCTAGTAACATCAGAAGCTGTGCTTATGAAGTTCCACCAATACACACTGATCTTATGTTCCATGATATAGTTCTACCAATACACAGTGATCTTATGTTCCATGATACAGTTCCGTCAATACACAGGAATCCTGTGTTCCACGTTACAGCTGGCAAAATTCATTGTGTTGCTTTGTGTCCTGCTTCCTTCTGTGTTTTCAATGTGACCTGCATGACTGTCCTATGTAAAGATTCTGCACTTGATTGAATGTTCAGTGTTTTCTCTGATTCATAATAAAGTATAAGATGTAGTCACCAATGACATTTTATCGGCCTTCTAAGAACTCCCAGAAAATTATTGAGAACTTAATTAAATCTACCAGACTTAGACTTATGCTTGATATTGCTCTATGGATAAAGAGTAGTTACTGGCCTGGTCATATATTTTTTTTTCTATTTCAAGTCATGCTTTTTGTTATTCTTCTGTTTCCTTGCTTTCTCAAGTGCCATGGGTCTGGGGAGAGGTTTACAAGGACTAGTGACTTTCAGTTAGTTACCAAATAAGATACACATTTGGGTTTTAAAGTCAGTGACTTTGAAATCTGAATTTTATTCTGAACAAAGAAAAAGAAAAACCAGAGAAGATATGATATGGAACACTTTTACCTTAGACTTGATTATTTGTGAGAAATTAAAATTTCAAAGCTTATATTTAATTAAAAACAACAACAAGCAGTTTTCAGTTTCCCTGTTGCTACTAGGGGAGACCTAATAAAAGCAGGACTCACGGGCTTGATACCTCAGTGTGTAATAAATTTCCTCTTATAGTCAATAAATAGAATAAATTACTGGACAATGTAAATATACCCATCGCCCAGGTCCGAAATCTCATACTGAGTCCTGTTAATTTATGCATCAGGGTTGGCCATGTCTATTTTTGCTCCTGAGTTCCCCAGGAACTCTTCGATTTGAACCCTTTTGTCTGTGGAAAAGTACTGTTTCTTCTCCAGTCCCTGCCATTTCCAGTGAGGGTCACTGTATTTATTCAGTGCCAATAAGTAAGTAATAAATTCTTACATGTTGCATAGGATCTTCACTATTGTTTTACAAATTAACTAACTGAAACTAAATGGTGATAATGTGTTATTATAGTTAAGGTTAATAATGTACTCATTACCTCCAGAGGATACAGCCGCAGACACATTATTTTAAAGGCCTATTTTGTTGAACTAACAGAAAACGAGGAGAATGCCTCTGTGCATTGTGAATGAGTATTGGCATGGGACTTTGAGTCAGGCAGAGCTGCCGCAAGTCCTTTACGTAATCTCCATTCAGCCACAATGCAAGATTCAACATTGTGCTTGATCGTTGGATTGTTATAGGCTATTTTAGCTACAATCTACTGGCTTACAGCTTAGTACTATCCAGTGGCGTTGTTCATAAGAGATATGGACATATAAAAGATTGTTTATTATAACAGATAAACTCATTTCACAAGAAAGCAGTAATGAAAGGTGACCAGTATAGAGGTCAATGTTGACAACAGGTGGGATCTAGAAGTGCTGGAGACATGACTCGGACACATCTAGGAGACATTACCTAGATTAAGTTAACTGAGATTAGAGACCAGTCTTAAGTGTGGGTGACTGCATTCCACGAGCTAGGATCTCTGACTACAGACAGCCAGAATGAGCCAGGTACCAGCGTTCCTCTCTGCTGTCACTGCAGATGCAATGGAACTCTATGGTCCATGTTGCTGTGATCATGCCTTTGCCATGGCGGCCTCTACTCTCCACCTGGGAGAAGAAACAAACCCTTTCTCCTTCAAGTCGCTTTTGTCAGAGTGTTTTGCCACAGCAATGGCAATAGTAACTAATGTGGACATTTGGTACTGAGTGCAACAAGTCTGACCATGTAGAACTGGTCTCAGTAAAAGTGGGAGAGTTTAGAGCTCTGAGCTAGAAAAGTCCTAGCATTCTGCAAACAGAGCTTAATGGTCTATTTTGAGGGATGTTTTGAAGACCAGAATGTTAAGGGAATTGTCGACATTGGAGACCAGGCTCATGAAGTTTCAGAGAGGAAATTCAGAGAGGAATACAGACTTTATTGGGAACTAGACAAGAAAGCCGTTGTGTAATATTTTGACATGGCTGCATCTGTCCATGCCTTGAGAATTTGAGCGAAACTGAATACAAGAGTAATGCACTAATTTGTTTTGCAGCAGGAATTTCAAGACAGAAGAGTACTCAGGCTATGACATTTTACTCAGCATACACATGTGCATATGCATGCATGCACACACACATACACATGTACACACACATATGTGTGTGTGGGGGAAACACACAGAAGAGAACAGAAAGATAGGAAGTTCCTCATTTGATAAGGAGAAGTATGAAAGCATGGATTTAATGTTGCAGCCAAGGAAGATTGGAACACAGCTATAAGGAGATCAACTGTCATTAAACAAGAAACTTGGTGTTTATTATTGGGATAACAAAAAAGGTATTCAGAGGGCAAGACTGTGCTCATAAAAATGTCCATCCTTTGAAGATTAAAATTCATCTTTAAGGAGAAAACCTAAATTGAGAATAACACCAATATTTCCTGCTTCTCCAAAGCAACCTATAAGGGAAGTGTTTTCCCAGAGTCAGCGCAGAGAAGCTGATGCAATGTTGCATAAGGGATAAGCACCATTCTCAGTGTAGGATCAGGACCAGGCAGCATTGCCTACATGGCAGAAGTTCAGCAGACATGGAAGGCATAGAATTGGGGACTGTAAAATCTTTTACCATAGTTCCAGCAGATTTTCTGCTGATATCAGATAATCACACATTAATAATAATGATGATGATGTGTACAAGGACCCCAAGAGGCCTATGTGAAACTTTGAAGGTGAAACCTAAGCTGCAATGGACACCACAAGATATTGATGATACTAGACTAGAACTAAGCTTAATGTAAGGAGTTGAGCTGGGCCAAATGAGAAGCTTAGAAGTGTCATACTCGGAGGGAGAAGGCTACTTAAATGCTCTTCACATCCACCAGCTGAAGCCACCAAGAGCCCAGATTCTGGACGTGGAGCTGCACGATTTGGTGTTTTCCTTAGTGAGTGTTAGTTTTGTTTTGGTTCAGTCCTTCCTTGCCATTTCTTCACTTTATTTTAGAATAGGAACATTTACTTTGTTCCATTGTATACTGGAATTATAAAACTTAATTCTATTTAATAAGAGCTCACAGTTAAGTGAATATTGAATCTCACAAATGATTTGGACTCAAGAAAATTTAAAAGTCTTGGAATTGTTTAAAGGATGTGGAGAGATTTGGAATTGGATTAAATATACTTTTTAAAAAATGAAATAGCCATGAGTCTATAGATACAGGGAGAGAGAAGATTCTGACTTGAGAGTTTGGGTATCAAGTTGACAAGAGATGTGGTTCTGATGACAACTTGATTGTAAACTTGATGAGATTTAGAATCATTTTGAAGACAAATTTGTAGGTGGAGGCTGTTCATTTCCACATCACAAATTTATGGATATGTCTGTGAGATATTCTCTAGATTAGATAACACTGAAGTGTTCTCTAATGAGCCACTATAAATGTGGACAGTCCCATGTCTTAGGATGGGGTCCAAGAGTGCATAAAAAGGAGGAAGTCAGTCTAATACTTTCTTAGTTGGGTTTCTAGTGCTGTGACAAAAGACCATGAACAGCAACAACAAAAAAGTTGGGGAGGAAAGGGTTTATATTGATTTACACTTCAAGATTGCTCTTCATTATTGAAAAAAGCTGGGACAGAACCCAAATAGGGCAGGATACTGGAGACAGGAATTGATGCAGCAACCATGGAATGGAGCTGCTTACTGGCTTGCTTTGCCTGGCTTGTCCAGCATGCATTCTTATAGAACCCAGGACCACCAGCCCAGGGATCTAACCACCCACCTTGGGCGGGGTCCTCCCCATTGGTCACTAAATGAGAAAATGATTTACAGCTGGATCTCAAGGTGACAGTTCTTCAACCCAGGCTTCTTCCTTTCACTTGATTCTAGCTTGTGTCAAGTTGACACACAAAACCAGCCGGTACAAATGTCATTCAGCTTTGGATTTCTGTCTGTGGATGCAATGCAATAAATGACTACCTGAATCTGACACCTTCCCTGCTATGATGTGTCTTCAATCCATGAGATAAAATAGTCCCCTTGCCCCCAAGTTGCTTTTGTCTGAGAATTTTGTCTCCATAACAAGAAAAATAGCTACTACAACCACTGACTTCCTTTTACTTATTTTATTAAAATAATCTTGTAAAACCACTGATTTCTTTTTACTTATTTTATCAAAATAATCTTGTGGAGGGGCTATTGGCAATTTATGGCTGCTGAGAACGGAGTCATTTTAGGAGTGTGTGTGTGTGGTTGATGGCTCATTCTCCAGTGGATAGCCCCACATATGGGCATATGGATAGCAGTAATTGCTCTCAGTAGGTTTTATTTTAAAAATAGTGCATGGTCACCAGCATGACTGCCTAAACATGACCTGAAAATGATAACACCAATAGATACGTTAATGTGGAACAGGGAACGGCTCACAAAGTCTTAGTCATGTTTTTTCTTGTCAATTTTTGATTTAAATTTGAAGAAACAGATAAGTTTTTTTTTCAAATAAGGAAGAGATTTATTAGCCCCTGGTAAGTCAATGAGATTCATTGAGAAACAGCAATACAGAGAGGTGTCCTGGGATGCCAGAGGTGGTCATTCAGCATTCAAGCTGGCTGTCACATTTCAGAGCTGTGTCATTCTTCACGTAAGGGCATGGCATCTATTTAATTAGATGAAAAGGAATTTTCACTCTTCCCTGTGACGTGCCATTAATGATCTCTTTCCATGCCAGTCTTACCGTTTCCTCTTCACTCTTGGATCCCTGCAGGCCTGCACTACTGCGCTCCTGAAGCAGGTGTTCTGGGGTGGAGTCAGATCATTACCATCCTGGAGACTCAATGTGAGACCACATTGTGAGTGATGCCTGGTGTGTGTGTGTGTGTGTGTGTGTGTGTGTGTGTGTGTGTGTGCGTGTGTTGACTCCTTTTGTGCCATTTTAACATCCCTAGCTGAAAGTGCTGTGGAAGCTCAGGGTTTCATGCTTCCTGTAGCTTAATCTCTTATACAGAATTATGGGTGAGTGTGTTTCTCCTGGTAGGAACTTTTGTGTGATTGACATGTTTTACATGCCAGTTTTTGACTTCTGATGGTCATATACACAATTTCCATGCAACCATGATAGAATTAACATGTGAAGGAAATACAAGGTGTTAATTGTTGGTTAATTGTTGGTTGGTTAAAACAGAATGAACCAGAAAATAAAACATTTGCCTTTTGATGCAAATGTTTAAAATAATATGTGGGACTCTACCATAGCATTAGAGAAAATGTATTTTCTTCCAAGAATGATTTGAAATCAGTATACTAGAATTCCATTAATATTAAACAACTTGTTGCAAGTTGTTTTATTTTCCCATATGTTTATACTTTGGAGATATTCACAAAATATGTTATATTATAATATACAATATTAATATAAGCTCAAAATTTTAAATGCTATTATAGTGACCAATCTCCATTGAAGCTATTCTGTTTCATCGCTTAAAACAAGATTCATCTTACAGTTATTCCATTGTGTAGTGAAATATGGAGCATAATAGGAATGAAGCAATTTCTTTTTGTGTGTTTGTTTCTTTCCTTTTCTTTTGAGGCCGAATATAAAAACACAATTCCTGTTGGTATTGAAGGGTGACAAGACAAACAAACAAACAAACAAACAAACAAACCCCAAGTAGCGGCAGACATTTCCAGATGTTTTTGTCTTGACTGAGACTGGGTAAGATCCTTCTGGCATAGGGGAAAATACAGAGGAAAACGTTTTCCCCAAAAATCAAGAGCAGGGCTGAGGAGAAGTAGCAGCGGTGTTGAAGATGGATGTTGTGGTACTTCTCATCCATTTAGTATTCAGGATTTCAACCTTAATTAGTATTCCTTTGGCACATCGTTCATCAAATACACTTGAAGAAATGGAAATTGAGCTCAGAGTTTTCGGTTGCCTCAGGCATGCTTCTCATACTTTTCCTCATTTCAGGGTATTGTGAAGTACGGAGAGTTGCATTGGAAATGTTTTAGATGAGAAAAGTAGCATCCAAATGAAGAAAGCATTAATTATAAGCAATTCTGAAGAGGACAGCACCAAGTAAATATTTAAATAATTCTTAACTGTATCCTTCAACCTGCGGTATGAATAGAAAGCCTTCTTTTACCCCATATATTCTGCTACTTCTACCCCAAAGGTTTGTTTTGCAAAGGTTCTTTATAAAGATAACGCTACCCTAAAGTGTTTTTGCTCCTGGTATTCTACAGCATTTATTTTGTTAACATTAGGACTATGCTCTTGACAGAATGCAAATCATTTATTACTATAATGTGACATATGAGATATAGTTAATGTAGAGTTGCTAATTAAGCAAATATGGTTTACATGTCCATAGTTATTCTAGATAACAAAACTTTTCATTTTCAACCTCTTTCTCTGTAGCAAAATTCCAGCTGCCTCTCAAAATTTTCTTCTGCAGCTTATCTTCTCCGATAATGATGACCCAGGTAGAACAGATTCCGTTTTCCCTTTGTGTATCAATTATTTTATTTGAATTATCAGTAAATTCCCATTGTCTATTTTTCAAGTATATACATGTATGTAATACTGAGACCAAAAAGTACAGAATAATGTTATTTATATTTTGATCTCCAAAAATGCAACATGCTTTTAATACATTATTGAATTTCTTATAGCTGTCTTTTTGAAGTAATACACAGCACTATAATTTGTTGTTTGTTTCATTCTGGATGCATCCTAATCTATGTCTGAAATGTGTAAATAATGAATGCAATAACCACATTGGACTTAGTATCTGTTAGGCCTGAAAACTAGCGTGAATCCCCATTTGGAACTTATAAGCTGTGGTATATATATATGAACTGGCCTCTATTCCAACACTGGTTTATTCGTCAGAGAAATATGCACAATGATGCAATACATTTCATGGAGTACGTGCTCAGTTTACATGAGTGAATTGTGACATAATTAAAGGACTATCTGACATATACGCCAAAGTCTCAACACCTTCAGCTATTATTTTTGCTAACATTGACTGAATTTTTAAAAAGACTAATTCCACAAAGTAGGTAACTCTTTCTCCACCAGTATTTCAAAATGGGGGACTTGATTCCTAAAGTCCAAGGTGTACAGGTTTTGCAGTCTCTCGGTACATATTGTGGACCACCTTTGCCCCAAATATGGGTATAATGATGAGGGTGAAGGTTCCATCTTCATCTTGCAGGGTTCTATGAGAAAATACAGTGTGTTTTAAAGCGGAAAGAAACACCCTGCATATAAATACGCAGTGAAAAAGGCTTCATGCGGGTGTCCTGAACCAGGTTTAAGTGTTGGCTTGAGAAGTACTGAGAATCCCTGATCCCTCTGTGAGTATTCCCATGTCTTATACTTCAGAGCTGTCAGTCAATAGTTTTGATCATTAGCCATCTGTGATTATTTTAATCTTTGCCAGCAGGAGAAGGAACTCTTTTCTACCCAGGAGCTCTGTTATTACAATATAATTTATATGGAAAGAGCTCATTTCATCAGTGAGAGAAACTTTCACTCAGATTTTTTTAAGGTTTGAAAGAAATTCATAACATCTTGTTTTGAATTGTTTTTCACTTTCTCCCACTCTGTCACCCCTCTTTCCCCATACTGACGTTCCACAGTATACACTTTACACTTAGGGGAGCAAGCTTCAAGCTATGTCTATGTTTTTTAAAATACAAAGTCTCCAATTATTTGTGTTTGCTTTTGGAAATTTGAAAGTCCTAAGAGAAAAAAATACAACTCTAATTTGCCCCAAATTTTAGCAACACAGGAAAGGTTTCTATTTGAAAGTTCCTTATTATAGTTTATTAAAATGGCACAATGACATTCAGTCCTTAATTTTGTGCTAAGGGCAAGGCTTGAGAGAGGGCAGGAAAGAATTTGAAAGTTTAAAAGTTGGCCTTCGCAAGTCACCCCATGAGTTAGCCTCTAAGCCACAGTCTCACTCCCATAACTCATCATGCCTGCTGCTGATTTTAGCTTGACCCGCAGTGAGTCAACAGCTCCGTCAGTCATTTTACCTATAATGTGGGATAATAATCTTGATGGAATATGGTTACTGTGAGAATTAATGAGTTATTGCTCATGAAATGTAGTGCATGAATTAAAAGGCTCTGTACAAAGGAAGACCAGATGCCTAGGTCACACCACGGGCTGCTTTAGTCAAGTGAATTACTAATCCTCTACACAACATTTTAGGTCTTGAACTTCACAGAGCAAATTCTGTGTCTCAGGTCAGATATTATTAGAGATTAGTGCTTTTCAAGATCCCATGGCATGTCTTGGGGCAGTGCAAAAATACATTTTAGTCTTTCCTGGTGAGAGGGCGTGTTATGCTCTCAGCAGAGTTGAATACTGGAAAATTACTGATTATCTGAATATATACTATATATATATAATTTATAGTCTACATTATCTTCTCATATTTCTAATTCTATTTATTTGTTTCCACATCAGTCCATTAGGAAAAAGTAAGGTTCTTACTCACACAGCTTTAGTAGAGCAATCAAACAGTTCCTACAGGAAAAGGGGGACTATAGTAACAGCAAACAACGTTCTGCTTCTCTCTGGGCACTTGGAGTTTCATCTGTTTTTAATCTAGGGGTGGTAATTAGAGGGACAGATATGTGAGCACACATACA
This sequence comes from Alexandromys fortis, assembly GCF_014885135.2. Lineage (NCBI taxonomy): Eukaryota > Metazoa > Chordata > Mammalia > Rodentia > Cricetidae > Alexandromys > Alexandromys fortis. The sequence continues at coordinate 3,937,708 of NW_026067983.1, read as the reverse complement.
CACACACACACACACACACACTGTAAATGGGATAGGTGACTCCTCTAAGACTGATCAGGTTGTGGTTGGTGGGACCATTTCTTTTTAGCAGTAGAGAAAATAGTTAAGTGTTCAAAATAGCTCTCAGACCCCAGGCCCAATCCCATTGAAAACTAACCTGATCTGTTTCCAATTTAACATCTGAACTTCATTTTCTTGGATCAGATCAGCCCAGTTCCTCTTCCCCACAGAAGAAGCATTGAGATCCACCAGGATATCCCGAAATGTCAAGAGTAATGACAAATAATTACCAACATCTACTTTCACATAACTTGCCTTCTGAAAGTTGTTTATTAATTAAAAAGGAACTTCAAAGCTCAGACTTTATGATCCAGACAAAATCTTTGTCTGTGTATCAATTATTATTTTCTGCTAAAGAATGCTAAGATGGGCCAAATATCCCTGTAGACATAATCTCGTCCCAGTACCAAGCTAAACAGTCATTACTTAGCTGTTTTAAGACCTAATATAGTTTACACACTGTAGCAGCTAAGTAATCGAGTCAGCTTTGCTCACATTGAGATGTCTGAATTGTCTAGAGTGACTATCAATCATGACTTGTAAGCATTGTCTGTACATGTCACAGAAATAATGTCATGTACTATTGTCTTCTGCAAACTTGCGTTCATGGCTAAAGAAAGAATCTCACTCTCAGATAATCAGCATACACAGCTCAGTTAAGTCTGCTCTTCTAGGGAGAAGTGAGAGTCAATCAGGTCAAATAACATTATTTCTTTAAAAAAAACATAATTAGGCCTTGGAAGCTTTAAAAAACAACAAATGGTTTAAAGATTTTATTTCTATGCAAATAACAAGTCTTTGGGACAGATCAAATGTCTTTTTCACTTCCATATTGCCAAACTTTGATTTGATTGATCTGTATTTATCCCCATGTGGCAGCTGGAGCATCTCTTTAGAGAGAAACTTTCTTAATTCTCGTCTATCAAGGAAAATCTGCAAGTTAAAACCTCCCTTTTATCAGCAGGCATCGGAGAAAGGCAGGTGGCAGTTAGAGCTCTCAGGGAGTTACTCTAATTGCGGTTTTCTTTTACCTTCACAGCTAAGAGAGTTTTGAGAGCAGGGAGAGGGCAGCTTGGCATGGTTTTGACACCGTGTTTACATCTTTTTATAGCAAAAGCTAGGACACTTTCATTGACTCTCAGTAGTAGCTACTTGGGGGATATCTATGACTTAAATAAAGGTTATATCCAAAAAGAAATTTAAAAATTTTGATGCATTAGAAATATCAAAGTACTAAGTAAGACTATTATATGTTATTTTGATGCCTTCCTGTGCTTTATTTTCATAGCTTTTTTTAAACTAATTTAAAATTTTTGCATTTAGACATAGAAATGCATAACCACAGAAGGTCATAACCTAGAGAAGGAAAACTTATGATGAAGCAATAACTGGGAGTCTGAAAGAAAAGTTTGAATCTTTTATAACAAAATTTATTTTAATTATATATCACTCCCTACTCAAATCCAGTTATACTGGATTTCATATAAATAAAAGAGATAATTACCACAAACATTAATTTACTAGTTTATAATCTCATTTTAATGTGGCATGGTCATATTTTTAACAATTATATTTTTAAGTAATTGAAGCAAAGAATGCTGATGCTTATTCTCTGATAAACTTTTTAGCATCCTACCTACTCAATAGACAATTTCCTTTTTAGTTTTTTTTTACCTGAACTCCCCCCTGTTTTATTGGCAATAGTGTTATTTTCTCACATAATATATGCTTCCAGTTCTTTCCCATCTCCCCACTTTAGATTTGCTTCCTTTCTGTCTATCACTAGAAAATAAACAGCATTCTAAGTGATAACACGGAAATTAAAACTAAGAAAAGACACAAGAAACAGATATAGATACAGAGAACCACTCATTTGCACACGTGGGAATCCCCTAAAAAAACTAAACTGGAAGCCATAATATATATGCACAGGACCTGTAAGATAGAAAGAGAGAACACACACACACACACACACACACACACACACACACACACACACACGCAGAGACAGAGAGACAGAGAGAGAGCAAAAATAAAATAAAATATAAGGTAAGATAAAAAAAAAAAAAAACCTGACCTGACATTATGAAGCAAGGAACTTCCAATGATGCTGTTGGATTCATTTTCTATTGGCCATCCACTGCTGGGCATGTAGCCTACTTTTATGAGTAGTTTGCTTGCCAGTAAAACTCCATTGGAGAAAGCTAAATATTCCTGTACCTGTGGCTATCAACTGGAGGTAGCCTCCGGATGAAGGTTAGGGACATATGTCCACTTCCTCTTTCAACTCGAGGACACCACCCTGTGCAGAACCCATGAAAATATAGCTATTTGGTTATTGGTGAAGCACAGTCAAACTCTAACCAAACAGTTGTGTTTGGAAGACATGAGCTTTAAATTTAGCCATTCCTCAAAATCCTTGCAAAAATATCTCCAATTTGTATTACTTTTCTTAAGTGGTTGCTTTCATTTTGATAAATACAGTGTATGGTAAAATTGAAGAAAAAAAGGAGAAAGTTTCCATATTTGATTGAATGGTTTACAAAACAGCATCCATGGAGGACATGTTTAGCTAACCTTTGGTAGTAAATTTAAATGTTGACAGAAAACTTCATGCAAAAGCATGTGTGGAAGGATGAGTAATATGGGTTAGGAGAGGTTGAGTGCTTCTCTTTTACCAAATTCATCTCAGAGTATTCTACTTGTCTTTCTCAAGTGTCTTGAGTCTTTCAAAAAAAAAAATACATGGGAAAGTTTGTAGTCAGAAAAGAATTTCAACATGTAGCTAAGAGCTGTGTCAAGAGGAGCGGCTTGAGAGTTGTATCTGAAGTGTTTTAGAAAGTCTGTTCTCATTGCCACCCTATCATTTTCTCCTGTTTCAAAACTAACAAAGATTCCCTGTCAATGAAGGCTTACTTGGTGGACTTGAAGGCTCCTTCTTTCAACAATTATTGTTTGTTAATTAAATTAACACTTTTTGCCAATTTGTTTGCTAGAAGATGAGCATAGCTGCATACCAAAACTGCTTTGTGACTAGAAAGGGGCTTTGTGCTTACGACAAGGACTTCTCCTGCAGATGAGTTTGGTTTTCAGCACCAATACTGGAAGCTCACAACTACATTTAACTAAAGCTCCAGGGGATCTACAGACCTTTCCTGGCTTCTGGGAGAACCATACACCGGTGTCCAAAGAGACACAAAAATATAATTATAATTTTTAAAAATGGAGATACTCAGTTTTAGAAAAAAAATAATAATTGAATACCCCTTATAAAACTAGAATGTGGAGTTTTTTTTAGCATTGCATTTGTATTTTATTTTTTGTTATTTATTTATTTATTAAAGATTTCTGCCTCCTCCCCACCACCGCCTCCCATTTCCCTCCCCCTCCCCCAATCAAGTCCCCCTCCCTCGTCAGCCCGAAGAGAATGTGGAGGTTTTTATCCAGCCCAAGTTGTCACATTACCTCTCTGGGTTTGACCACATATATTAGCTATACCATAATTGAAGATATAATAATCTTTACTGTAGAGCTATTCATACATACCTTTCAATGCCCATACATCCTAGGAAATTAAATATAAATGTATATATAAATAATCTAGTTTTTAAAGACAACAACATGGCAGGCAAATGGATAGAACTAGAAAAATATTCTGAATGAGGTAACCCAGACCCAGAAAGACAGACATGGTATGTAGTCACTTAAAAGTGGATATTAACAGTAAAGGATAATCAAGCTACAATTCACAGACCCAGAGAGGGTAAGTGACAAGGAAGGCTCAAGGAAGCACACATGAACCTCCCTAGGAAGGGGAAATAGGATAGAATAGATTTGCAGGTGATCCGTGTCCAGATTGGGATGGAAGTAGAAGAGATTAGGTGGGGAAGCATGTCAAGAGAAAGAATATTAGCAGAGATGACTAGAAGTGTGGGCCATTCAGGGGCAAGGTCAAAACCCAGTGCAATGGAAACTCTGCGGAATCCACTGGGGTGACCCTAGGGAAGACTGCAAATATGGGGGATATAGAACCTGAACTGATCTTACGTAACCAGACCTATGTCTAGAGTAATCATCATCAAACAGACTTCATCCTGCAACTGATGGGAGCAGATGCAGAGACCCACAGCCAGGCATTAGGCAGAACTCGAGTAATCCTGCAGAAGAGAACGAGGAAGGTTTTGTAGGAGCAATAGGGGTCAAGACACTGCCAGAAAATGACCCACAGTATCAACTAACCTGGGCCCACAGCGGGTCCCAGAGACTGAACAGACAATCATGTAGCTTGTATGGGTCTGATCTATAGCCTCTGCATGTGTATTATGGTTGTGTAGTTTGGGGTTCCTGTGGTACTACTAACAGTAGGATTGGGGTTTTCTCTGACTTTTCCCCCTGATTTTGAGACCCCTTTCCTCCTACTGGGTTGCTTTGTCCAGTCTTAATATGAGGAGACATGCCTAGATTTATTATAACTGGACAGTCCGTGTTTTTTGATATTCATGGAAACCCTACTCTTTTTTTTGAAGAGAAAAGGAAGAGTGGACCTGGGGAAGAGGGGATGAAAGGGGGAGAAATTGGAGGAGAGGAGGGAGGGGAAATTGCAGTTGGGATACAATGTATGAGAGGAAATAATAATAAAAGAATGGAGTTTAATGATCCTATCAGTAGAAAAAGTTTAGTTTTTTTTTTAATTGGAGTGATATATAAAGACACTACTTTATCTTCAAGGGCATCGCAGAAACCTATTCATCACATGGTATAAGGGGATAGCTGAAACAACTGAAATTAATTTATCACTTTAGACCTTATCTTATAATGTGTCAATATTTTGTGCTGTTTGTATCTGCCTTGTATGAAAATATCCCTGCCAAGATATGTAAGCAGTATTCATGGGAAGTGAATACCAGTTGGTGTCAGAGAAACATAGTGTATTACAATGCCCAGAAGTGGGCATGTTTGTGTGGAAAGAGAAAAATCCACAGATAAACCTTTTTTTTTTTTTCTACAGGAGGAACAGAATATAACAGAGCAACAAATACTGGAAAATGCACAGGAAGCTCAGCAACTGATGTATGTTTGTTTATGCAAAATTCAGAGCTGATGGAAAGGGCAAGAGAGTCTAACAAGTCACCTTTATGAGCCTTCTTAAGTTTAGACACTGTGAAGTGACTTGGTCTTGACAGTAGATATTCCCTGTTTCTATACGCAGCACATCTAGAATGTCCAGAAATTCTAGTCAATCAGTGAGCTCCAGATTCAGAAAGACCTTGCCTCAAAAATAAGTAAATAAAAAGTAGAAAGCAGCAGAGGAAGGCACCAGGCATAGAACTCTAGAATTCTATGTATTTGTAAAAATGTGTACATCTTTTACACACATAACACACACATACACCAAAAAAAAGCAATATACTCAGACAAACAAAGTAATATTGGGTGACCATTTCAATATATACACAATGAATAGTGGTCAGTGAATAATGAACTCATTTGAAAATTAACACTTTCAATACGTTTAGCAAAGATAATATTTAATATTCTCAAGGCATCAAATTTAGAGATAACACAAAATTATTTGAAACACTGGTACACTGGATTGCAATACGTGGTTTAGTACTGTAAATCATGACTACAATGTTAAAAAACAAGACTTAGAATTATAAAGGGTTAGTGATACACTGATGCATGTTTGATAAGTTCATGCTCATGAAGCATATTTTTACACGCATTTTGATGTTATTGACTATGTGAAATAGTTAAAACTCTGATACTTTTCTGAGAAAATGGTAAATTACTTCATTTTTTTGCAAGTTATTTTGACAGAATGAAATAAAGTTTAACACAGTCAACCCTCCAACAAGAATTTCTCTCTCAGGCACAAAAGCTATATAAAAACTGCCATAAAAGTCTACCTCCTCAATCACAACGTAACTACATTGTTTCTTAGCAAACATTGCAAGTGATATAAATATTATAAACAAAGAATTAGATATAGAAATTGAAAACAAGAGCATGTTAGTCATCTTTTTATAACAGTATCAAAAATATCCTACTTAAACAACTTGAAAGGGGAAAGGTGTATTTTGAACCCCAGAGACTTCAATTTGTAGGAGGTAGGCTCCAGCCCTTTAATCCCAAGATAAAGGAGGATACTGTGGGTAAGGGGCTGTGTAACAAAGAGGTTGCTGTACTCTTGACAGCAACGAAGCAAATAGAACAGGAAAGAAAAGAGAGAGAGAGAGAGAGAGAGAGAGAGAGAGAGAGAGAGAGAGAGAGAGAGAGAGCAAAACATGGTCTCTCAGGACATACTTCAAGTTTCCTTCACTTCCTGTGGTAACTCTCAATAGTAAATGCTCCCTTATCCTTGGACTCTTCTATTAAAGACTGAGTCGTAGACTGGTGGTTCTGTTTAGGGAAGTTGTGGAACTATCAGTTGGTGGAGACTTGCTGAAGGATGTATATAGCCCAAGGGTAGGATTTGAGAGATTGTAGCCTGGTTGAATTTCTCGACTTTCTTCCTTCTTGTGTGGGGATGATGAGCGACCTATCTTTATCCTGCTCATCCTAGCGTGCCATCTGAGCTGTTATGGACTAGATCTCTCTGGAAACAAGCTGAATCCGACTTTCTCAAGTTGCTTTTGTTCATGGTCATTAGCCACAGTGACAGAAAGTAACCAGCACACCTCCCAAGCAACCATGATGTTACAAAACCATTGATAGGCTCATTTATTGATACGATCAGCTCTCTCATGGATCCATAACTTTCCAAAGGCCCATCTCACAACATTGTTACAGTGGTAATAAGTTTTAACACTTAAGTCTTTGGTGAACCTGCAAGAACTACCATACGAGATGGTGATTCCTTAGCATGGAGCAGAGAAGGGTTGGATACCCTTATAACTGTCAAGCCACTACTTGACATGGTGTACATCTTGCTTGGCAGATTGGTGGGTGGGAAAGACTGCTCATTGCTTTTCTCCCACAACATGTTGCTTAGCCATTTCAAACTTGAAAGTCAGGCAGCATCTCAACTCCAACTTTATTTCTCTATGTCTTGAAAATGCAATATATGGTGTCTTCAGCAATAGTCTTGGGATTCACAATCAAGCGGAAACAACTCATACAAAAGCTTCTCACATATCACTGGAAGTTTGTATCTCACTGATTCCAGGAGCACAAAATATCTATTCTTGCAGAGTGTCTTCTTTTAAACCTCATCTTTTTAAAAATTTTTTTTAGCTTGAATAGAAGACAATAGTTTTCCAAATGACAATTTTCTAACCCCTTGGTTATCGTTAACCACCATTTCTCCACCCTTCATAGCTCCCTGCTCCTCAAAATACTTCCTTGCTTAACTCTTTCCAACTGCAGTACTCTCACTTTCTGCTTCCATTTTACTCCTGTTCTTTATTTTCCCCACCATCGCTGATCCCTTTATAGTTACATGGTTTCTAAAGACATTCAAATTTAAACACAAAGTTAGAGTTAAGCGTAAGATCTGCATATGAGAACACAAGGCATCTGTCTCCCGGTGTAGGTTCCCTTACACAGTATAATCAGTTTCCCGATCTTATCTCTTTCCATGCAAATTTTATAATTTTAGTTTTTTTGTTACACCTGAATAACATTCAATTATTTATATGTATTTGTGCTATCTAGTCATCAATCGATGAAAATCTAAGTTGACTTTGTTCCCTAGTCATTGTTAATGGAACTATAGTGAACACAGATGTGCATGTATCTCTGCAGTAAGATACAGAATTCTTTGTATGTAACCCAAGAGTGGAAATGCTGGGTCATATGGTAGTTTCAGGTTTGCTTTCTCAGTAACTCCAGACTGGTTTCCAGTGGCTATGTTGGTTTACAGTCCCACCACCAGCAATGTCAATTGTTCCCCTTTCCATACACCTGCATTAGAATTTGTTTTGGTTCATATCCTTTTCAAAATTAAGTTTTATTACTTTTAATTGTTTGTATGGTTGTGTTGTGGCATGATTTTTTTTTTAGGTGATTCACATTCTGCACCCCAATCCTGTTCAATTCCCAGTCCCTTCATATCTACCCCTGATCCCTGTATCATCCCCTGATGTAGAAAGTCCTTCTGTATATATGTGTTGCTTTTATTGTTTAATGAATAAAGAAACTGCCTTGGCCTGTTGATAGGGCAGAGTAGAACTAGTTGGGGAAAACTATATTTAATGCTGGGAGAAAGAAGGCAGAGTCAGTGAGAAGCCATGTATCCCCACTGGAGACAGGTGCCAGAAATTTACCTGGTAAGCCACAGCCTTGTGGTGATGCATATAGATGAATAGAAATGAGTTAGATTAAGATGTAAGAGTTAGCCAATAAGAAGCTAGAGCTAATGGACCAACCACTGATTTAATTAATACAATTTCTATGTGTATTTTGGGGCTGAGCAGTTGGGAATGAATGAATGGCCTCCTACTACAATCCCCCCCAAAAAAGAAAATTTAAGAAAATTTTAATTAAAACCACCACCAACAAAACCCACTTTGATCCATCTTTCCTGTTTCTCAACACTTCCTCATTCCTCTTTGTGGCACTGTGGTATTCATTGCAATGAGTTCTTGGTCGGTTCAAGTCCTCTGGCTTCTCATACACCATCAATACTGGACACTCACCAAAACTCCTCTTGGATATCCTGCTGTTGCCTTGAATCATGGAGACCCCACAGCTATGGTTCTGTAGGCCCAGTTTTTGCACACACTCTGGAAGGTGGGTAAATGTTCAGGTTGGCCAACTCAAAACCCTGGATTTAGGTCAGGATTATAGCTGCTTTAGTCAGTCAGACTACTAGAATTGCCTGGTAGGCGAGGGGCGGAGCCATCTCTTCTTCCCTGCTATTGGAACCACTTCTCTCTTGCACATGGAGTGGGTGGGGCCATCTCTCATGAGTGTGTGACCAACTTGTCTGTTACAGTGGTCAGTGAGGTGCAGGGTCAGGTCTTCCAGGGCCATTGAAGAGTGGTACCAACTCATCAGGGCCCTCAAATATCACCGAATGGTTCCTGTGACCCCCATGTGGTAACACGTGCCACAAAGATCAATACAGACCCCAGCTGCACCAGGACCACTGACACAGCATGGCCCTTGGCAGCAGCTCAGGTCTAGATGTCACCATGGCCCCAGGTGGCAGCACAGGCCACTCAGATCAGCATGGCCCAGCAGATTTGCCCATTGTGGACACTTAAATACTATATATTCTGGGCAGACTTGGACTGTGGTAGAGTCAATGCTTTTACATTTTGTATAGGGATTTCATGCGTCCATAAAATGCCTATGACCTAGAGTATCTGAAATTGGATTTGCCAGGTCATATGGTGACTCTATGTTTAGCAGTTTAAGGAATCCTCACTTGATTTTTTTCAAAACAGCTAAGTCATTTTATACATCCACAATGTGTGGCAACCCCAATAGCTCTCAGGACGACATTGTCGCTAAGGGCTATCTCACTGTGACTGTTACCTGCATCTCATGACTATTGGTGTCGTCATTACTGATAATTCCTTAAACTTCTTGGAAGCAATGTGTTTCAAAAATTTTGATCATTTCAAATACATATTTGCATTCCAGTAACTTGGGGATATTTAGAGCAAAAACAGGCATATTTCTTTAAAAGCACCAGAATGTTGCATTCTGAATATAATGCATGCCAGTATATTCTTTGAAGCACATGGTACAGTCCCAAAAATTTGTTTTATTTTTGTTCATTTTGCTTGTGTTTCTCATACAGATGTTTTTGTAATTTTAACTTTTATTTAAAATTTTCAGCTTATTTGTGTTAATTTGCATTTATGGTATGAGATAAAGTCTATTTAATTTTTTCATAGGACCATTCAAATGTCTGAGTACATTTTCTCTGGATAGTGTTCTTTACTATCTTGGATTATTTAGACACCATTGTCAAAATTATTTAATCATAAAGTGCTTCCTTCTGGATTTTCAGTTCTATTCCTTTGATCTCTGTCTCAATATTGAAGCCAGTACTTCACCATTCTGTTTGAATTATCCTAGTTTCATTGTTTGAGATCAGAAAATGTGAGTTTCTCAACTCAACAATGAAATGAATTAAGTTCCCCTTTATTTTGTTTTACTCCTCTTGATTATCATCAAAGATATATGTTTTCCCAACTCACTCAAGTGTATTTGGCATTCACAATTTATTATGAAAGTATTATAGACTCACTGTAGAACATAAAACTCCTTTTTGTATAAAGTGTCATGCATTATAATATATAATATCTGCATTAGGTACTGCAGGGATGGAATATAGCAAAAGGCTATGCATAAATCAGAGGAAAGAACTACACCATTAAAATTCATGGCAGGGGACTGATGATTGTAAAGAAATATGCCTTTTTTGTGCTCTAAAAGCCCTAACTTACTGGAATGGAAATATTTACGTTTAAAGTCCTAAATATACTAATTGATAATAACAAAAAATATTTTCAGAGATTTACCATTCTTATGTATTATATTTTGTTATTTTAGAAAGTTTGCTCATATTACAAATGTTAGGTCAGAGTCAAAGGAGAACAAATAGACTTAAAAGGCTTGGTAATATATATAATATTGTATGATTATAAAATATAGATTTGATGTTTTAATGACATTTTGATTGAAACTGCCACTATTATATCAAACACTTGTGTAGAAACTGTTGATATGGTATAAATAAAAAGGTAAAATAATTGAAATATAAAAAGGATTTTCATTTGAATATATTACCTTGTTGACAAAAACGAGTTCAAAATTAATGTTATATTTTAGTTGCCATTTGTAAAATCAATACAACAATACTAATTGCTTTCAATTAACCTGCAATAGAAACTAACATTTTCACAGGATATACATATATATATGTATATACATATACATATATATATATATACACATATTCATGCGTAATACTGAGAGTAAAAATCTAAAATATTGAAAGCAATAAGTGCCATAGAAGTGATGTAGTAAAGCATATGCTGCATTTTTAACAATATCATATTGAGAGACCTTGATATACAGAAGTGAAGACCTTTTGTAATTATGTCAGCAGAACACAAACCTAGAAGCATAGGCTGTAAAAATAAGTAGGGGAAATATTGAAATCTGCAAGCAGAGCCCATCTACTTTGGTCTTTAACTCCTGGCCCAGGTTGAACTGGAGTTTAGATGGAGATAATATGTCCTCTGTATGTTCCTGAGGGCCTTAAATCATCATTAAGAAAATATGAATATATTTTTCTCTTAATTAAAAATGTAATTATAACAAAATCATTGACTATGTTAAAAAATAGAACAAAGCTTCTTAAAAATATTACATAATTCTTTATAACCTTAAGGGGGAAATTTCTAAAACATAAACCTCAGTGTTCTAATCTATGGAAAACTGATGAATTTTATTTTCAATTCAGACACAATTTTGTTTTATTAATTCATATATAATCTTCACAGACAATATTAAAGCAATGAAATCTACAAACAGCAGATAAAGGTAATATGTTGTGAGGATACACACCCACTAAAGGATTCACGTTGACAATTTGCGAAGTGTGTTAGTCATCTTTGTACACCTCCGTTTATTAGCGTTTGTTGTGCAGTGTGTGCATGTTTATGCGTTGGGATGCACTTGCTGCCATGTATATAGAGGTCAAACAAGAACTTCCATGCACAGTTCTCTTCTGCCATGTGGGTCCCTAGGATCAAATTCATGTTTGCTTCTCAGAGATCAGTGCTTTATCTGCTGAGACATCTTGTCAGTCAACATGATGTTTGATAAGAAATAGCATAGAACTCAACTAAGCAGCTCAAAAAAAAAAAAAAAAAGGATGTCAACAAAAGCAATAAATATGGAAAGGTCTTCATCAATAGTTATTAGGAAAGCAATAGAATGCTACTATGATATAATTCAACAGGAATACCAGATTACCTAAATTAATACACAAGCAAAGCTTTGCCGAACATTTAATACAAAAACGCTTCTTGCATGTAACCGACAGCAATACATATTGGCACACCTGCCAAACTATTTTGATCCTAATTGAAATGTGTGCATTCCATATAACAACAAAATTTACTTATGTGTAAAGAGTGCAATGTTTGAGATATCATTATCTTGGCAACAAGTATTGGAATTAGTCTCAAAGCACATCAATAATATAATGGATAAAGAATTTTTGGTAGAGTATGTTTATACAAGAAATGCAGCTGAAGAGTTTTTATCTTGTTATAGCTATATAAAATAATATAATTATAAAAATTAGATAAAAATAATCAGATACAAATTGGTGCACATTGATAGAGACTGTGTATGTAAAATGTAAAATTGTGATGAAATTAGACCATGGTGTTTTGACATGCTGGATGATATGGGAAGGTATAAAGTGTATTATTTGTTAATCTTGATGGTGATTGAAATGTGTTTGTTCTCTTCATAAAAATTTATTGGACTTTATATTAAGTTTTGTGTTTCTGCATTTATGAATGAGGTATTTCATAATAAAAATGTCTTATGAAGGAAAAATTATGGAGATCTTACTGTAATAATAAAATTCTGATACTAAAAAGATAGTAATAAAGTTAAAAATGATTTGAAAGTCAAAAGAAACAAAATTTGAAATCATGTGTAATGGTCTGCAACATACATTAAAAGGATTCCTCTAAGAATATTCTTTCCTTTTATTGAAAGGCAGAGATTAAGACATCAAAGACAAGCATGAGAGAGTAGCCCCAGGTCAAGGGAAGAGCAGCAGTTTTCGTAAGACAAGCATTTAGTGTGTTCTGCTCTCCCTAATGTAAATGCTGCTCAAAGGTAATTTCAGTAGAAATGTTGAAAAATCAGGTGGACATTTTATAATGTTTGGGAATGATTTTTTTTAATTATCAAAAGTCTATAGTTGTATTGTCAGTTATCAAGCCATAAGTAAAGTTATTTTCACTAAAATAAAATATTCGGATTCATTTTTAAGTGCTATCATTATAGTAATTTATATAAAATTTGACTGCATTACCAATTTTATTTTTCCTAATTTTTATCTTCTTAAATACTCTTTGTTAAATAGAATATTACTGCAAGTGTTAATATTCTTGAATTACTATTTTGCCTTCATATAGTATACCCATTGCTGGAACAGTATCCAAGAAAGCAACCTGGTTTTCGATTATTAAATTCTTATGAAGCTAAACTATTAAGATGTGTGGTGTGATGCTGTTAGTTTCTGCATTCCCTCATAAAATCACAACACTGCCATAGCACACATTCACGAGACTATTGTAAGAAAAATGCATTTTTTTTGTATTAACAAGGAATCCTAAACTGAAATCCATGGTCATGATTTACTCTCAATTCAACTACATGTGTGTCTTTATAAATAATATAGAACCGTTTTCTAAGCTGAATCACTTAATCTATGATGTTGAGGCCTTACAAATTAGTTTTAAGCTATCGTGTTATTCAGAAAGGATGAAGAAGGGATCAGCACCTAAGTTTGAAATCAGTCTGACAGTGAGATTTTCAGAATTGATCTTGAATAAGGACACATATTTTCACTTATCTTCTAAGATACTTTCTCCTCTAAACACCTTCTCCACATTCCACTAGCATGCTGTATACTCTCCATTTATCTACATAAATTTAGTTAGCCTCAAAAAAAAGAAAAGAAAAGAAAGAAATTAAAAGTAGAGAAGGAACAGAAAATCAGTAACAGCGAACATAGCCTGATTTCATTTGCCGTTATGTGAACTAGTAAATATTCACTTTACAACATGAGCAACCCAGGCCTTCACAGTTCTTTTTGTCACATCTGTTTTGCAAGAAAAATTAGACATTAAGCACGTCTCTACTTTCTTTATAATTGCATTTTTCTTATAATAGACCCCCACACACAATTGTCAGGTGGTAAAACAATGTCTAACGTGTAATGATGAGAGTCCTAATTCAAGATAACCTTGAACATTGCTTTTAACTCCTCTTCAGTGTAATTTGTTCAGGATGAATGAGGACTTTGGTAGGACCTGAAGGAAAGATGCTGAGACAGCGATGGACCCTCTACATGAAGCAGCTTGTATGACTGTCCAGACTGAGCTATAGTTTCACAAATGCATATTAAGTATTTATTTCAACAGCCACCAAAATAATTACCAAGATCTGACAAATCATCCATTTCGGGCAAATTTAAAATCACTTCATTTGCATAATTTAGTGATAATTCTTTCTCCACATTATTCTTTCATTTTTGTAAGAACCCAGGGTTGCTCACTGATGTAAAAGCATGGTTGAACTTTAATATATTCTTATGTAAAAACTAAACAAAAATGAAATGCTAAAACTGACTATAATAATAATAATAAATATAGCCATGGCATTGATGAATTCTTAAAACTATTTTATTAAAGCAAAGTGATTGGTTTCATTTTGCTGAAGAAATCAAGAGCATAATGTTTAGTACACTCTGTGAGATCATGGGCTCTATGAAGATGCCCCCGTCAGCACCTCCGTGTGTCTCTGTTCCTGTTACCTTCACCTCATTCCACTCCTAGGGAGGAAATAATAGAACTGTTGGTTGGTGTGACAAAATCAGATATGAAAAGTTGATTCCACTCCAGGGAATGTTAAAAGTTTCAAAATCATAACTTCTTCCTGCAACAAAGCTTGTTTTCAAGCAAGTTTGTTTTCTTTATAGAATTCTGATACTTTTTTTTAAAAAAAGAAATCTATATAATTTATTGTATACAAAAATTTTAAATCAGCATAATATTGATAACTATTTTTAAATATCAATGTATTCAGAGAATCAGAAATTAAATAAAAGTTGGGTTAGGTTAATAGGCAGAACTCTTAGGTTCTCTACAGAAACACTAAAGTGTGCTTAACCTAAATCCTCACAGTCACAGCCAACTCGAAGATGTTTCTACACACAGACGAACTTTTCTGTTCAGTCTCACCTTTTTCTTAGGTGGAAGAGAAATTCCACATAATGGAAATACTTTTTGACAGTAAAGTGGAAGGCTTCATTGATCTTACTTTTAAAAATGTATTATTTTTCTGTTAAAACCAAGATGTTGCCTGCAAAGTGTGTTAGCAAGACCAGGGCTGTCCACTCTACTGGTCATCATTTTCATATGCATGAAACAATCATTAAATAGTCTTGCCTTTCTTCAGGGTTCTGGTGTAGCACTTTTTCTGCTTGGATTAAAAATGATAGCTTAAGATAAAGATAACCACATGACAGGAAAATTAATCACATTGTCTTCTGGTTCTATTTTGATTAGTACAGATAACATTTCTTAGGAACGCTCTTCTCCCAGTTTCCAGAGGGTTTCTCTGTGTCCACAGGCTTTCTTCCATTTGCAAATGTTCTCACAGATGTCAGGCTTGATTTTGATTTGTCTTACTCCACGATCATGGATGCTGACAACCTTTTCATATCCCTTTTGACTATGTCTATGTCTGCATTGAAAGTAGTCTATTAAGTTCATCTGCCATTTTAAAAATTATTTTTTCTTCTGCTCCAGAATTTTATGATCTTTTTAGATATTTTAGATGTTTATGACTTGCTGGATATAGAGTTTCTTTTTTTTTTTTCTATCTGCAAACGTCAGCTCTCTCTGTTTTGAAGGTGGTTTTCTTTGTTGTGTGGGTGCTTTTCAGTTTTCTATGATTTCTCTCTTCTATTCACTCGGCATGGTTGGAGCTTTGGATGCAAGAAATCACTGCGGAGAGGACGGAGGAGCTCAGCTCTTGCTCTTCCTGTTTCCTCCAGGAGGAGGTCATCTGGGGTAGATTTGTGTGTGCGGACTCTGGCCACTGCGTTTTTCCCCTTTGCGGGGTTTCCAATGGCTGTTTCTCCTGTGTTGTTTACTGCTCGGGTTTAGGCTTTCTTCTTGACTCTGTCCTGCTAAGCCATTTCCTCAGCAACTGACTCATATCTTCAAGGTCATTCAATTTGTTGGCAAATACTTAGATTTGATAGCTCCTGAAACTAGTTTTGTTCTTGAAGAATCTGTTGTAACTTCTTTTCTTCTAATTTATTTGAGTTTCTCTTGCTCCCCCTTTTCTCTTTAATCTAGCCAAGGGTTCACCATTTTTGTATGCTTTTGCAAAGATCAGCCTTCATCTACTGTATTAAAGTGCTTTTGTTTTTCCTCCTAGTAGCCTGATGTGTAAATTTAGATTTTTAAACTGGGATTTGTCCTTGTTTACTGAGTACATTTGTCATTGTACCTTCCTCTTCAAACTTTTTGTACTGTAAGCCATATCTTTTGTTATGTTGTGGCTTTATTTACAAGATGGCTCAGGAGGTAAAGGCATTTACCACTACGTTTGAGGACTTGAGTTTTTGTATTAATTAGAGTTTCTACTTTTGTGCAAAGACATGATGGCCATGGCAACTCTTAAAAAGAAAACATTTAATTAAGGGGGCTCAGTTACAGTTTCAGAGGTTCAGTCTATTATCATCACGGTGGGGAGAGTTAGCTGAGAATCCTATGTCTGCAGGCAACAGAAAGCCAACTGAGACACTTGGGTGGTATCCTGAGCATAGGAAACCTCAAATCCCACACTCACAGTGACTCATTTCCTCCAACAAAACCATACCAACAAAGCCACACTTCCTAACGGTACTATGAGATTATGCGGGCTGATTATGTTCAAACTACCACAGCCCCATATCTGTGATCACATGGTAGAAGAGAGAACTGACTTCTACAAATTTTCTTATATCCTTTACATGTGTGATGTGGCATGCTTTCTCATATATAGTTATACAAACACACAAAAATAATCAAATAAATATTAATGTAACTAAAATTTTTTGATACTTATTTTATTATAGTCATATTTATTTAATCCAGTTTTCTTGATCATTTAAATTTCAATGTAAGATCATATCTATAGCTGTGAATGTTAGCACTACTGTTGTTATAAGGTGAATGGGTATAAATTTTCATATTGAATTCTTCTATAAGTATATTGTGATCACAGAGAATATAAGTTAGCTTTCTTAGAAAATTTACATATCTCTTCATTCACTGTTTGACCTAATAGTTTGAGTGTATTTAGTTTCAATGTATGTACATGTGGATGTGTGCATACATATTTATGTGTGTTATGTATATGATATTTGATATTTGCATATAGGTTGTAGATGTATATGCATATGTATGTTAAGGTGTCTTCCTTTTAGATTATCATTTTCATGTATGGCCACTGTGGTCTCTTTTCTTTGGCATCTGCTTCTACATACTTTTTCATTCCTTTAGGTTCAACCTATCTGTGTCTTTGAATCTAAGTGGAATCTTACTGGTATCTGGGAATTAGGACTTTGTTTTGCCACCAACAACCTCTTAGTATCCCATGATAGGAGCTTTTAATATATTTTAATTTTCACCGATAAAGACATATCACGATTTGTTAAATTTCTGGTAACTCATTCTTTTCTTTCTTTGTGTGTTATAGAATGAAATTTTTACTGTTTTCTTATTTTCTGTGGGTAAAATTTCTATTGATATTTTCTCGGTGCATATCATGGAGCTAGATACAATATCTTAGAATTAAAGTACTCTGAGCTGATATCAACAGACTCTACATTTCATCTCACACTGCAGGTTGTTCCACAGTAAATATTATTCATATTCATTTATAGTACTAAAGTCATTTTTCTTTATTTTTAATATCTTTATCTTCTGACTTTTTTTTGCTAAAATTCAAAGGAATTATTTTACTTCCTTTACAGTGCTGTTGTATTCCATTGTTGTCTATATATTTACCTTAGCAGTGAGGTTCATACTTTCTTATATGTAATGTTTATGCTTAATATACTTCTACACCCATTTGAAAAAGAAAGCTCTTATAACTTTTTTTTAAAGGGGAGTCCATTATAATAAAATGTTTAAGCCTTTGCTTTATAGAAAGTCAATATGTTCTTTTAGTTTCAAAGCATGGATTTGATAATTGTAGAATGTTGGTTGGCAATGGTTCTTTTTCTAATATTCTGAGTATGATACTTTATTTCCAACTAGCCTGAAATGTTATTTTTTATTTGAAATAATGAGAAAGGTATCGTATGCAACAGGGAGTCTCTGGTCTCTGCTTATGCTGGGCTGATATATGGCAATGACGAAGGAAGGGGATTTGGGCAGAGTGTTGAATGGGTGAGCAACAAGACAGTCTGTGGAGAATGTCTGTGGGCTCATGCAGAGTCTATCTGGGTCTTTGAGTAGACACATCCTGTATTGGACAGGGGTGTCTGCCTGAGAGAACCAAGAGTGTGGTGGATGTCCGAGACTGGCCTACCTGTTTTCCGGCAGGTTTGCTCTGCGGTTGGTTTAGGGAGAGGGATGTGTGCTTGAGGGAACCAATAGAATGAGAATGGTGCTTTTTATTCTTGTTAGTTTTCATAAGTTCAGAAAGTTAGATTCTGTCAGTGCTCCAGGATTAATGGATTAGAAATCACAACTGGGGTTAGGAAATTCAAAAGTTGGCTGTATGCTGTCGTGGCCACTTCTTTCTAGTCCGAGACTCTGAAAGCTGGCTCGCCACCTTCTTGTTTGCTGCTGATGTAGGGAGAGAAGCTATAGCAAATGACCTCATGCCCTCTTAGACTGCTTGCCTTTCCCATTGGTGGTCTTGTCTCCTTTGCTGCAGATGCCTAGAGAATATACGATCTTCAGGCTTACTGAGACACAGGGGTCAGCAGTAACTCTCCTGGGAAGCAAACAGGAAGCCAAGGCACTGGGTCTACTTCTCTTTTTCCGTGGAGAATAGAGTCTGGGTTCTATTGCTACATTAAAGCAGTTAGAGAGTACAATGCAAGAGTTCACCAGCCCACTGTAGCTTCCAGCGGATGTTAGCACATGTTCAAGAGAAGCAGAACAAACACTTGAGCAAAGGTTTAAAAAGTAGGGACATTGTATGTGCAACATAACTAGGTAGAAGCTAGACACTTTGTTTTATTTTCTGCCAGTACTGTGCTAAGCCAGGAGCGAGAACTATGGGAAGTACTTGTGTGCCTATTTGAGACTACCTCGTGTTTCATACAGCTCCAGGGGAACAGCAAGTGCTACACTTCATGAGAGCTCTGGAGATGGGCATTATAAGAGCCATTTGTCTAGCTCAAAACTCTAAAATCTATATTGTCCATGTTGTTCCATGGGAAAACTGGAAGTGTGGATTTACTACTGGAACAAGTTAGTAGGGGTAAACCAGGGTTCAAGTTTCAGTGGACTAGGAATGCCGGCTCCATTAGGTTCCAGATGCAGTTCGTTCAGATCCTGATGACTGAGAAGCAGCTGGCGACGACATAGCATTAGATGTTCCATTTAACCCAGCTCGACCTGGTTCTTACGACCTGTGCACTCGTACTGAGGCTTGGCAAAAGCTCGGGGAGCATTCATGTACCAGGCTAAAATGGCCTTTTGTTTCCCTCTGTGTTCTAGGGACTATCAAATGCCATGTGCCATTTCCTCACAGTAATAAACAACTTCAGAGATACCCTCCACTAGAAGCTGTGACATTTGGGATAATAGGTATGTGTCATCCCCCCCTGTGTTCCTCAGGGAAAAGCTGTGAGTTAGAAGTTTCCTCCAAATTATATGGTGTATTGAACTTAAATGTATCTCGTTTTTTTTAACTTAATTTTTGTATTTCTCTCTTTTTAAAATTTTATATTACTTTTGTGTATTTCTTTTTTATTTAACAGTAATTTTTTATTTTCTTCTCATTTTGATGAGTAAATTGGGAGCCCGGAGGGCAGGAGGGAGGGTGGAAGGGAAAAGGGGAGGAGGGAAGAGGAGTGGTGAAAATGTATAGCACATGCGTATTCAAATAGCTTTTTATTTATTTTTTACCTGTTTGATGAGAATATCTTTCTTCTGTTGCCTTAGTGTATAAGAATTTGCCAAGTTATTTCTGGACTTCCTCAGAGGGAATTGATCCATGTGTAGCTATTTATTTGGTATATCTGTGGGTGGAGAAAATGTCTGGAGTCTTCTAGTCTGCCGTCTTGCTGATGACATTTTTGTATACATGCGTATGCTCTTGTTTTAGATTTGAATGTCTGGAGATAGGGCATACATTTCCAGATAGCCTACTTCACCCTGCGCTACTATACATGTCTATTAATGTCTACGCTTTGTTCTAACCCAGCCTTTTCGTTTTCAAATTAGAGAAATTGAAGCCACAAAGGCTAAATAACTTATGTAGGGCCACCCATGTAGTGAAATGACAGAAACCATGAGGGACTTGCTTCATCATCGGTATATGTGGCTTATCACAGATGAAGAAAAGAAGCAGAGACAGGTAGGGGGCTGACACCTGCTGGAGGGGCAGGGAAGAAGCAACAGGGGGACCTGCTCCCCAGACTGTGTTATTATCACTCTTTGCTTATTGCCCTTGGCTGATCTATTTCAGTAAGACTCTCTATCCATCTATTCTAACTACCTTCGGAAGAAGAATCTAATTAAATCTCAATTTGCATCAGGACAATATGTGTTAAACTATTTCTAATTTGGAGAAAGGAGAGGACTCAATTTTGAAACACTAAGAAGGATAAAGGACAGCAACGTTTTTAAGATTCTGCCACTTGGAATAACTTTCTTGAGAAACAAAAAAATTAAAAAGGTAAAAAGAATCTCCAGCCAGAATAAAAAAAAATGAAAAAGCCGGGTGACGGTGGCGCACGCCTTTAATCCCAGCACTCGGGAGGCAGAGGCTGGCGGATCTCTGTGAGTTCGAGACCAGCCTGGTCTACAGAGCTAGTTCCAGGACAGGCTCCAAAGCCACAGAGAAACCCTGCCTCAAAAAAAAAAAAAAAAAAAAAAAAAAAAAAAAAAAAAAAAAAAAAAAAAAAAAAAAACCAGAATTGATTTTTTTCCCAATTAGAGTCCATTGAATAATCATTCTTTTCAACTCAATATGTCGGCTGCTGCTCACATAGAACATTAAAATTTCCAAGTAATTAAGATTTCACGTAACTAAACTTTTCCACTTTTCCAACACTATCCACATTTCCAGTGCTCAGTGGCCATGGGCCATCAAATTCGAAAGGGAAGGAGCGATAGATGAGCACGCACCCAACCGCAGCGTGCAGTCTTGAACAGGACAGAGCAAATTTATTTTCTTTATCACTGTTAGGGTTTCCAGGGCCATTATGTTTCTTTCTCTTGCTCTGACATACCACATGCAACCAACTGTTTTTAAAGTTTTTTCCCCCATTAGACACACTTTTTTGGATTTTGAAAAATATATGGATTCCCTTACATATTTTAACAGACTGTATCTGTATTTAATAATAGATAAAAATACAAACCTAGCCTTTTTTTTTTTTACATTTTTTATCTTCTTAAAATAAGCTGTGGAGAATCTGTATTTTTTTAAATCAACACTGGCATTTGTTTTTAATTGAGGTATGCTCTGATTAGGCTATTTTTATGTCTTCTTTATTTTTTCTGCATAGGCCTGTCCAATGAGAATTTAATGACACATTTGATGTTCTCTACATTCCTTTACCATCTTCAAAATAATTCAGATATGCAATTTTGAACTCAGAACACTCAACAGAGAGCCTAACTATTAATATTTTGCTCATTTAATTGATATTATGAATTTCTGCCTTATTAAAGATGAGAAAAATAATGTATTTCAAAAGGAGAAGTATAGTTTATTTTCTCACAGTTATTTACAGTATTTTGGACATCTTGTATAGGTGGTTCAGAATTTTTTTTTTATCTAAATTCATACTTTTGTGTATACCTCTATAATTAAATGTAATAAAGTAAGCAGTCTCAAGATTCATATACAAGTAAGTATATAGAATTTCCTTCATTTATAAATAAATATAAATGATATGACAATATAAGTAAATGACAGATTAGAAATCAAGTGTATATTAGGATCATCACCCCAGAATTCTAAATCTCTAATACTTGAAAGTTTATACCATTCTATTCTTTTTAAATTCTGTCATTCATCTTTTCCATTTCAGTGTATTTTCTAATATATTCCTTTTGATTTTAATGAACACTCTGGTTAAATTATCTATAATGGAGGCAGCAAAAGCATATTTATTAATTAGCAGTGGGAGTATTTCAGAGGAAAGTGGTTCTATAAAAAAGAATTGAAGTCAATATATCCCCTTATCACACAGTCTTAAATCATTTGCAGACTGGAAGTAGTATATTTCTTGACTATTTTACAAGGCTTTTTATGAGAATCGAATGGAATGATTTAGGTGAAATCCTTTTGAAGACTATGCAGATGTAAGATGCTGCAAGCACTGTAGAAATATGTGGGTGAAATCAGCAGCTCTTTTGTTGTTTGCTCAAACAGAGGCAGAAGAAAGTTCCAGATATAGACTACATGATATCTTCAGTTTAAGATCATCACTTGACCCAGGGGTGGTGGTGCATACTTTTACTCTCAGACCTTGGGATTGGGACTTCATATCCACTTCTCTTTCTCTATGATGGCATTTTATCTGGTATGAAATAGAACAGATCTCATGCAGTCTGTGAATTCATATGTGTATCCATCCTGTTGTGTATGAATGATACTGTTTCCTTAGTGATGTGGGATTCCCCTGTGTATGCTGTGAATACCATGGGTTAATAGAGAAGCTGTTTTGGGCCTATTGCAGCACAGAGTAGGGCAATGTGGGAGTTCCAAGCAGAAAAAGAGGAGAGAAGAGGTGGAGTCAATGAGGAGCCATGTAGCTGCCACAGGAGACAGACACCGGATGTTGGGTGGAACCTTACCCCCCCACTGGTTGGATTGAATGTTCTATTGAATGTTCTATAGAAGGCCTGTCAGAAGCGCACTGCAAGTTTTAATTGCTTTTTAATTTTTTGTTTATATTTATTTTATTTTATGTGTATTAGTGTTGCTTACCTGTTTGCCTGTTTGACTTACTGGTAGGTCACAACCATGTGGCAATACACAGATTAATAGAAATGGGTTGATTTAGGATGTAAGAGCTAGCTAGAAATATCCTAGTCATTGGCCAAGCAGTGTTGTAATTGATACAGTTTCTTTGTGGTTACTTTGGGTCTGGGCAGTGGGGAAAAGAACGAGCAGTCTCTGCCAATACCTTAGAGCCATCCTTCCTTGGTAGCTCTTACAGGCTTTCTTCCACCTTTTCTGCATAGTTGCCAGAACCCTGATTGATAACAACATCACAATTACAGCTTAGTATTCCAAAGTCTCCAACTTTGTGCACATTGTTCACTTGTGAATTTCCTTGTGATTTACCATTTGCTATGAGAAGAAGTATTTACTATGCTCTGATATATGATTATAGCAGTATGTCATTAGGTGTCACTTTATTATCATCATGATCCTTTTGAAGAATAATAGTACTAGCTTTTCCCCTAGTGTCTATGACCTATATTGTCTCAAATTCTTGACCGCTTTAGCAGTGTCGTGTCTGTGTTCCTTCTTGGATTTAAATACAATAAAAGTTGATTGGTTATTCCCATAACATTTGTGCCACTTTTGCACCAGTATATCTTTCAGGCAAGCAGTTGTTGTAGGTTTCAGTGTTCGTTCTCAAAAGAGGAAATAGTTACCGCTTCTTGAAGGTGAATAGTCTCATTCTCCATCTGTGTTGCTATATAGACAGACTAGCTGAACTTGAGATTTAAAAAAAAAGATTAAAATGTATCATTGAGTAAAATAAACATCTAAATCAAAACCCACAAGATAACAATTATACAAATACATAAACAAAACTGTCCATGGAGAACAATCCATGTGTCACCATTGGGAACAAATGCCTAGAAAATCTCAAGTAAAGCTTCCACCTGCACAGATATGCCTAACCTTTCAACCAGAGAACACATATCTCTATATTAAATATTTTAGGCAATAAAGAAATAAACACAGTGAACAATGTATTAAAAATGGTTATGTTTAACCAAAATCAGTTTTGTTCCCCTGGTGTTTAGCTTAGATTAGTTTTAGAGTTTGTCTTGGGAATTAAAAGCTAGAGATAAATTAGGTTTTGAGTTTCACAAAGCTACATTGTGAACAGGGCACTGGAATGTGACCTGGTTGTGACAGCAAAATGGCTGCTAGGTGGATGGATGAAGAAAAACACAGAAAATCTTTCACTTACTCTTTCTGTTTATAAGCCGGTTCAGCTAAGATAGGCATTGTTCCATAATTCGTGGTGGTCAAATTAAGTGTTTACATATAGGGAATGCTTAGAAACAGGGCAAGGGCATGGGGGAACAGAAAAAGAACCAAAGATGAGGGAATACAGAGAAAGGATACAATTAACGCTTGATTAGTCACCTTCAATTATACCCCCAAATCTTAGGAAATTATGTCTTTAGACATGCCTATATACAAACCACATTAAAAAAAGTCAGGCTGTGAGGTTACACTATTGTTTTGTGGTTTCAAAATTCTGAAAAATTAAAAAAAAACAAAATTCAAAAAAGTATATTTTCTAATGAATTTAATTAATAAATTAATGTTTGTGGGCGGTGTGTGTGTGTGTGTGTGTGTGTGTGTGTACATAAGGTGTATGTGCATGCTAAGGCAGGTGCCCACAAGGCTGGAATCTTTGGATCCCCTGGAAACTGGAGTGACAGTAGATTGTGGGCCTGCCCACATGGGTCTGGAGAGTAACACTGACTGGAACTGGTAGCAGACTAGAGAGCAGGTGTTCTTAAGTCCTGGCCTAGCTCTTCATTCCCACCCACTGAATTTAAAACAGGTCAGATAATGTAACAAATACATACAGAATATGATTTAAAGATAGATGTCTGACTTAAATTGTTGCTCACACATGATTCATCACATAAAACTTAGTCACTTACATACAGATAATCATATTTCCTTCCCTTTCAATTTTATGCTATATAGTCACTAATAAAAAAGGACACACATGTAAATGTCTAAGTCTTTAGAAATGTTCTGATTTTGTGTGCTAAATTCTGTTTTTGGACCTGTTTTAAATGTTCCTTCTGAAGTCAGTGGGGGTGATGAGTGACCAGCCAAAGTCTCACTTGGCCTCCTGGTTTAAGAAGGAAGCAGATGGCCATGTTAGACTTCAAGCGAAATCATATTTGTAGAAAATGTTGCAAAACATATAAATTAAATGGCTCAACATACCACAAGAAAAAAGAAACAACCCAAACTAGGACTATAAATTATGTATGATGTGTTTGTTCTAGAAGGGCATGGTGCCCATTTACAGATGAGGGAAAAGAAATAAACAGCGTAAAAGAAAAATATAAAAAAAGTCATAGGTTAGTGGCCTATGTGTAAAAGCCTTTTCAGGAGCCAAAACTGTGGAATTAGTTGACATTAAAATACCAACAAAGTTATTGTTGTGCCCTTCAAACTTACCTACAATGGAGCATTATTGATTGCTTTCTGAGATGATGTTTCTAATGATGAACCACCTGCACCACAAATTGCACTAGCATGAAAACCCTAAAGTTTAGCAGTGGGAGACACAAACTAAAATTGTTTTAAAGATATTTTAATGGTGAATCACAATCCCAGGTATTAGTAGTTTCTGGTATAATCCAATTAATACATAGCAAAACATTTAGTTTATCTGTCCATTCCTGTTACTCAGCCATTTTTTTTTACCAACAGAACAACTGATCTCTATATATTTTTTGAAGCTTCAACTAATTTTAAATTAATTTCTATCATGTTAAAATAAATAGTTGGATGTTTTTCTTTACCTGGCATATATTTCAAAGGTAAAATGGCTATGTATACTATTGACCAGTTTGGTATATTTAACTCTCACTATGTTAAAATGTGTGATAGTACATGTCTATAATTCCAGAACTTGGGAATAGTAACAAGAGGATCAGGAATTCAAGGTCAGTCTTGATATATATTGTTGTTGAGGTCAGTAATATTTCTATATAAGACCTTGTTTCCAAAGGAGGAAAAGAGGAAAAGAAAAACTTAATTCACAAAAAATGCATTATGGATTAATCTAGTGTAGTAATTCATATAATCATCAGAAAAATACAATGGGATAATCCTCTGAGCATGTCTGTGAGGGACAGCTATGTTAGGGTGAAGTTGGAAGACTCACCGTAACCCCTGGGAGGCATCACTTAATGTTAAGCCTGGGATCCTGGACTGAAAACTGAAAAGGCAGAAAACAAGAGGAGCACAAGCAGCCATCACCGTCTGGCACCTACTTTAAATGAGCTCCTCTGACAGCAAAATATGAACAGTGTTCTACAAAAGTACCTGGGATCCTTGTTCTGACTTCTAATACCAAGCCAGATATGGTGGATGTTGTTCTCTAATGCAATGAGTAATAGGGATCCTGTACCTACTACTTGTTAAATTTCCCTGTGTATTTCCAAATGAATGTCATTTCAGAAGACATTATGCACATATTTTTATGTACATCACTTTGATAGCTGATATGAACTTGGCTAACCACACAAACATTGCTAGATAGGGCATGTGAGAAATGAGCAACCTCCATGAAGGCAAAAACTAGAGAAAACATGAGAATTTATTGACTTGTATTACATTGCAGAGTTTACATAGAGTCCATCAGAAGAAAGAGTAAGCTTTTACATATGTTCAGTGATGGTGTAAGAATTTAACACAAGGAGATTCTGGTAGAGGAATAAGTCCTAGGAATCTAATTTTGGTAGGAAAACTGAAAAAACTTATTTATAGAGCCTCTGCATGCTGCAAAATTTTGAGAAACACTTCAGAGAATTAAATCAGGAAATTATCATAAAGCCCATAAATATAAATAAAACACAGCAACAAGCACCCCATGAGTAATCAGAATCTTGGGTACTCTCAAATTACACACATACACACACATACACACACAAACACTTTATATATCTAGTTTTTATAAACAAGACAAGATAATACTTGAGACTTATCACAAATAAAGCATTCTTTTTACCATAGGGAAACAAAGCAAACATACAAACCATATGAGTAGGTTCTGGTGGTAGGTTTAGCAGAGAAAAATTTTTGGTCCATCACTCAGGTACAGGCCATACTAGTCAGTATGTGGGATGTTCTTATGTGTATGTGTTGCTCTTATTGATTGATGGATAAAGTTGTTTAGGCCAATGGTTTAGCAGAGCAAAGTTAGGTAAAGAGTTCAAATAAAGATACAAAGAAAAGGAGAGAGTACATGGAGTCAAAGAGATACCATGTAGCTGTAGAAGGAGTAACTTGTCACACAGGTAAGCCACCACCTCATGGCAATATACAGATGAATAGAAGTGTTAGAGTTAGCCAGTAAGAAGCCTATGACATGGCTAAACAATTGTAACTGATACCAAACCTCATAGTGGTTATTTCATAAACACCTGTGGGAACTAGCAAGTAGGACTAGGTGGGAGGAGAGAAACTGCTCCAATGGCACTGAGCAAGTTGGAGAAAATCTTTTTGTCTACATTTGGGGTATGAATTCACAAAAAAGCCACTGACACATGTTGGAGCTGAATATGGGGCTCCCACCAGAGCTATGCATGGCTAGGCTTTCTTTCCTTTTTTTCCCTAAGCCTCTGAGAAAGTTAGGGATTTTCTACCTTCAGGCAGTCTCCCAAACACGTGCTTTTTCAGAACAATCTCTTGTGTGTTTTATAGGCAGCTCTCTCTCTCTCTCTCTCTCTCTCTCTCTCTCTCTCTCTCTCTCTCTCTCTCTCTCCATCGCGGATTACGGGCTCTCACTGAACCCCCTTCTTGCATTGTTATCAAACTTGCAAGCTGCCTTGAAATCCAGTAAGGCTTTTATGTCCTACATAGCAGCAATATGCCTCACATCTTCATCAACATTATCAGTAGTGGTAAGACTCTAAAGTCTTAAGGAAGCAAACCAAAATGGCACTAAGAGCTTCCTAGGAAATAAATATCTTCTGAGGTCTTGTATCCTTCATTAAACACATTGTGCGTGGGGAATATTTTATGCTATATGCTTTGACAATGGACTATTAGATGGTCCAGGCTCTTCTTTTTGAAAATACATTGCTTGATGAACCACAAAATAGAACACATCCATCTGCTGGACTTCATTCTTTTGAGTACTCTTGCAGGTGGTGGTTGGTTATATAAAGAACAAGTATGACATTTCCTTATAAGTTCCTTGGTTTGTTGCTACGGTCACCCCCAATGTCTCAGACCACTTCCTGTTGCCAGCAAGTCAAAATGTAAGAACCTTCAGCTTCCTCTCCAGCACCATGTCAGCCTGCCATGCCCTGCCATGATGATAATAGACTAAACCTCTGAAACTATAAGCCACCTAATAAATATTCTCCTTCATAAGAGTTGCCGTGGGCATGGTGTTTCTTTACAGCAATAAAAATTCTAACTAAGACAAGGCTCATCCTGTATTCCCTGGAGAAACATGTAAACCAAAATCCTATGTATGGATCTCGCTAACTACAATTTGAGAGGCTTTTTACATTAGTTAAACATTAAAGCCTGTGATCACTATAATGTTTTGAGGGTAATGCTCTCAGATTAGCTCAGGTTTTTCTTCTCAGTTAACATGCGCATCAGTTTTCCTTTTTTCTGGAAAGGAAAAGAGTTGTTCCTTCAGAAGTCATATTGCTGCTTTCATAAAGGTGGCACACCCTATCCCATTGTGCCACTGACACTGGACAGCCGAGGGATGAAACCAAACAGATGCACACCTGGTTAACTCCCATTCTCCCAACTGTCTAGTTCGTTAAAGTTTGGTTCCCTTTGCATGGTCGAATTGAAGAGCATTTTCTAGATGTTGTACCTGTGTCTACTTAAGTAGTTAATATTTCGTTCTTCGTTTAGGGAAAATGGTATAATCTACAGAAAGTTTGAGATGGTGTTTGAAAAATCTCTGAAATTACAAAGAGTAGTTCTGGAGCTGAGGAGAGGCTCAATGGGTAAACATACTAGCCTTCAAGGTTGATATCTGATTCTTGGAAACCTTATGGTGGAAGGAGACACCCACCCAGCTTTCCTCTGATGACCACATGAGCACTGCGGCATGTTTGCATACACAAGGCAAGAGAAAATAAATAAATGCAAGTTTTTGAAAGAAACAGTTTTTGTGTTTGTTCTTGTTATAATACAGCTAGAATAGATGAGAAATGGAAAGAGCAGGAGGAAATGCTTCTGCAAGTGTGTCTAGAATTAGCACAAAACCAAAGAGGCATGGAAAGTCTTACATAATGTGGGGCACTCTTCTGAAGTTGTTACTAGACCTGAAGCAGAACACAGAAAGGATTTACACAGCTTTGGGCACAATTCCTTGCATGGTTTCTGTTTGCTTTGTAGTTTTTGTTGCTTCTTTTTATTAATTTAGAATCTGAGAAGAATCCATGCTTGTTTTTAAGGGCACAATCCCCAATTCCAGCTGTGCTAAAAACAAGTCACATATTTGCCATTTCATAAATATTAACAAGAAGAATGGTGTTGGTGCCAAATTCCTCATTTTAAAAAGGTGAGAGTAATGAGAAATTTGTAAATAAGAAATGTATTAAAACTTTAACATCTGTGCAAAAGAAATATTTTGGAGACACACTGAAATATCATCAGAAAATCTCAGTACTATTAACTTAGTCAATTTATTTGAGATGCAACTATGTTCTATTATTCTTAAATGTAAGTATCTTGAATAGGTCTATGGAAATACACAAATGAAGATATAAGTATGCATTTTCCATAATGTCACAGTTTGAATATATTTTCATGCACTTATTTGAGTCACTAATAAATATTACACTTGTAAATAATGTATACTTTAAATTTTTGTTACACTTCCTGAGTCTAACGTCCATCTCATATTACTGATTGATTTGAAAATAGCCATGCGAAGAATGTGTTGTTAAAAAGAAGGAAGACTTCCACCTATATGATGAACAGTGTATAATAGATTTGCTGAAGAATAAAAATTGTAATATATTTTAAAATCATAAAAACTATTTTCATTATGTATCTCAGATAAAAAGAAAACCTATTTTGACAAGTAAGAAACGTCTACCTTTTTTCCTCTGTACAACTAAGAATCATCAGAGAGCTTCCTCCTGCAGCAGGTGGGAGCAAGTGCAGAGGCCTACATCCACACATTAGCAGAGAGATTCTAAGTTGGAGGTCTCTATCAGATCCTTCCCCTCTGCAGTGAAGACTTCAGAGGAGAGGGAGGAAAGACTTTAAGTCTCAAAGGGAATGGAGGACACCTGGAGAGCATGGCCCTCCAAATCAACTAAGCAGGGCTCACGTGGGCTTATGGATGTTAACTTGGTGTTTCTGTGACTCCTAACAGGTGTATCTCTGACTCTTTTGCATGCTCTTGTAACTCATTTCCTCCCATTGGGTTGTCTTGTCCAGCCTCTCTGTGCAGGCTTGACTGATGCTCTATTTGACTGTTATCTCTTGGAGGCCTGCTTTTTTCTGAAGAGAAAATGGAGGAGAAGTGGACCTGGAGAAGAGGGAATGTGGGAAGGGTGGTTGGGAGGAGTAGAGGAAGAGGAAACTGTGGTTAGGATAATATGAGAGAAGAACCTATTTTTAATAAAAAAAAAAAGATTCTAAAGCAATCCCCAAACTTACTTACACCCCTCCGAGTCACCCCAATTCATTCAAAACAAAAGTAAGTTTTCGTTTATCTTTCCCACGGGAGTATTCTGGGGCAGTTGCTTCATTCATGCCTGGACAGGTAGTGCTTTAAATAAGGGGTTAATAGAAAGGCACTTTCCTTCTAAAGACATACCAGATGTAAAGGAATTTTGAAAACTTGAGAATTTCTGAAAGAAAAAAAAAACTGATCTTATATAAAATATATAAGAATATATATGTAATAATATGCAACTCAGATATTTTGGCAGAAGTTTTATATGCAAATAGGGTAATAATCTCATAAAGTTTAGATAAACTTAGGAAGATAATGGCCATGGATGGTAATTCATAACTGAGATGCTGTTTATTATTACCAGAAGTAGAATAAACTGAATAACTGGTAAAGACAAGGGAGACATCAAAGCACAAAAATACTTTAATAGGTAGTGGCTCAAACTTTTAGTGAATGTCAATGTCTTTTTAAGGAGAATTTGAAAATTAAAATAATTAATCTGGTTACTAGACTTGTAAATGAAATGTCCTAGGAGAGCATGGTTTTTATTTGAACCTGACAGTTTGGAGACGTTCTAGTGCACTTCTCAGAGTGTCAGTGACATTGATCTAACATATTTATTAAGGTGAAACAACCCACTCACAGGGCAGAAAAATATTTGAAGATAGGTTTTTGAAATGATTCTTATCTAACACATAAATACTAGCTCTCATTACTTGGGATTCATTTGCTATGTTTTTGTAAGGCAGAATTGTTTGTCTTTTATACCAGAAACACCGTTAAACTAAAATGTCACTTCTTTAGAAACTCTGAGGAATTGCTGGACAGTGAGGAAACAAGACTCTCTTCTATTATACGTGAAACAAAACTCACCACGTGTTGTGACTTTATTTCTGCATAATGCACCGTTTTTTTTTCCTCCCATGTTGAAGACGCAACACATCAGGAGTCATGCCTGGCACTCATTGACATGCAACCTCGGAGTCACACTGCATGTTACAAATATCTGGGAGCTGTGTGATTAGTTAACATCTTGTGCATAACCCTTAAAATTATAGCAAGTTCTCAGGAGATAATTAGTCTATCCTGTTTCTATAATAAAATGAACGATGTTTTAGCAATGACTCTCAGGAATAGCAGCAAGGAAAATGATTTTAAACCAGATAAATTTAAGAGCCTCAGAGAAAAGATGGAAAAAAGAACCTTGCTATGATAGAAGACATATACATATATATTGATTTTACTGGCACAAACGGACTATAAGGCTTAGGGAAGGGAGACCGTAGAAGATTGAGTGTGCCTCTCCCATGGGTGTCACCTGTCTCTCCCTGACTGTTCTGCGATTCCTTACTCTCAAGATAAGAAAGACAAGGGTACAAGGGCCCTTCACGTCCTCGACTCTCCATAGGACTCCACAAATATTAGACTTCTGCCTGGGGCAGAATCCTTGGAGCTGAATGATGCTTTAAGTTTACAAAAGTTCATTCATACTGAGTGAAGTGGAGCTTCCAGAGAGAGGTATTCTTGAGCCTCCCCTTCACTGCTCCATCTTGAGAGCAGTACAGAAGATTACAGTCTTGTTGGAGCAATCAAAATAGTAGTTGAAAAAGTTGGCTTGTCATCTGCCATGTGTTTAGCAACATTTTGTGTTGATAGCAAGGAGATTCAATATCTCAAGGCCTAGAAAATAGGTAACAGCCAACCCCGACAATGCAAACAAGCTGGACCAGGCTGGAGATGCTATGCCATCACTGTGCTGGCAAACATAAGAAGCAGGTGAGAATATGGGGGGGGGGTGATGAGATGTTGGTGCATCCAGTTGACCTACATGAGTTTCGTGGCGTTCCTATTTTCACAGTTTAAACTCCTTAAGGTAAAGGCGAGCTTGGCTCAAAGTGTGTGGGAAAACAGCTCTGTATGATGATTCTTAGTGTGGTTCCTCAATTTTAAATAAGTGGCGAGAGCACATCATAGTGCCTTTTCACATTGAAGTGTGACTAAAATTTACACTTAATGGTATAACATACTTAACAGCCTGACATTCATCCACAACAAACAAGGAAGAGGCAATTTTAACCTACAGGCTCAAGCAAATAAAGCTGTCACTCAGTATCACAGCAAAGATCACCTAGAGAACAGAACTCTCAGAGCACATATCATGTAATTTATAATAAAATACTTATGATTATTTTCCTCCTTCACCTCCTCCTCCAAATGATCAGAGAATTGCTATTAAACTTATGCATATTACTCTAAAACAAGCTAAAACTATTAGTCTAGTGTATTTCATTTGAAAAGAATGATTTAGGCCTGGTGGTGGTGGGACGTGCCTTTAATCCCTGCATTCTGGAGGCAGAGGAAGGTGGATCTCTGTAAATTCAAGGCCAACTACAAAGAGAGTTAGTTTCAGGGCAGCCAAAAATACACAGAGAAACCCTGTCTTGAAAACAAAAACAAAGCAAAACAACAACAAAACAAACAAACAAACAAAATACGAGAGAGAGAAAGAGAGAGAGAGAGAGAGAGAGAGAGAGAGAGAGAGAGAGTTAGTGTTTTAGTGTAAGTAATGTTTTTTACTTTACTAACACTAGTGTTTGATTCTCTTTAAAATAGACACTGAATGTTTTCAGTTATCTCCTAAGGCTGACTGCAAGTATGATTAGAGACAGGAGAAAGTGTGCTTACTCTTTGCTGCTATGAATACAGACAAAAAACTGTGCAGCTGGACATTTGCTCCTCACAGCATAAAGAGGCTAGTTTCTTGCTTGCTCTACCTAAAAATAATTTCCAGCAACACTAATATTATGTTTTTTAAGTTATTTCCTCATTTATTTTTTCTTTTTTTATTATTATTTTGTTACTTTAAAAAAATACCAATACAAATTCCCACTCCCTCCCCTCCTTCCCTTCCCTCCACACACCTTCTCACCCTTCCCTTCCCTCTAATCCTAAGAGAGGGCAAGGCACCCTACCCTGTGGCAAGTCCAAGGTCCTCCCTACTACATCTAGGTTGAGCAAGCTATACACCCAAAGAGAATAGGATCACAAATAGCCAGTACATGCAGTAGAGACAAATCCCAGTGCCACTGTCAGTGGCCCCTTAGTCTGCCTCAACTGTCAACCACATTCAGAGGGACTAGTTTGATCCCATACTTGTTCACTTTCAATCCAATTGGAGCTAGTGAACTTCCATTAGCGCAGGCAAACTGTCTCAGTTGGTGAACCCCTCGTGATCTTGACCTCCTTGCTCATATTCTCACTCCTTCCACTCTTCAACTGGACCTTGAGAACTTGAGGGAATGGGATAGTAGAGATGGAGGAAGGACAGATATGAGAGCAAGGAAAGAGATATCTTGATTGAGTGAGCCATTATGGGCTCAGCAAGAAACCTGGCTCTAGAAAAATCCCCAGGAATCCACAGGAGGGCCCAAGCTAAGACCCTAAGCAATAGAAGAGAGGGTGCTTGAACTGGCTTTGCCCTGTAGTCAGACTGATGATTATCTTAAATATCATCATAGAATCTTTGTCCAACAACAGATGGAAACAGAGGCAGAGAACCACTTTGGAGCACTGGACTGAGCTATCATAATGTTTTAACTCAGCTGAGGGTCCTTTGGCTCTCTCTTCTGATGGAAACTCACCAATAGGCAAGGTTCACCTTCCTCACGGTCGTCTACTGAGAGTCTGGGATGTTAGGACCTGTTCTCCAGGTTTTGTTACTAGGCTTAGGTGCCAATTTTACAGCATCCACCAGCTCACAACTGGGTACATAGGGCATTGCGGCCCTTTTCAGGGTGTTACATGTTCTGCTGCTGGGCCTCAGAAGCCTCTGAGGCTTTCTGAAACTTCTGTGGTGGTTGGACCTGCAGCTCTTCCAAGGTCTCCATCTACATTTAGGTCTTGCTTCCTTTTGCAGGAGCGCTCTCCAAATTCTTTCCAGATTCCTACTTCCATGGCCTGTTTATCATGGTCTTTGCTGCCCCTGAAACTCTCTGGAACTTTCCCCATCACCTTATATTTGTACTAGGTGCGCCTGACACGGAAAGCCCAGGGAATTGCCTGCTCCTCTAGCTGAGCCAGATCTGCTCATTCTATGAACTACAAGTTGGTTGTGTGTAGCCTGTGATAGCAAGGTTCACAAGGTTGAGATCTAGAGTGCTCCAAGAGCAAGGGGACTACTGTTTAAATAGCCAGTCACATGTCACTATCAAGATTCTTAGGAAGAGGTCTGAGCATCTGTGGACATGCACGGCAATCTGGAGGGGCTGGAGGTGGAACAAACACTGGAAGGTTGAAGGGGATCTGTAGAGGCAAAGACTTGGGGGTGTGATGGTCATGACAGTGATGGTGGTTATCATAGGAGTAATATCTCTCCTAGAATCTTTGGCTAATTTGAAGCCTCTTTTGGATGTACGGTGTTTGATATTTTCCAGCAGGTACATGATATGTAGGCTTTTGTGATGGGAACTGCAAAAACCACTAAAGATGGCTGCTCGGCAGCTCCTATAGTTCTCAGGAAACTGATGGAGTTGAAGAAATTGAAGTTCTTACTGCCCTGATGGGATCTTCTGAAGCTCAGAATGATTCCTAGTAGGCTCACTGAACTTGGAGCCAGGGATGTAACTGAATAGTGCTGATTGAAGCTCCTTATCTATCTGTCCAGTTGCCCATTTTGTTCCTAGACAGCTGCTTCTCCAGCTGCCTTCACTAGACATTCATCCAGAAGGCAGCGACCCTGCCCTTGTCTGACACTTCAGCACCTCATATGGAAACCAAAACCAAAACAAAACAGCAGCTGTGTGTGAACTCAGTCTTCTATAATTGGGGGAGAGTTGGGTTTTTCTCAACTGTCTCATTAGATGGCTGTTCAGAGATTCAAATCAATATAACATCCCAGATTTTAGCTTGATCACTTAAGTAAAGAAGAATGTCCAATTCTTGAATATTCTTTTTCTAATAACAGGCAGACAGCCAGAAAGAGAAACAGCGATTGAGAGTGAAATATAATCCTCAAAAGAGATGTTTATTTGGAGTTTAAGGAGAACTAACGTGAAGCTGACACAAAGCTTGGGGAATCAGATGCGAGGCTGTTGTTTGCATAGCGTGAATTCACCAGGGCTTCTCAGGTGCCTGTGCTCAGGTACTGCAGGTTTTACATCACGGAACTTTGCGAAGTTCATGTAACAAAAACATTTTCAAATACCATAGTTTAGGTCAGCGAGTTCAAAGTCTACTGCCACCCATCCTTCCTGATGTCAAAATTCTTTCATTGAAATCTCTTCTTTTCCTCAGTACCTGACCCTGTATGGGGATAGGAAGAGAACTGTTTCCGAAGATTAAGAAGAATAAAGAGTGTAATTACCTCAGGATCAGCCACAGCAGATAGCATATTGTGTATAAAAATCTTTCAGATTAGATATTTGATCCCCAATCTATACTGGCATAAGTACAAGATAGCCTCTTACAAGTAGAGAAAAATTTTAAAACGTAGTCTTACAAAGGCTTTTTAAATCTTTTGTTTGTTTTTGTGAAAAGGCACTGTTACATAACTACGTAAGAGTAAAGCTAACGACAGGATTTTACCAAGCAGGTCAGAAAGGTAGATCACATCATTGGGCCATGTTTTTATTAGTGGAACATTTAAAAACCATCTGTTACTAATTTTGAAATAATTTAATGTCAGTATATGATCAATAGTTAGCTAAAATATATAATTTTAGTTAATATGCTACTTAGAAAAGCAATTATTCTGTTTTTGAATAAAATTTTACCCATATAAGATCTTAATTAAAATCTATGACATCATTATTAGTGTATTAGTCAGGAGATGTACAAACCAGTGGTAGCAGCTTATAAGCTTATCCACCCAGTAACAACAACTCATTTTGGATATGTAGCCTGTAAAGTCCAATAAGATGAAGGTGCACAGTTTACCTAACTTTCCTTCCTTGTGAAATAGATAAATATAAATGTGGTACAATGGTATTTCAAAACAATATTGTCTTTGAATGTTACTCAAAACTTGATACAGTTTTGGATATTTCACCCAATTATTTATCTGGTAGAAAAGTCACCAAAATCATATAGTAATGGCAGTAGAGGTGGAATCTTTGTTAGCTAATTAGGTAAGACCATATCATGATTATGGGACCACGATGATAGCGTGAAGATTTATACAAAGAAAGTAGATGGAGATGACACTTTCCATCTCTCAAGATGCGAAGCACCCCAAACATGTTATGATGCAGCTGCAAGGGCCCTCATTATTCTAAGCAGACGAGGGGTCCATGCTCCTCATTTCACAGCGTCCAGAAGCATGAAGCTCATGGAATTATAGACCTTTTAAAAAAATCCATCTGCACGTATTTTTGCAACAGAAATAAGAGTAAGAAAATACATTGGATATTTAGAAGGCAGGAATTTAAAATATGTAGCCTGATAGTGGCAGCACAAACCTATTACATCAAATGTGGTCCTGCTTAGATAACTTCCATTTTAGTTTTCTGGGAAAAAAAATCCAGAAAATTAGCAGCACATCAGAATGGCAGATTTCCTGACATGTATATGAGGCATGAAGCAACCTCAAATGGTTTCATGACCAAAACATGTGAAAGACCAGTAAAATAATTGTTATATAATAAAAGTAGTACACAGTATGCCATTCTGATTTGATTTAAAGCCTGTTCCACAAGATGGAACCCAACACTGCTTGGGTGAATATGAACCTGAGACTAGATATCACAGTGACCCTAGGACAAAAGCAAATTACATTGGTCGAGAAAAAGAAAAAAAATGTAGTGATAAAATGACTCATAAAGATAGTCTGCTATACCCATGTATCAGTTCCTTGTTGATCCATCATCAGAGAGGCTTCCTCTTACAGCAGAAGGGAACAAATATAAAGATCCATAGCAAGATATTACACAGAGAGTGAGAGGCCTTGGAACACTCAGCCCCAGATGGAATGTCTCCATCAAATCCCTCTTCTCAGAGCTCAGGGAACCCTGCAGAAGAGGAGACAGAAAGAGGGTAAGAGCCAGAGGGAATAAAGGACACCAAGAAAACAAGGCTCTCTTAATTAATATAACCAAAGCTCATATAAACTAATAGAAACTCCAGCAGCACACGAACCACACAGGTCTGCACCACATTCTCTGTACCTATGGCTTCCAGTTTAATGTTTTTTATGGGATTTCTGAATGCACAAATGAAATGAGAGGCTCTCTGGTCCTTGTGCCTTTTCTTAGGCTCTTTTCCTCCTGTTGGTTTGTCTTGTCCAACTTTGATGCAATAATTTTTGTCTTATTGTATTATATTTTATTTTGTTATAGTTTTATATTTGTTATATTTTAAAAGATTGAATGAATAAAAATCTAGTCACTAAGGTAAAAATTAACAACTGAACCGTCATTTATACCTACTGGGAGATGGAAAATCCATTCTCTCCAATGCTGTGACATTGTTGACACTGTGCATATTCTAGAGCGGGCCTCTTGTCCAGTAGTTTACTCACATATAATAAACTCCACAGTTTTCTTGTGTGTGATTTTATTTGTTTACAGTTTTTTTGGGGGGAGGGAGTCTGGTGGTGTTTTATTTTTTCTTGAATTATTAGGGCTTTGGTATATTAGAGTTTTGTTTGTTTTCTTTGAGAAAGAATTTAAAATTGAGTATGTAGGCAGATAGAGAGGTTTGGGAAGGACTTTTGGGATAGAGTACACGAATATGTTCAAAATATACTTAATATTAAAAATGTTTTAAGTAGTAAAAACATATGAGATATAAGAATGTATTTGATGTTGCAAGTAAATTATCAAAATATGTATCAACAATATATTAATGATTTTGCCCAACTAAATGATCTTTAAAAGAAGATAGTATGTAGCTCCTTCTGATATAGGATCAGGCCTGTGTGACTGGGAGAAAAGGAAATGTGTAGAAAATAAGAAAATCAAATAGCTAAAGGACCTTCATGTGCTATTCCTGGGACAGCCTAGATTAGGACTCAGACCAGGACCAGAGGTCACACAGAGACTTATTTTATTTGAGCCCCACTAACGTAGCAAATATGATACTCATTTCTGTGGTGTAACCCTAATTTCTTATTTGAGGACCTTAAGTTTACTGATCCCAAATTTTTTGTCGTGTGGCAAAATAAAACCCACAATGAAAAATTTTACCTGTTACTAGAAAATGTAAAATAAGAAGGTGTGATCATGTGATCAAGGTGGGATCATGATGTCTAACTAAAAGTCAAATACTACATTCAACTCAGCTACATGAGGGAGATAACCTACAGCCTCCCCTCATGCATGAGTATGGGAAACAGCTCTACCCACTGTCAACTACGCAGAAAGACAATAGAAATTAGATAGTATTGATGTATGATATGCTTGTTGTTGTTGTTTGTTTGCTTGAGACAAGATCTCATTGAGCAGGCTGGACTGGTCTGAAATTCACTGTGTAGTCCTGGTAGAGATCTAGCTTGAGGCAACTCCTCAGACTTCTGCCTTGGCCCTCAAGTTCTAGGATTACAGTCATGAACGTCAGAACTGGATCCCAGTTTTAGCTTCTAACTATGAAATGTTGGGCTTGAAAGGTCTTGAAATCAACTCTTCAGATTCCTGAATCCACAAGTATGGAAAGTGCAGTCCATAACTAAGGACAATGACCTCCCTTCTTTAGTTTCTGCTCTTCTGTGTTCTTCTTTATCATTTCTGTAAGTCACTTTCTGGGCTAAATTCAGCAATAACTCTACCCATTGTTAGAGATGGGAAGATAGTCTCTAATGAATAGTTTGGAGTAAGAAACAATATCAATTATACTCACATCCATTGTCAGAAGGCTGGGATTTAGTGTAAGTATTTCAGTGCATGACTGTAACTCTTTGCTCTTTGTTTAAGTGAGTAACGGCTGAGAATAGTTTGTCCGTATCTCATTATTTTCTTCCTAAGAATATATACCAAAATACATCTCAGGACCTTCTAATAATCTGTATCTTATAAAAGAACTTTGAATTATTTTCTCTGAACTTTACTAACATACAATAATGTCTTTTGTTCATATAAACCAGGCTTGTCCAACCTACAGTCCCTGAGATGCATTTGTCCCAGGATAGCTATGAACATAGTTAAACACCTTTGTAGATAACAATATCATATTGCAAGGTTAGAAAGTTAAATGCCCTGACTGAGCATTCTTGAAATGAAAACAACTGCTTGTAAATTCTAGCTCACGGACTGACATTCTATGTTAATAAACATATATGATGAAAGTATGTATGGAATGCTCTTAAAAGAGAAGGAGTTACCCCTGCTAGGAAAACCAAATCAATCCTGTTCTATCTCTTCCCTGGCAGTTCTAGGTTTTAAGTTTAAGTCAGGTATATAGCCCTATTAAAATTCTTGGCTCATGTGGTTTACAGTACACTGTTACCTTATAAATGATTTTATATTAAAAAATCTATGCATCACTGCACATATATTTACAAAATTAAATTTTTGACAATATTATTCTTGTATATGAACTATGCCTTTATTAAAATGCATACTTGCCAAATTCTTTCTTGTGATATTTTTTGAAAACCAAACCTAAAAATTTGACACAAGCAGGCATATGACACAAAAATTCTTCACAGAATTCATACTCCAGTGAGCATATTGTTAATCTCTTGTCTTTAAACAGTTTAAAATATTCACGATCAGCATTAACCTATTTTTAATTAATTTGTTTCTTGACTGCCACACAATGAGTAATCATGTATAAAATACTAATCAACTTTAAAAACAGCAAAAATGTGTGGAGTTAGAGTATCAATAAAACAAACCAAGAATATATAAAGAAGTAATTCTAGTGTTTTGTTTTCAGCCTTATTTCTTTAAAGAAATTTAAACTCAAAATCAATTGAGATGAAAGCATCATGAATTACTTACTTTTTTATCTTTTTTATTGATTTTATTGAGCTATACATTTTTCTCTGCTTCCCTCCCTTCCTCCCCCCTCCCCTTCAACTCACTCCCATGGTCCCCATGCTACCAATTTACTCAGGAGATCTTGTCTTTTTCTACTTCCAATATAGATTAGGTACATGTATGTCTCTGTTAGGTCCTTATTATTGTCTAGGTTCTCTGGGATTGTGATTTGTAAGCTTTTTTTTGCTTTATGTTTAGAAACCACTTATGAGTGAGTACATATATTTGTCAAACTCTCACTATTTGCTGATGATATAATAGTTTACATAAGCGACCCCAAAAATTCTACCAAGGAACATCTACAACCCATAAACACTTTCAGTAATGTAGCAGGATACAAGATTAACTCAAGAAAAAAAAAACAGTAGCCCTCTTGTACACAGTTGATGAATGGGCTGAGAAAGAAATCAGAGAAACATTACCCCTCATAATAGCCACAAATAGCATAAAATATCTCAGAGTAACTCTAACCAAACAAGTGGAAGACCTGTATGACAAAAACTTTAAAGAAAGAAGTTGAAGATGACAGCAGAAAATGGAAAGATCTCCCATGCTCTTGGGTAGGTAGAGTTAATATAGAAAAATGGCAGTCTTACCAAAAGCAATCTACAGATTCAATACCAATACATTTCCCAACAAAATCCCAGCAAAATTCTTCACAGTCCTCGAATGAATTGCTTGAAGTAACTAATTGCATACAAAGTTGAGGAACATCTTTCCCCACAACCAAGAACAAAAGTGGACAGGGATTTTGGTCATTCAGTCTACTGCTCCTCAATAACCAACAAGGGCTATCTTAGCAACTGGAGCAGTCTGGCATTTTCTGTGTGGACTCAAGAAAGATTTGAGCAGAAAATTGGATCACAACAAAAAAATTTCTGCTTTGTGTTTCTTTGTAGCATTTTTATTCATAGTCTATTGAGTGAAGCATAATTTTAAAATGCTTTTCAGACATAAATGAGACATCTTTCTTGATTATTCTGTCCTTGGGTTTCAAATGTCTCTTGTCTCCAAAAGAAAGACTTTCAATCAATAATGAGTTCCTGGTTTCCTAGGAAAAAGGCTGCAGTACTTCCAAGTGGTACTGTAAGTCGTTTTCATGGATTCCAGGCTAACGGTTAGGAGGACGAGGCCACTGTGGTAAGCAAGAGGAGTAGTTGGGGAGGGATGCATTCTTCCCTGCTGTAGTTTTGACCACAGAAACCTTTTCCCTTGTGTGGTCATCTTCAATGACTATCAAGGATTGGTCCTTAGCTGAGACCTCATTTTCCTGGTGTTCACTCTGCATAATTTGGATGTCATAGATGGGATGCTCAGGTACTGATTTCCTAGCAATCTCTTACAAAATGTACTCACGAGCTTACCCCTGCACCATTGCTTTGTTCAAAGTTTGTGCTGAAATATTTTTACATTTCATTTCATGGCGAAAAGATCTTCCATTTGCGTGGTTCTCCAGGTGGGAAATGAACTCCTCACAGAAAGAGAGTCTCAGATCCTTCCCAAGGTACAAAGAATTTTCTACTTATATGCATTGTTCCCAATCATCATATTCCCCTGATAACTTATGGAACATCAAGACATCCTGATTGTGCAACTTACCATTATTCAAATGTTTGTTTGGGAGTATTTCCATATGTTTTTTTTTATCATTAAATCATTTTCACAAACCCTAGGACAAATGTGTCTTTTTCCATCTTTAGCTTGTTATAAGAATAATAGTAGACTGACAGATTGTATTATGACCAGGAAAAGTTCTAGACAGAGGAAGTAAGCAAGACTTCATACATTGTTAAAGTAAACAAATTAAATTCATTAAGAAAAAGTCATAAAAGTACATATGCATAAGTGATATATTCATATGCAAGCATTATGTAAATGAGTTGCCCGTAAACAATGTCTAGTTCTATCAACAGTGATTTTCTACTTCTTTCCTGTGATTTGTGTGTGATAAATGAATTTTAAGATGTTAGGGTTTTTGAATGTATTATACCCTGTAGTCCTCTTCAATAAAGACATGAGTACTGTCATTTTGCCTTGATCAGATGCTATATATATATATATATATATATATATATATATATATATTGCTAAGAGGATTTATCTGGAGAAAGCCAGGGGTATTTTCATCAGTCACAACCCCTCAGTATATTCCTAAAGTTAAATAAGTAGAACAGACCTTTGGGGGGCCAACTGCATCTGCCTGTTGTAAAGTACATCCTGATCAGGCTCACTTGGAGAAATATCACTGACTATTTTCTAGTTTGGTCAAATCAGTCTGGTGACT
Organism: Alexandromys fortis; assembly: GCF_014885135.2. Lineage (NCBI taxonomy): Eukaryota > Metazoa > Chordata > Mammalia > Rodentia > Cricetidae > Alexandromys > Alexandromys fortis. Next base: position 3,894,819 of record NW_026067983.1, on the reverse strand, counting down.
TTCCTTCAGTGTTTCATAAACTGTTTTAAGAAGTTTCTCACCCCCCCTTTTTGTTTCTTAACATGTGTTAGACAGTCATCCCTCCCTCCAGGTTTACATTTAGAATTTTTGGAGAATACTCTTTTATTTTGAAAGAGGTAGGGTTTTCAGTTAATAAAGATAATATATCACCTTGTATAAGCTGACATTTAATTTCTTCTTCTTATGAAACAGGCATAAAATTGAGTAAGAGCAGAAGTAGATCAGTTTGCAAATATTCCAGGATGTATGTGGAAGAGATGCCAAGACACTCTGAGAAAAAGAAGAGGAGGAATCGAGAATTGGTGTTTTGTCCATGTGTTGCATGTGTTACAAAGCTTATGAAAAGTAAAGTTTAAATTTCAAGCCAAGAAGTAACAGTAGACAAAAGAGGCAAGACAGAGACAAGAATCTGACAACTGCATATGCAAGAATTTAGTATAGGATGGGACTTGCATATGAACTGTGCATGGGAGAAATAGGAAAATTTGGTCTATGGACTTGAAAGAATGAAAGAATTAGTTCCATATATATATGTATATATATATATCTATCCTCTCTCTGTATATATATATATATATATATATATGCATTACTAAAATATAAAGGAAAGTTTTTTTCACAGCTTCTACTAAGACAAAGCAACTTAGAAATTCAGCAGCCAGTAATGAAGATAATGAGTCACATTAATGTTCATTTCTGTCCACAGAAGGGTGATGCTGTATGAAGAGGATCTTGAACAAACATTCTTATTGTAAAAGTTGAAAGAGTTGGCAAAAGTAGTTCTCTACTTCTATTAATATACATGTCTGTTGACCACCATTGATTTAAATGAATGCTATCCCACAATGAACAATTTCAGGGAAGATTTTTTTAGCGTGAGAACTTGTGATTTCTCTTGATAAGAATGTGGCTTAGATGAAGTTAGATTAAGTTTTGTAGATCTATTTCACTGAGTTCTAATGTAGTTTTAATAAATGCCTGATATTGGAACAACCCACAGCTCTGTTATATGGACCATCTTCAGCTCCACACATCCTGAAGAAGGGGTTTACCATGAAAGAGACAAATAACCATGGTATGTTTGGGGCATAGTGAGAGAAGGTGAGAAGGACCAACCACATCATGTCAATGGAACAATGGACTTTTCCACCTATCACCCTTGGTTTTGGGGAATGGCACGAGACTTCCCTGGACATATGGACCACACACAATTGGTTTTAGATGTGCCCCTGCAGGAGTTATCCAGATCACTAACACCTTCCTATGCACACACCAGTTGTGTAAGATTAAGACTGAAGTCTTTACTGACAATGGCTTTGCTGCTGTAAATTAGTGAGCATTGTGCTTTATTATTCAGTTGCTCAACTGCTATTTTATTTCTGTTGATTTTTGTTTTTTTTTCTGCTTAATTTCTATAAATTGCTGTATAGTTTCCCATAAGGTATAATTAAGCAGAATTGCTTAAGTTTTAATTATTGTGTATTATAGATGTTGAAAGCAACATTAGCACTTGGCTTTTAAAAATGTGATCGTATATTTATAAGAGAGCATTTATAAACACATTTACATATAGTTAAGATGAAAAAGGTATTTGAATCGTAGTCATTAGCATTTCTTCAAACATATGGCAGAGCAGCAGAGGCCATGGGCCATGCCTTCATTAACTGAACACTGTTTCATCAGTGTTTCAGCTTCCTGCTGTGCCACCCTGTGGCGTCCCCTTCTGTCCCCGAGGTTTCAGTAACAAGGGACAATATGTCTCCAAGGTGAAAATCTGGAAAATATAGCAGATTAGCCCTTAGAGAAGTTCTTATGATTATTTAATCATACTTAGATAAAGAACACACAGCACCGTTAAACTGGCTTCGGTGTTTCTCTGCTAGCCTCCATTTCCCAGCTTCAGTGACTGGCACTGTGTGCAATGCAAGGCAAATAAAAGTGAATTTACACAGGGCACATTTAAGGTGCCATTAAAATGCTGACCTGTTATGTATTGGAAGGCATAATGGTCGAAGCTGACACCCATACACAGATTTTCAAAAGACATGGCTTCATAGGCATAAACAGATATAACTACATAGGTATACGCAGACATGGATACACAGGCATAAACAGACATAACTAACTACGTAGGTATATGCAGACACAGCTACATGGGCATACATATCAAGATTTAATTGTCATCTGCTGCTTATAGGTTCTCAGATGATAGATGGAGATGACTCTCTTAAATAATGTTGGATGTGATAATTTCAGTTCATTATTTGTAAAAAGGCAGATAAGCAAGTTTAAACACTGTCTTATAAGTGTTGTAGGCAAACTTTATTGGGACATTTCTCTAGTATCTAAGGAGTAGTAAATCTAAGAGATAGAGGCACGTGGGTCTACCCGTTAGTCACACTGATGCTCTCTTAGTTAAATGCCTATCATTAATGCAGACTTTGTTTCTGAGGCATCTTTGCTTATAGAGTACATATGCAGATTAGATTTTAATCAAAGATAAATATTTCACAACAAATCCTCTATGGACCTGAAAATATATGTGCTAAATATTTGAGCTAATAATTTTATATGATGAAGTAGCTGTTATTCATTTTCAGTAGCTGGGAATATGAAATTAGAAAACTATCATTAAGGTAAACAAAAGACAGAAATGTTAGCAATGCATTAGACAATTCAGAGAATTCCTGGAATAATAAAAAAGAAGGAGGGGGGAATTTAAAATGATGATTTTCTATTCTGGTTCCATAGGTTTTTAGGATAAAATTTAAAATTATATATATATATATATCAGAACTCTAATTTCAAATCCTGTGTCGGCCCTGACTGTGCAGTTACTTTGCTACAATTCCTCTTACTTTTTAAACTACTGTGCTGCACTATGGAACAAGCAGGACACAAAGGGAAATACAACTCAAATCTCTTTCTCTAGGGAGCTACTCTCCTCTCTAACACACTAAGCCAGATACACAAATGTTTGTTTGGAGAAGTCAGGCGTCACAATCGTTAGCATCCCTCTTCCTTTGGGAATGTGTTTCTTACTTCTCTCTAGCACATAAATTAGAACATCGACTCCAGGGCCAGGTATCTCAGTTTGAGATGCATCTCCACCACAAATCATCTCTGAGACCTTTAACGTATTGCACAAGTGTTTTGTGCCACACTTTCCTCACAGAAACAAAATTTAACTCCTATTTCAGCAATTTTCCCACACATTAGCTACATGGTACTGTGTTGAGTGACCAAAAGTATGTCTAGAAAGACTGCACATACTATCATAAATGCTTCATCTCCCGCTAATATATCATATGTCACTTTGATGTGTATATGATGTGTGTGTTATGTGCGTGTGTCACAGTTACATGCCACTGAGTGTGTGTTCAGGCCCTCGGTGTTAGTCTTCATCTAGGACTTGCTTGAGACAGAATCTCTTTGTTGTTTTAGCCTGCTTATATCAGGCTAGCTGGTCTGTGAGCCCCATAGGATCCTCCTGTCTCTGCCTCACATTTCCTGTAGGAACACTGGTGTTAGAGATGTGTTACTATCACTGCTTTTATGTGGATTCTGAGCATTCAAACTCAGGTCTTTAGAATTGCAAGGCAAACATTTTGGCCAGTGGAGCTTTCTCCTCGTCCTTTCTTAATTAAGAGTCATGCAGTCCCACCCTCTGATGTTTTCATTGCATAACTCAATGTTGATTCTATCTTCTGCCCATCTGAAACGTAGCATTTTTACATAAGTCACTTAGAACCACTGAGAGAATGAAGGAAGCAGAATGTATGGTGGAAGATGGGCTAATGGACCCTGTGCCAGCAACAAGTTCTACAACATGGGACCCACTACGAAAGTTACTTGGATTCATCAGATAACTTCATGGAAGTCCAGTTGCAGAACTGGACTTTCCTATCATTTGAATGCAATAATTGCCGATACAGTGGAAGGAAGAATCACTGGCACTAAGAATCACTGTTTTATATTTGTTGTGCAGATATAGAAACAGAGAAAACTTAAGCACACCATGCATTTGTGATATTGTAAACCACCAGGGAACTCAATATTTGTTAAAATATAAGCAAAGTATTAATTAGATGGAACATGTATCTCTTTATAATGAATCAGTAAGATGTGTTACTAAGTTATATAAATATATTTGCTTTGGGGAATACCCTTTTGGGCTCTTTTATTTTCCTTCATCTCTTAGCATATCACAAATACCCAGAAATATGCCAGGCTAATATTGCCAACTGAGCTCTTCCAAGCAGAGATGACATCAGCCATCTGTCACACAGTATTAATGCTGAGAAGCAAAGCCAACTATAGAGAAAATAAATACCTTTCATATCGATTAGCCAAATATTTATGTTGAGAATGGAATGATTAAAATCTCACTATTCGAGCTAATTACCCTAAGTGAATATTTGCCTCCAAGTGAACGACACACCAGCGGTATGCTTGCTTTATTGCATTCCTAAAACCAAACTTCATTGTGAACATGTGTGCTGCTGAGGGGCTTGTGCTAGACTTTGCAAGGTGTTGTGATCCACCACGTAGTTCTCTTTCAGCCTGCAGGTGTATCCCCTGCTGCCTTGATAGATTTGATCTATACACTGTGTGGCACCAGCTTCCAGATGGCTGCTTTCTTGTTCTATTTTAAGTTACTCAATCTCTTTAAGGAAGATTCCTGGAGCTTGTCATCACAGGGTCAAACAATCAGTGCTTCCTACCTCTGATGATGCTGAAGCATCTATTTTTCTCGAGGTGTTAGAGGTAGGCTAAATAGGTACCTGACTTAATCACAGTGGATGGTTCCATTGTTCCCTAAATTGGGTAGCCCTTCCAGCTTCTGTTGCTGCTGTGGCGATTGCATGGAGTTTTTCAGTGTTGACAGGGGGTGTTAACAGAACTCTCAGTGTCAGCTTTTATAAAACATGCATATTTGTTGGGAGGATAGAACATTTTCTCTATTATATTTGAGTACATGGGGAAACTAAGGTATTTTGTAAAGGCATGCCTATTTTCCTTGTGTGAAAGAAGTGATGTATAATGCTTTATAATTTGATTAAGTCATAAAAGGTATTGAGAGTTCTCTTTCTGGTGAATTAAAGGTCACAGTATAGAATATTTTTGTCAACCCAAGTATTTCCATTTAGCTTGGCTTGAAGCAGTCACTCCTGCTAAAATAAATGAAACATGAAGACACAAAAATATTTTGGGAAAGTCTTCGGCTTTCTATAGTAACCTGAGTCACAGGGTTCTGTGACCTATCAGGGAGGTCGTTCACTCTTCAGTCACTGTGGACTGCTGTCCTGTGTGGTTTCCAATGGAGTCCAAAATACAACTGAATAAACACCCACAGGAGCTATTATTTCTCTCTAAATAATGATTTCCTCTGGTATGTACAAATGACAGCCCTGAATCACTTTCCATATTTATCTTGGCAATTGGGCTTTTGAGAGAAAAGCTAAGATTTTTATATATCAAAAATAACTCTAATAAAATATTCTCCCTTAACACCATTTATTCCTTAGAAGACACTCCTAATTTTCATAACAAGGGCCTTAACCAACCTATGAGTATATTTATACTTATATAATTTTCATCTTTTTATATTATCATAACAAAATAATGCATAACTCTCAACCAGTTTAGAGACATAGTGATATCTGAATAAGAGCAAACATTCCTCAGTCTTAGCCAATGTGGATTTTCCACCCTGAACCCTGCCAGAGGCAAACCTACGTGACCAATTGTGTTGCTTCTTCATTGATGATCCCGTGTTATCTTAGGTATGGGAAAAATTTCAAGGCTAGAAACAGGTCTTCTGTTAGACAGACTTACTCATTCTCTAAAATATTCAAATTTCCCATAAGAGGACGTGAATGAAGAAGTAATAAGAAGAGGATCCCACTGCTGAACTCTTCTTCATAGAAACAGAGTAATGACTACCAACAGTTACTGGTTTCTGACCTGCTTTAGAAAATTCTTATAGCTTCCTCTTTCATGTGTAGATATAATTTTCAATTCCACTTAGTTATTCACTGTAAAATTTGTAGTGTCTATATGCCCCCTCTTGTTCCATGCAAAGATCAATTTATGTTGTATCAGATGGTTTCTGCTATATAAGACAAGCTACACAAATACACATTGAAAGTCGCTCATTTGTTCATCATTCTGTGGACAACCATCTTGACTGGTGTTTATCCAGAGTAATTCCCATGTGTATCACCCGAGGCTGAATGGTAATGTGGATTACCATTGAGATGGATTATCCTAAGTAGCCTTCCATGCATTCCTGGTGCTTTGTTAGTAGACATCTTTACTCTTCATTTTGCAATGTCTTATTTTCCAAAAATGTGGCAAGCGTCTTTACATAGTCATGGGGAAAATTGAGAGTAAAAACAGATACTGAAAGACCTACTGAAGGACCACTTTCAGAAATCACATTTCGTTACACATAAATTTTACTGATTATAAAATTCATAAGGCCATTTCATCAACCGCTATGTATGTATTTCCATAACAGCTTGTTATGGAAACATAAATAGCATGCAGTGTACATAGGTGTACATTTATACATGGAGACAGTATTTGAGAGTGCAGACATCAAGCGATCCTTTATTTGGCATTTATTGAGCAAGTTAAACCCGTTTGTTAGTTGTCTCACTCACAAAATGACAATAACTATGCTATGGGTTTATTCTGAAGTTGAGACACATTCAGAATAGTGCCTGGCATAACTCAGCCACAAATAGGAAATCTATGACAGTCAACATTTTAGCATCAAGGGATAAGAGGCTCATGAGTCCCCAACTCTAACTGAGGACCTATGGACAGTTGATTCTGTCCATAGGCAAGGAATAGTCAGTGGAAAAAATAAGAGGACACAAATAGTTGGGTATAGAGGTGGGGTTGATTCAGGAGAGTTAATGGGAATGAATATAATCAAAATACATTACAAGAATTCCACCCAGTACTCGGGAGGCAGAGGCAGGCGGATCTCTGTGAGTTCGAGACCAGCCTGTTCTACAGAGCTAGTTCCTGGACAGGCTCCAAAGCCACAGAGAAACCCTGTCTCGGGAAAAAAAAAAAAAAAAGAATTCTCAAAAATTTACAAAATACTAAATTGAAAACAATTAATGAGTTATTTTAATTTGTATAAGACAGAAAATCTGAAACTAATTTACTTTTCTATTAGTGCTGTGTAATAATGAATTCTCATTATGAATTTCCTCCTTGTGTAGATTGTACAATGTTCAAACTAAATCAAGTGTGTAATCTTTATTTTTTTTGCGTAGATCACACAAATTTCACACTAAGTCATGTATGTAATCTCTATAACAAAATTACATTCTTTTTGAGATACTGCTTCTGTCTTTCAGGTGTATAAGAAATGGTCGGTTCTGACCAGCTCTCTCTCCAATAATAAAACAAATCAAAAACATAGGCAATAAGCCAGGTATGATGGTACATGCCCAGTATCCAAAGTACTTGGGAAGCAGAGGTAGGGGGATTAAGTGTTGGAGACCAGTCTGGGACATATGCAGAGAACTGATCCAAAGCAAATCATCAACAACAAAAGGGAAAAAAAAACACATAATCGATAGTGACAAAAGAAAACTAGATATATGATGATATATGCTCTCTGAAGAAGTAATTATCAACTGTGCCAATATGATAGTGTGATAAAAATATTAATATGACAATAAAACCTGAGTTAACATTCTTTTCCAGAAACCAGGACTTTCTATAAATAGGTTACTATCAGAAACGTAACTTTAAAATCTGAAGGCAATATTAGATACAAAGCAATATTATCTGTATAGAGATATGATAAAGGGGGAAAGATAATAAACTAAATTAGCAGTTATTCTATGAAGCAGGAAAGATACAACTCTTCTATATGAGCTAAAACACACTGACAGTTTGAAAAATTAGCAAATCAAATAGGCATTGAAGCACAGAACAGAGAGACATTTGGATAACAAGAAAAAGTAAATTTTAAAACTTTGGAATTTAAACTAAATAATAAACCATAGAACACATGAAATTATTGAAAAGCAAGGAACATAGAGGACCAAATAGAGAAGAGCTAAAAAAACTAAACCAAACCAAAGAGAGAAGGAGTTAACATGAGCCACATATGAATCAACAAATATAAATTTTGTTATTTTGTAAAAAACAAAAGTTACCATGTTCTGACTTGGTATAAGGAGAGGAACTTGGTCTTGCCTCAACTCGATATGCCAGGCTTTGTTGACTCCCCATGAGGGACCTTACCCTTTCTGAGGAGAGGATGGGAGGTGGGGTGGAGGGGCAACTGTGGTAGAGAGTGGTTGTTGTGTAGAATAAATTTAAAAATTTAAGAAAAAAATAGGTAAAAAAATTTTTGAACCTAGAAAATGGGAAAGAGTAAAGCAGAATTATAAAAGTGAAAAAAGAAGCTAAAACCAAGCTAAATAGATATTACCCTCCTTTGACCTATCTGATCCTATTATGATTTATACTAAAAAAGCTAGAGCAGACTGTAGATATAAACTTATCCTGGAATTAATCTCAAGAAAGAGTTCTTAAGTACTTTCATCAGAAATAATCATGTGAATACATTCCGCCCAGGACTGCATAGAAGCAGGGCGGTACTCATGCCAAACAGTGCATTTCAGACCAGCCTGTGCTACACAGAGAAACAAGGAGATCCGTACATCACACTGTAGCGACATCAGTGTCAACACTGTTTTCATTCAGTTGGTGAAATATAATTTGTTTGTCACTAGTGTATATCATTTTCTGGGTAAAATTTGTCTACATGTTTCAAATATCATATGTGATCTTGGTTTGTTTCTGCACCTTCCCTGTGGCTCTGCCTACACGTTTATGAGATGGGGATCACCCAGTCTAACCCAGCACCTATGTGATTACTGCACGTGTCACGATAAGTTGGTTGGCTTTGACTACGATAACATAAACTACTCAGATCTCTGTGGCTGCAAGCCACACATTTTCTTTCCTGTTGAGCTGATCGGCTCCAGGCTGGGCAGCTTTCCAGAACAGCTGTCAAGAATAGCTGTCCTTCAAGGGTTCACTCAGCAATCCAAGCTGCTTCGGTCTTTTGGCCTCTGTGAGAAGCAGGGCTTCCAACATATCCACACAAGTGCTAAGAGGCAGCTGAAAAATTGAGTCAGCGATTCAGTTCAGCCGTTTCCAGTATCACACAGCCCTTTCAAGCACGTTTCTCAGAAGTCCACTGTATGTCTACCTCTGTCTTCACAGTGTAAGGAATGACCACTTCCTTTGTGGGATAAGCGAACAGATCAACTTTCTCTGGTCAGAAAAACTGGTCACCCTGGTCACCCATCAAGTGTCAAATGTTATTTGACATTTATTTAAAGAAGACATAGAAGTGATTATCAATTATTTGGAGTTGCTCAACATAGTCATGGTATGGAAATATAAATGAAAGCCACAATATACTTTTCACCTCATACTTTTTAAAATAACGTCCATGAAAACATGAAAGACAACAAATGCGTTAGTAGAATTTGTAAGTTAAATAAAAAATATTGGAAAAAGGAGGCTATGGTCAGTTGTGCTACTGGGACATCTTTTCTTGTATATATTTTGTTACTAGAACTGTTTTTATACCAACAACTATGTATCTGTATATCTTCCCTTATTCACATAGGTATGTATAGTTCCTAACTTCAGGAATTCTTTCAACTAATATTCAAATAAAGGTAAAGTGAAGACATCATTAGTATCAGTTGCCAATTAATAATTTTTCTGAGGTAAGAGATAGCTCAGAGGATGGCACTTGCTGCCAAGCCTGACAACTTGAGTTTGATCCCAAAAAATATGTGGTAGAAGGAAAGAACCTGCTCCATTAACACATGCACATTAGCACGCATGCATGACAACCCCCCCCACACATACATACACCACACTAAATAATTATTATAAAATAGAGTATAATAGACTATCTTAAAGTATCAATTTGGATAAGTGGCCTGATGTACACAATCATTCTCCTGTGTTATTGGTAAAATTCAATCAATCTTCTATGGAGTTAGTGTTATTACATGGTGAATATTCATTCACATACTCTGATTAACCTTAATAACATTTAAGTGAACTTAGCCAATCTTGGAAGAAAGAGTCCTAGAGGAGTATCTATCTGGGCCAGCTAGTCATTTCCAGAGGTTACAGGTGCCTTAAAGAAATGAGAAATATTCCACATATGATGGCGTAAGTCACAAACAATGCCAGTTTGGAATTATGATTAATAGGGTGGTATTTATTTAAAGGGGAAAAAACTTACAGATAACCGTCCCAGATAACAGCCCTCTGTGCAATCAGGAAGAAGTCTAGTTGCTGGAACCAGAGCGAGAAGGGAAGTAGCTGACTTTTTAAAGGGAGAGAGACCATGCCCCAATGGGCTGGTATCTCAGCAGCTATTGGCTGGAGGAGCTGAAGGACCTCCTGCAACACACATAGCTTCATATTGAGAAATGACAGATGAGTGAAGACACATACGGTGGCACAAGAAGGCACAACAAAAAGATCTAAATAATTTAATTTCTAAAATTAGAAGAAAGGAGGTCCACAGTTATACTAGGAGAAAATGAACCACTATGACACTTCTTTTGTCCTTAATGCAAGGGCAAGCCATTGAGGGCTTGGAACAAGAGGAAGAGACAGATTTTCTACCTGTATTTTTATTTGGTCTAGCAAAAAAGTAAATATAGTTATGAAATAGTAATTGATTCTAAAAGTTAAGGATTTTATAACAATCAAAGTTAAAGATTTAGTGTTTTGTTAAGATATTGACAAAACAATTTAAAAGAGATGAAACTCAGTAAATATTCACATAGTGATAACCAGTTTCATTTGATTAATTGGATGAAGGCCTAGAAGTGAGAACATGAAGATTTCTGATTTGACCCATGTGGAGTGTGAGTAGTTCCACTTACAGTAGTAGGACATTAGGAAAACTGTAGATTAAAATGAAATGAATTCTCTCTTTTGAAGACATTTATTTCAGAGAAACTAGAGATCCAACAGGAGATCACTGGGAAACTTAGGAGTTAAGGGCAGGAGAGAATGAGAATGTATGTACAAAATTTTAGTATTGAGACTTTTTCCTCCCTTAGAAGAATTTTTCCATTTAGCCTTGAATGAGAAAAGAATAAGTCAAGGTGTTGAAATCATCTTTATAACGTCTCCCAAACAGGCCTACATACACCTATCATTTTCAGATCAATTATTGATCAATACAACTTTAAGAATTTCAAAATTTCTAGGGCTTCTGTTCATTTGTGGCCAATAATTGAATAATCTAGTGAATTATGAGGAAAGTCAACAGGTTGATGCCAACACAAATGCTTCTTGTAAAAATAATTATAAAGTATGACACTTACATGAAAAATGAGCCAGTCTAACAATGACAGAGCCTCCTGTAAGAGAGTGAGCCTGGAATGTTTAAGGATGTCTTTAAATGTGGCAGCACTCATTGTTAATAGAAATTTCATGTCCACAAGAACTGGGAAGTGTGTTCACACATTTTCTTAGGACTTCTTATTGGCAGTGAGCAGGATATTCCATATATTTAAACTTGGATCTACATTTTCTTGTTGGCTAAGGTAGGGGCATCTGTGTTTCCCATCTGTTAGTTCTAGGTACATGAGGTATTGCCATCACAGGACTAGCCAGAGGACTTGGAGAGAGATTCAGGTGATGAGGCAAGTCTCCTCAGGACTGCCCTCAATATGGCTTTGCATTACACTGAATATTGGAACATACAGGCATTTAGAAGGGATTAAAAGTGTGTGGGGTAGTCAGGACATGGGGTGTATTGAACAATGGTGCCTTGCTCACTCCAAAGCTTTCAGGAGGTTAACTCAACAGCGAGAACAGCACATTCAAGAGGTTAAGCCAAGGGACACAGTTTTCAAATATTGGGAGAGGGACTCGAGGAAATTGCAGTAGATAGCTCTTGCAAAGGCCAGAGGAATTGAACACAGGTTCAATCCCCATCACTGGAGAAGTGGTTTACAATCATTCCTAACTCTAGTTTTCAGGGGATCAAATGCCCTCCTCTGAACTATGCAGATGGCATACATGCATAAATGCTGAAGATACATACACACATAGTAAAGGAATAAATTTTTTTAAGAGAGAGGGGAGCTGGCTGTTTTCCACATCTCAGTGAATAGCCAGATAATAATAAATGGACCAGCCGTTACAATTCAATTGTGAAGAAGTGATGCCTTTTGTAATCCGCCCCAATGCTGTTTGCCAGTGTGTTGTTTGTGTGGCATTGCAGGAGCATTTACATAGCTGAGGTTCTGCTTGCTTTGGAACATCAGAGGCTCCTTTGCTATTTACAAGTCTCAGAATGTTTGCCACGGCGAGCGAGACAGGCTCAGTGGCTGAGCATGGGTCCAACGCCAAATGATTTTCTGTAAGCTTCTCCGAGCTTTCTCCTTGTACAAGATCTTCTTTCACCTGTTTTCAAAAGCCAAAATTAACTGCAGAGGAATTAATTAGCATTTCTTCAACTGCCATTCAAAACAATTGACTTCAAACACTGAGGGTTTTTTTTTTTTTAAAGCTGGTTGCTTTCATAAAATGTTTCAAATGTGACAACCCAAGACATACGACCTCTTTCTATTATATTTTGAAACTCATGTTAGAAGAAACTCATGTGTCTCCAAGCTTTAGAGACCAATTTTACTTCTGCCAATTATTAATAAAGTACATGATGACTAAGTCACACATGTAACAAAAATATTTTAATATCTGGAGCAAATTACACACTGAGAAAATTGAACTCATGCTTACATGATAGTGAACTACAGTTGTCATGAACATTACCATTTACATTTTAATATCACAAAGACTTATTATTATCTAATAGCAACAATGGAAAATACACATAGGAAAAATGTAGAAACAAAACAATCCCTCATTATTATTTATATACACTGCTGCTTAGTGCTTCTAAGGTAATAGAAACTATTTCAAAGAGAAAGATAAATTGGTTGCTGCAGATCAGCATATAAACCAGAACCCCGAGTATCAATTTTTCTTGTACAAACTTCCCAGCCCAGGTTTTAGGAAAACATCCATATTAAACAGACTCTTTCTGGTTAAAGCCTCAGTAAAACTGCAGCCAATTTCAGTTTTCAAAAAAAAAAAAAAATCACAAGTTGAATATTGTTTCCAGTCTTGTGGGAAATTTCTATTTAATTTTCTAACGTTTTCTTGAAGTAACCGTCACATGTGTTTCAACAAATGTAAACATTAGCTGTTGCTATTAGCCTAGTTTTATTTTTAAAAGAATTATATTTACTATACCTGAAGATAGTTCACATGAAGCAAGAAACCTAATATTTATATTTTATAATAAATATTATGAATATCTTTCTCAGGGAAAAGAAACTGTTCGGATAACCTGCTTTTCACATAGAAAGTCTTGTTCTGTATCAGAAAATACAGTGTTTTTTTTTTTTATTTTAACTTTTTTGTGCTAGAGACAGTTTTAACTATAAAAGTAAAATGGTGCCTTTTAGCTATAGTTAATGAAACTTATTTTCTTTGCAAAGGGGGGAAATTATGGAAGCTGTAAATAAGTAATGATTGCCAAAGATCAGAAGAATTTTACATAAGACCAAAGCAATTTAGTGTGATGCTTTGATACATGCACCTGAATAATTCAGCAGTGGTAACAACGGCATCTTGAGACTCTCAACAACCGACTTACCCTCTGAGGTGTTAGAAGATGATAAGATGTGGGAGGGTTTCAGGTCATGAATTAATTTTTGAACATTTTCTAGATGTAGGTTTAAGTGTTTTTTCTTTAAATATTTGCTACCCAATCTCTTTAGTGTAAATATAATAAAAAAATTATCGAGATGCAGGTCATTTGTGTAGTAGGATTCAGTCAGTCAATGGAAAAGCACCATGGCTATTTTCCCTGGGTCAATAATCGCAGAATTAATCCGGTTTAATTTCTGTGTACTTTGCATCCCTTTAAGGCCGATTTTTCACACATTATTCATATGAAGATATGATACAAAAAATCAATAAAAAGGGTCTGATTCTCAGCTTAGTGGGAACTAGCTCCTGTAGGCTGGGTCTCTGAGTTTCTTTCTATGAAGTTTCATCTTAGAGCAGTCAAATTTCTTCTTAGAAACTCAGATTTCCTCATAAGTATAACTGATCAACAAGCTTCACTGTGCGATGCCAATAATTTCCAGTTCTGAAATATCATGGGCACCCTGCTCGCCATGACTTTCTAAACCAAGGGGCCTTTCGTTTTCAGCCATCCTCACATCCTCCCTGCCCACATCACTTGACTGCCCTCGAAGCCCTGTTGATTCTGTCTTATATCACAGGGGCCACACAAACCATCTTTTAATGGTCTTTTCTTTAAAACGCGTCTTTGCTCCCAGCTCACTGACTTCATCACTTCCTATTTAAGCCATCTCTTGCCCTATAACATTTTTCTGTTTCCACACCAATTACTGTGCATTAAAACCAAATCACATAAGTACAGTATAAAAGTTGTTAATCGAAATTATACATAAAATGTATTACGTGCTATTTAAGTAATTCTGCTAATAAAATTATATTTTACGAGAATATATGTAAATATAACATTTTTCAGATCTTAAGACTATTTTTATTTATGTATGTTTGTGTGTATTTGTGTGTTTGAACGCCAGGCGGGAGTGGCGAATCGCTTGAAGTGAGAGTAACAGGTGCTTATGAGCCAGATGTTAGTGCTGCAAACTAAACCCAGGTCCCCTGGAAGAGCAGCAAGTACTTTTAACAGCTGATCCATCTCTCCAGCCCCATATGTAGTTATTTTAAAACTGCAAATAGATGCAGGATTATAAGGGATTTTTGCATGTCATCACCTACCTCAATCCAATAAAACAGAAAAATTTCCCTGGCCTTGATTTACCAGTGTTTACAGTTATGCTTTAATCAAAAAAGTCTTCTAAACATTTACTTGAGAAAATCAGACTCAGAGCTTGGGCTAACCAGTAAGTCAATGCAGTAATTGAAATGTCTCAAGTGTTTCTACACATAGGCTCACAGTCTACAGAGTTCTCTCCAGCCGGGTCAGTAGCATTGTTCTGTTCTGTATTAGGGAAACATCTGCACCACGTGAAATGGAACTTCGGAAACACTCAGGCTTATGATATTAATGAGCCATATGCCACTGACTTTTTGTTTGTTCTTTCCTTAAACTTTATTTTATTACCCTGCAAAGAAGCATATCCTGCACGAGACGATGGTTCTCTTCGTTTCAAGAAGGTGCTAAACAATAGGAAAATTAGAAGTTGTCTCCCACTGGGTACTGGAGTGTTCAGAGCTCCCGATAGCCCTTCTCATTAACAGCAAGCAGTACTATCGGTCAGGTTGCCAATTGCCCAGGAGGTCCAGCCAGAAGACATCTGTGCCTTCGGGTGCAAGACTTGCTGGGCTGACTAATCATGCAATGTGTCGGCAATTAAAATAGCACCGTTTCCACTCTGCCAGTGAACGCGTCCCAGTTTTCGTATGTGTCCTGGCGACTCTTAAGTGGCACATTAGTGGGGCTTCGTGTTGAGATTTGCTGCAAAGATGAATTTCAGGCTAAAAATGAAGCCAGTAAGGTTGATATGCATAAGCGAGCCAGGTGATTTCAAATGTCTGCAGACAGTATTTATAACCTGAATAATGGAAATAGGTATGGAATTACACCAAACTTACCTTTTTTCTGTTAGAAAATGTTGGATACGGAATATTATGGAAATCTTAGAAATGCTTCGTGGTTACTTTATATCTGATGAAGAAAAAGCATTTTCTTAATGGTATCTAAAATAACAGTGTAAGTCTGGCGAGATGGCTCAGCAGGTAAAGGTGCTTACCACCAAGACTATCAACTTGAGTTCATTCCCTAGAACCCACAAGGTAGAGAAGAACTGACCCCTGCAAGCAAGACTCTAACTTGGACATTCATGCCATGATACACTCATGCCCACACAACACTCACATGCACATTCATACATAAAATGCTTTGAAATATTGAAGTATAAAACACCTCTAAAGAGCTTTCATATTAGAAATTTACCGTAAGCGCTCAACATGGGTATATAGGTAACTCTCAAAACTGTAACAGATACAGTTGCAACTATAAACAGAGGCATGACTAGGCAAGAGGCAGAAAGGGGAGCAAAGAAAAACATAGAGCTCAATAAAAAAAAAAAAAAACCCAGAGGCGCAACTATGGACCTAGATGCCCATTAATAAATGAAGACATAACTTTAGAAATAGAATCAGCCCCGCGTTCCACCTCTTCCAGCAACTATAGACTCACAATGTTGTTTCCTAGCAGTCCCCTACCTTTCCCGGGCTGTTTCCTCTTCAGTTACTTTGCTATAGTTATTATATGTAGACACATTTTTATGATGCATTCTGGGTATTCTTTTTTTTTTCTGGTATCATTAAACTAAGGATGTATTATAGACCAAGAACTGTACCATGGCTCTTGATCCTGTTTGAAAGTCTACTCAACCTTCCTCTCTCCTCCTTGAAAACTTTTGTAGATGCTGTAGATTTTCTCAGTACACAGACTGTGCTCTGACAAGTTATCTTGTTGTATCCTGCTCAGTGCATGATAAATATGCCCGAGTTAAAAGCCTTCTTAAAACATTGTGTGTTTCACTGAAGTATTATAAGATCTAAATTAAAACAATCAGCTACTCCAGAGTACGTTATTATCATGTCTCAGCATTTTTATTGTATATTTTTAATTCACCTGGAAACAAAATAGCCATGCATATTCTTATTTTAAAATAAAATGGTTTTCTAAATTACTAACAGGAAAATGAGCACAGTAGTTATGAAACAAAAAATTTCAAAAGCCAATCAGAGAGCATATGTATTTTTTTTTTTACTGAAAACTGTGTATCATTTTGAAAGATTTTGTTTTTCTATTGAGGGGTTTTTTAGGATAATATGAAGCCAAATGCTTTACAAGGAAAATATATGTGGGAGGCTCATAGTCCCAGTGCTTGCACTGTACAGCATGGCTGCCAACATGCCAGTGCCCTGCTCCGGGTCCATGCAAGTTCTGTCTCCATTTTATTATTCAGTGCTAGGAAATTCCCCATGCAAAATGTAAAATATTTGCTCCCCTTTCAAACACCTGGAACCGTGTGTATATGTAAGCACATGTATGTATGTATCACTTATATGCCTGAACATATATATGTACACATGTATCTACTGTATCTACTCCTATTTCCAGCTAGCTATGGAATCATAAAATTATGCATACATACCTATAACACTATACATTTATTTCAAAGTAGAATGTAATAATCCATTCTTATCAGAGATAAATATATTATTAGGAAGAAATCAGAAAATAAGAACTTCCTAGGGCACCTACAAATCATTCCCAGACTGTTAATATCTTGGTTCATTTCTTACTTTTGCATTCTTTTTTTCATTCCCTTATACCTTGGCTTTCTGTCTTTAATATGTTAATTAGTTTATAATTATATAATATGTAATTAATATTTAAGATAGTCCCCCAAAGGTCATTATAAGATTAACAGACTTATTTTTTCAAAAGCCACTTTAAATAACTTATTTAAATGGAATTCCCTCATGGATTGCCATTTAAATTGTCCCTTGATGTTTAAAAATGTCTTATTAAAATTTGTGGTTCCAGTGAGGGGTTTTAAGTCCACCTGACATAAGTAAACTTAGAACCGAACATGTCTAAGTCATGTCCTTGTTTCTATCACACATAAGTTTCTGAAATTTTGTGTATGTGAACCTCATCTTCAGCTTCCTCTTTTGTGAGAAAGGAGTAGAAATCATGTAAATATAATAAATATGATTCATGCACAAATCCCTAACAAAATAAAATCAATGTTTCTGCTGTTGCTCTTTAAGGGAAAGGAAAAGCTCATGTCTCTCATGGGCCTCCTGAAAGCAACTGAGGAGTGGACATGATGTACTCTGTTAGCCAAAGGTAGAGAATTTTTTTTTTTTTTCGAGACAGGGTTTCTCTGAAGCTTTGGAGCCTGTCGTGGAACTAGCTCTTATATACCAGGCTGGTCTCAAACTCACAGAGATCTGCCTACCTCTGCTTCCTGAGTGCTGGGATTAAAGGCGTGTGTCACCACCACCCGGCTAGAGAACTGGAATTTTTTTTTAATTTTTTCATTTTGGGGGGAAAAGGAGAAGCAACTGATAATAAGTTTATTTAAAAACAATTTTATAAGTTATAAAAGCACAAATTAACACAGGAAATATTGAAAGATTATCAGATTAAATACATGTATAATGATTAATATGCTGATTTTTGCTAAAAATTCATTTTAAATTCGTTGCAAAAATAACTACATTGAAAGAGGGTTCTTTCTTTCTCATCTGCTTTTCTAAATACAGTAACTGTTGTGGGTTAGTTGACTCAGCCTCTTCTTCTTTGTAATTGCCACCAGATTCAAGGCAAACTAAAGCTACTCCAAGTCAAATGAATCTGAACACTGTACAAATAAGACCGCTGTGCACGATGCAGCCATCCCCCAATTTTAATCAGAATACTCTAGATTCCACTCTAAACTCATAACTTCTTATAAATATTTGCAAGGTGTTCGATGTTAGCACAGAGATGCATTGACATGCTCACTACCCAATTCATAAAAGACCAGTGAATTCAAGTCATGCAAAGAATTTTTGCTGAAATACTACAGACAAATCAGGTCTAGTCCCTAGCCTTGCATTTAAATTTAGAATCAGAACTTTTAATATTAAATTTTATTAAGTAGCATGTGGTATTTTTTCCTTGCAAATTTACAAAGAGCATATGGCTGTGTAAATATTTTCTAAGGAAATGCCTTTCAACATAATACTACATGAATTATAAGAGATTTAGATTGTCATGTAAACCCATGATGCCGGCACATATTTCAGAGATAAACATGATCTCTTAGGTGGATATTTTCACAAGTGACATATTTTATATACATAAGTGGACAAATTCAAGTTGTTTCCAGGAATCACTACAGAATTATCCTGTTATGTGTTTTAAAGGTTTAAACTAAGTTCCTGATGTGTTTAACGTTTGGACTAGAGGATGCAGGTGATTAATTACAGCACAGAACTCCAAACTTTAGAATGGATAGCCTTGAAAACTTAACATTTATAATTCTTATGATTTGGTTATACTTTAAAACTTATAAAGTTGATTCTTATGTTTTAATGAAAAAAGTCATCTTTCAATTAATAAATTCTATTAATCTTTACTGAGAAGTTAGTAGATACTTTGATTTTGGTTGCAACTTCCTCTGTGGCAAAGAAAGACCCAGGACTTCAAAATCAATCACATTTGATGTAGGCATTAATCATGTATTTGTTGCCCAATGATAGCCCCATCATTTTCTTTGATTAGAATACTTCCCTTAATATTTCATGTGTATTTATTGAAAAGATATTAGTTCATTAAAAAAGCAAGCAATATAAAGGTAGGAAAGTTAGTTATGAAAATAGATATGAATAGAGAATTAAATTTTGATATTGTTTTTATAATTTTCTGTACAGTAAATACACTCAGGGTATCTTAGACCTAATTAAAGAGCTATACTCTAAAAATAAGCCATCAACACAAGATTTACTTCAAAATGTCTTTCTGCACCAGTTCATTTCAAAGATGTCTTTTCCAGCTAAAATAACACAGTCATCTTACTATTGAAAGCAAGAGTTTGTTGTCATTCCCGAAATTGAGAATAAGAGAAGCCTTTCATCTCTTAGGAGTGCAATAAGCTCAGAATGGGGAGAAAATACAGAAGCTGGCCATTCAAAGGAGAAATGGATGTGAAAGGATTTCGGTGTTTGAAGGTTCCTCCCCTCCCCCTACCATCATTACTTCCTTCTGTGCCACCAGTCTAGACCAAAACCTTGGAGATAGGCCTATGTAGATAATTAGGGCATGTTTAGATCCATCTAGAAAACTCACAACCACAAAGGTCTCACATCTGGGAGCTCGTAAGCGTTTGCCTAAGGCATAACCTCCTCTGAGGACACTTGACAAGTGTCAGGGGTGGTATAAGAGCAGAACCATGCTTTTTGGTGCTTTGATGGTGCCTGCCTTGATTCGTTTGGGCATACACTTTATCTAGAATAGACTGAATGGCTTGAAAGAGATGGCCAAGGCCGTGCTTAGAGGCTTTGAGGGTGATCTCCACGACTGAATGTTCAGATAGATGAAAAAGTCTTTGTTACTGATGACTTCAAAGCAGAGAAGGAGCCAAAGAAGGAATTACATAGGCCAATATGCAGCTGGGTAACTAGAATAAGGCCATGTTCTCTAGGACAGAAGGAACATTGGTGTCATTAGGATGCAGAGAAGCAGAGAGACATGAAGCATGAGCTTATACGTGAACTGCTTGGGGAAGTCTATCTACTAAATTGCTTAAAATAGTCAACTGGTCAGCTTCTAGGAAAGTCCTAATACAATATTTCAAGAATATAAATCTTAATTACTATAATTCTTGACATACATTTAGCTTGGATATTTGGAAATTTAAGATGTCTGAGTAAGCCAGGTGGTGGTGGCATGTGCATTTAATCCCATAATTTGGGAGGCAGACATAGATAAATATCTATGAGTTCAAGGCCAACTTGGTTTACAGAGTGAGTTCCAGGACAGCCAAGACTACACAGAGAAACCCTGTCTTAACAACAACAACAACAAAGATGTTCAAATAGTAGAGAAAATTAAAGAGTTGTGTGTGAGTTGTCCTGAACATCACAGAAATGATTTTAAGGGGAAAAGAAAGAAAAGCAAAGAAGAAAGGATTATTCTGAGCTGGCCCCATAATCCAGTTCCTCATTTAAACATCGTTAGTCAAGCAAACAGATTTAAAATGTCTGGGTTCTCCAAGAAAATCTTGGTATAATTTGAAAATGTGATAAAGCGTGCAATATTGTTATGACAATAACATCTTAGTGTATTTCTTGGGTTAAAATGACAGTGTTGAAAATATGATGTTATGTTTATGAAGTTTAATCGTATTTGTTTATACCCAGAGAGGGATGGTTGTGAAAATCAGGAACACAGAGTCATGTGAAAGGTTGTGATTAAGTGTGGCAGAAGAAGGAAGAGAAAGGAGGAGGATAGAGTGAAGGAAGAAAATGAGGAGGAGGAGAGGAGGAGAGGGTGACTTTGGTGAGTGGGAGGGAAGTAGTGGAAGGGAAGATCACTATAATACAGCAACATTCTCCATTAAATTTTCAGAATAATACCAAGATCAGTAAGTTCCACAACCCATCTCTTTTGAGAATCCTCATGCACTATTGGAAGGGATGTAAATTAGTGTATCCACTATGGGGAACGATATGCAGACTTTTCAAAATCTAGAAATGCAAAAGTCATATGATCCAAGAATCCCATTTTGGGCATTTACTAAAACTAATTGAAATGTATTTTTTAAAAATATTGTCTACCCTCTTGTATTCATTAGAACATTAATTACACATTAAAAAGCTATAGATTTAGACTGTGTTGACTACAGAATGAATAGACAAAGAACATTCTCTCTAGCTCCCTCTCCTTTATTCTCTCTCTTCTCAATTTCTCTCTCTCTCTCTTCTATTAATCTATTAAGTCTTTAACGATGAAGAACATTCTGTCATTTGAGACAGCGGGGACAACAAACATGAATTAAACTAGAGTCCATCTTGTAAAGTGAAAGGAACCAGTCACAGAAAGACTCCTGCTCCATTGTCTCACACTAAGGATCTAAAACAGATGTGGCTAGCATGCACAATTTGATACAAGGAACTTCAAAATTAAAACTCATAAAAACAAGATATGAGTTGGTGAGTATCAAAGCCTGAGACCTGCGTATTGTTCGGGTAGATGGAATGAAGAAGTGTTCTTCAAACAGTAGAGTATTGATTATTTAGGATTAGCAAATTATTGAGATCTATTACATAGCAGTCTATTACATACAGCCAACAATAGCATGTCATATTCTGGATATGGAGGTTCATGTTATAATCATAACATTTGGAGGAAGAGGCAGGAAGAGTTTAAGGCCTGCTTGAAATTGGTGTGAATCAGGAGCTGAAATATAACTAACTGGTAGAGTGCTTTGTGAGAACAAAATGTTTTCATCATAGATATGGGAGCATAGTGATATACATTTGCCAGAGAGCAGGGAGTCTGCCATCATTATGAACTAAGTAAGACGCATGATCAAAACATGAAATTGAAAAAAAGAAATGAAATTGAATAGCTAAAATTAAAGGAACAAAATTAACTAATGTTTAAAATCTACTTGCATATTCCAGCTGAGCCATTTGTGGAATTTGAAGCCAACAGTGGACCTTCA
The DNA here is from genome assembly GCF_014885135.2 of Alexandromys fortis. Classification (NCBI taxonomy): domain Eukaryota; kingdom Metazoa; phylum Chordata; class Mammalia; order Rodentia; family Cricetidae; genus Alexandromys; species Alexandromys fortis. The sequence goes on along the minus strand of NW_026067983.1, from coordinate 3,872,401 downwards.
TTGTGGAAGGATGCTTAAAAGAAATCCACACTAGCTCAGAATTGAGAAATAGATGGTTATTTATTTAGGAGTAAACTCACAAATCAGAATCCTCTGCTTGGACGGAGATCATAAAACGAATCCCGTAACTGAAACAGAGAGGCCAGACACAAACACATCAGCATATATAGTAGAAGAGGTCATGCCCCAGTGGGTGGGTAACCACTGGCTGTAAGACTTCCTACATCACTGCATGTATAAATTGAAAATATTTTCGAAATCATTGGAGTTAGCATTTGTATAGCCTCAAAGGCGATGTTGGCACAGTGATACATCCAGAATGTCTGAAGGCTCTTGTGTTGTGGTAAGGGCTTGGCCTTACCAAGTCACTTTCGGGAGGTGAGAAAACATTTGGGAGGATAGGGCTACTGTGAATTTTTAAGGACACTGGGGCATGCCATTGACGGGAAGTTGTGATGTAAGCATTTTCCCTTTCCTTGTTCCTTTTTTCCCATCATGACTCAGCAGCTCTGCTCAGCCATGCCTTTCCACTCTACACTTTCATTGTGAACTCCTTTCCCCCTTTTATTGCCTTTTACCATGTATAAGCGTTCTGTTCTTCCTTTGCCTTACCCACTGACTCCTCCCTATCCACATTGTATTTTAGAAGAGGCTCTTTTCACCCCTACCATGTTTAGAAATTTCTGCTTCTACCTGATTTCATGTTGGTATCAGGAATTATGAGCCATCTCTGCCATGAGTGTTGTGATCTAAAGATTCTGAGGGCTTTAATTTGGTTGGGAAGAGCCTCTTTTCTGTCTCACGGGTGATGAAGGTCATCTGTTTCTGTGTGCTACTGTTTCCATAGTTCCTCCACTCTTCTGTCACTTATCCCCATCCCCGCTTGGGATTCTTAGCCACCTAAAGCTTCATGTTTTCGTGTGCAAGCATCCAATGGTTTGTACTGTGGATACTGTAGAATGTTAGGGAGGAAGAGTGCAATGATTCCTTCTGTAATACTGGAAGATGTTAGGGAGGAAGGGGGCAATGATTTCTACTGTAATACTGTAGTATGTTATGGAGGAAGGATGTAATGATTCCTACTGTAGTACTGGAGGTTTTTATGGAGGAAAGATGTAATGGTTCCTACTGTAGTCCTGGAGGATGTTAGGGAGGAAAGATTTTAATGATTCCTATTGTAGTCCTGGAGGATGTTAGGGAGGAAGGATGTAATGATTCACTGTAATACTGTAGTATGTTAGGGCGGGAGGATGTAATTATTCCTACTGTAGTACTGGAGGATGTTAGTGAGGAAAGGCACTTGTGCTGCTTGGTTTCTGTCACCTTGACACAAATTTACACAAATCTGGAAGAGAGACTCTTAATTGAGAAAACACTTCCACAAACCTGGCCTATAGGAACGTCTGTGGTTCATTTTCTTGATTAGTGACTTGTGTTGGTGGGCTCAGCCCTCGTGTGGGGTGTGACACCTCTGGACTGGTGGTCCTGAAGTGTATAAGAAAGCAAGCAATGAGGCGCAAGCCAGATTATAAACAGTAATCTCAAGTGAACCCTTTTCTCCACAAGTTATTTTTCCACTCCTCTTGTTAGTGTTCCATCAGAGAAATAGTAAGTAACTAAACAGAGCCCAAGAGCCATCCTCACCTAGTTCTACACCAATGAAATGATCTTGGAATGATTAGAAATGCATTTAGAGAAATATCCCTTGAGTTTCTCCAGTTAGGCTCCTTGCCTAAAATGTCATTCTCTTTCCATGGTAATAGGCTACAGAAATTAAGGAGGTAAAGTTCCCTGCCTAGAACTTTTCTAGTATTTAAGAAATGGAGTAATTCTGGCTAATATTAGGTTTCCACAGGAAGCATGCTTGGAGGACAGATTCATACCATTTTCCTGGAGATATGCTCCGATTTGACACTGGGCTCCCAGTTTTTAAGGCTGGAGTGAGGCAGCAGCAACAGCAGCAGTGGGAGGAACAGCAGGAATATTATAAATACCTCACCCACGATCCTTAACTGATCAATATCCGTGACAGCGTGATATCGTTTCTGTTCTGTGGATGGGGATCACCAACACCTTCCTTCCCAAGGGTTTGCACAAAGGACAGAAAGTTTGGGTTTCTTTCCTAAACATTAATAACTCTCTTATTGTATAGAGGAGGTAGGTCCCTGGACTAGGCTTCTACAGGGACAGACTCTAACTAGATACATACACAGGAAAGCATGAGCCGAGAAGAGTCTATTCCTGCTATTGCTAGATATTAAGTCTCTGTCTGTGCTAGTTGGCCTGTAGAGTTTAATTTAAACTCATAGTTTTGAATATTCTTACATCAAAACTTTGAGTATTAGGAGAGAAGAGATAACCAGAGGTTTTTAGGAGAGAACAGGATAGAAAACCTGCAAGTTAAAGGGGAGCAGCCATTCATGGACAGACAACATGGTGGGGTGGGCTTAGTTTGCAGGGCCCTTGGATACTGGCTAATTTGAGTAATTTTGTGGTTTCTCGGACCTAAAGCTTATCTCATTTGTCTATTATTCTTTCTGGTGCTTAACAACCTACAGTGAGTGGTATAGCCCGCAATTAATGGTGGGCACGTGTACTTAGTTAACCATTCAAGAAAGACCAGCCTGGAGTTGTGTCCAGCATGGCTCCAGCGACTGGGCCTGAGTGAGGACAAGCAGGAAGGAATAAAGGAAACACGAATATATACGCACAGAGAAATCTGAGGTCAGGGGGCTGGGCCCTCAGATGGAGAAAAAACAGTACCCCAAAAGCTCCTAATGTTTGTTTATTAATTTATTTATTCATTTGTTTATCATTCTTATTTGTTCATTTATTTGTTTTCAAGACAAGGTTTCTTATTGTAACCTTGGCTGTCCTGCAGCTTTCTCTGCAGGCCAGGCTGGCCTCAAACTCACAGAGATCAGCCTGCCTGTGTCTCTGCCTCCCAAAGAATTAAAGGAATGCACCACCACCACCTGACCACAATGTTTGTCGACATGGAGTTGAGCAGAGAGGTGGGGTTATTGTATAGAGCTGAAGATGAATGTGAGGTTGTGGAAGACAGCCCCATCAAGGAAATATTAGATTTAGCAAATCTCAGTGAAATCTTTGTATGAGAACAGTTGTCGGGCCATAGACAGAAAACAGTGAGGAAACAGCTGTGTTGGATGTCTTCCACACACTTAGCACTATACTCCGCCACCCAGGAAGCCTTTGTCATCCCTCTGAGTCTGAGATTCTGGGGTCCTTGACATGGCCATGCCTGTGCCAACAGAACACATTCACTCCAGGCTTCACTCATCTCAGGCTTCCTCTTCCCCTTAGAGCCTGACTTGGCTCAAAGTGGGTTAGGGTAGCACTAAAGGACAATACATGCAGAAGATCAAGTCAAGGAGATCAATCAACATTAAAACAGGGAGCACCAACTAAACTTAATGGGTTACAGGAAGAAAAGGAGGGAAGGATAAGAAAGCGTGGAGTGGGAAGGGATGCATGTTAGAGGTGCCTAGGGAGGACAGGAAGGAGCAGTTGGAGGTAAAGATGGACAAGATGTGTTATTTACATGTGTGAAATTGTCAAAGAATAACTAAAAGATATTATGTTGAAATGAATGAGTAAATAAACCAAACAGATGCTGGTAAAAACAAAAATGAAAATAAATAAAGCATGACTTCAAGAGGCTGCAAGTATAAATTAAAATAGCAATGGGTACCAGGGTCAGTGTCGTGATCAGGCCAAGCCCCAGGCAGAGCTCCAGCACTGGAGAGGCTGGGCCACTGTTGACATGTGTTGGCTGACTTCAGCCTCAAGTGCCAACGGAACAGATGGCATCTGGCTGGAATTGTCCCCGGTCATGGAGGTGACATGAGCCAGACAACACTGTGGGAAGCTGAAATCCTCAGCCCTGAATATAGAAAGTTCCAGAGCATTGATCCCCTTAGCACCCAGCCTGCTCTCAGCTTGAGGGTAGCAAAGGTGATAGAAAACACTCATGCATGTACGTGCCGTATGCATATCTTCCATAGACGAAGATAAACACCCGTACATCCATTTCCAATCAGAAAAACAGAATTTTACTGCTACAAGTTCCCTTCATTGGGTCATGAGAGCTGACACAGTGGTAATGCATGGATTGCTCTTGCAGAGGACCCAACTGCCCGTCACTAAAATCCAGATAATAGTGTGAGTATGACCTCCTTGTGCCTCTAGTCTCCACTGGCACCTGCCCTCACATGCACAAGACCCTACTCTGAAACATACACATACATGTAGTTAAAATTAATAACACTCAGCCCTAAATAGGATGCCTTCATTGAATCCCTCCCCTCAAGGTTCAGGGTACTCTGTGGAAGAGCAGATGAAAAAAGTTTAAGAGCCAGGGAGATGGAGGACAACAAGAAACTAAGCTCTCTAAAGCAACAGGAAAAAGGAACGTATGAACTCACAGAAACTGAGGCAGCATGTACAGAGTCCTCACGGTCTGTACCAGGTAGGGTTCTAAAACTGAAAGACGTGGAACAAGTCCACATCCTTAACCAAAATCTATCTTCAATTGACAATTGCTTTCAAACAAAACTTTAGTTTTCTTTAAAGGAGTGTCACTGGGGAAACAAATTATTTATTATTATTGTTGCTGTTTGTGGTGGTTTTCTGAGATAAGATTTCTCTGGGTAGCTCTGGCTGTCCTGGAATTCACTTTGTAAAGTAGGCTGGCCTCGAACTCAGATATCTGCCTGCCTTTGCCTCCCTGCTGCTGGGATTAAAGGTGTGCACCCGCACATCTGGCTACATACTGTTCTTAAGGGTAGACTGTATGGCCAGCATGGAATGGTGAACAGAAAATAAACTCAATGGCATTTTTGGAGGTTCCTTTTCTCATAATGGTGTCAGGGATTTTTAAAATCTTATTTTATACTTACTTTTGTTTAGTTTATATGTAATATATATATATTTTTTTTTCACTGCAGGTCATTTGGGTATATATTATGGCCTTCAGTGTCGTGTTTTCATGTGGTTCCTGACTGTGTGGACGAGCGTGTCTTTGTGTCTATATCTTTCTCTCGTGCCTTTTCTCAGGCTCTTTTCCTTTTATGTTTGTTTTGTTTTATTCTGATGTTCTAGCTTTTGTTTTATTGTATTATTATTCCTTAGAAGCCTGTTTGTTTTCTAAGAAAGACAGAAAAGGGGTGGACCTGCACGGGATGGGAGGAGACTTGGGGAGGAACTGGGAAGAGTTGAGGGAGAGGAAACTGTAATCAGGGTATATTATGTGAGGGAAAAAAATCTATTTTCATTAAAAGGAAAAAGTAATAAAGTAAATATGAGGCCCATCATCTCGCTCTGCGAGTCTCATTTCTCACCCTTTCTTTCCCACGTCTGGTTTCAATCGTTCCTGCTCTCATCTCTAGTATTTAGTGCATGTCTGTATGTTTACAACGGTTTGCACGCTGTTCTTACTGTGGTGCCATATAATAAAATAGTTCATTTTAATTATCTTTGTAATTAAAATACCCTGACCAAAGTAGGGGCTCTTAGGATATTTCAAGAGATGATGGTTTCTAGTTTTTATTTGAAACTGAATTTCTCAGTTTCTAATTTCCCCGAAATTTGCTTAAGAAATCAAATTTGCATCCTGTCTGCTTCATGCTTATCATGTGGGGGTGAGGGTTCTTTGTGAAGTACAGCCTTTGTATTAACAAATACGGCAGAGTTCTTCGGAGTCCCGGTCTTATTGAATTCCTCTAAATTAATGATCATTTTTGTCTTTGTTGCTGATATAAAGAGACAGTTCTGTTTTGCTCTTACATCTGAAATTCCCATGTTAGATGCAGTGACTTACTAATTTGACAATTTAGGATGAAATTCCAAATTCTTTTTGTCTAGATAGTCATTTCTTCTCTGATTGAAGTAGTATTCCTGGCACTCCAAGAATACCACCTTATAATGGTATTCATTTCATTTCCTTCTTATTGGACTAGCTAGAACTGAGTGTATCATGAGAAGAAAATACTATTTATATGAATATAAAATTGCCATTTAATTCATTGTCTTAAAGAGCTTGCTTTTGAATGTCTTACCACTGACTGATTTTAATTATTCCCTTTAAATTAGTTAATACTTATTCATACTTAATGAAAAATTGCTAATTTTTATTGAGTAATTTTTTATACCTAAGGACATAGTTTTACTTATTAGAGTAGCAAAGTTATTAGATTTTTTCCAACAAAACATCAATTTTGACTCCCTCATTAAATTCAAGTTAATCACAATTACTTTTAGAATTTATTGAAAGATTCATATTACAGATTGTTAATATCTTACTTAGGATCGTACATATTTAACTCCATAAATGGTATCTTATTTTCCTCGTATGTTATCAAATAAAAACACTAAGGTAATAGCAGACTTACAAATCATAGAGTACTCTCTGTTTTTGCTATTTACTGGACTACTTGATATGAGTCTTAACTACTGGCATCAAATATTTTTTTAGAATTTCTATATAATATCACTGGTTTAGGATTTACTTTGTATATAAACTCCAATTTAATTCATGATATTTCAGAGATAAAATTTCATCATGACTCATTTTCAGATGTTTGCAATTTTCCCCTTTCCTAAGTGTTTGCTCCTTTCAAACAATCGTATGAACTCTATCCTCAATCTCAGGTGACACTGTACTGTGCAACTGTTTTTTCCAATCTTTATCCCACTCTCTACCCTGTCTTCACCTGTCTCAGTTTCTCTCATTTTGGGGGAAGACTTTTTACAGTGTGGTGTCCACATTGTTATACAGAGTGAAATCAATGTTTTCCCCCACTCCTGACAAGATTCATAAGAAAGAGAGATTCAAAAAAATAAAAATAAGCTTAATGCATATATATATATATGCATTGTGTATATTAATATCTACATATATAAATGTGTGTATAAATGTTTGAGTAACACAGAAACTTTAAGAAGACCCAAAGAAGCACAGGATTCTTTTAGTATATCTCATTTAGGAGTGTACATGTTCCTTTTAACTCAACATATAAAAAATATCTTGGCTGAATTCAGAGCTAAGTGTTTTCCAGTGGGATGTGGGAAGTCCTTCTGTATAGGTGTTGTTTTTATTGGTTGATGAATAAAGATGTTTTGACCAATGGCTTAGCAGAGTAAAGCCAGGTGGAAAATCTAAACAGAGATAGAGAGAGTAGGCAGAGTCGAGGAGTCGCCGTGTAATCACCAAAGGAGAATGATGCCAAAACTGTACCGGTAAGACATAGTGCTTCATGATGATATGTAGAATAATAGAAATGGGTTAATTTAAAATGTAAGAGCTAGCTAGAAATACATCTAAGACATTGGCCAAGCAGTGTTGTAATTAATATAGTTTCTATGTGATTATTTGGGTCTGGGCAACCAGGAAATGCAAACGTAGTCTCAGTTTACACCAATGTCTATTACACATTAATTTAAGCTTGAAATACACTTTATTTGTTTGTTTGTTTGTTTGTTTGTGTGTTTGTTTGTTTTTCAAGACAGGGTTTCTCTGTGTAGCTTTCAAAGTCTATCTTGGAACAAGCTCTGTAGACCAGGCTGGCCTTAAACTCACATAAATCCACCTGAGTGTGAGACTCAAAGACATGTGCTACCACTGCCTGGCACTCCAAATTTTTAAGTGAATGTTTAATAGACACATGATTGGTTTAATCTTCTTTTCCAGGCTGAGTTAATCATTTTTTTTCAAATTCAAAGTGAAAAGTGCTAAGAATATTTTTCATAATTTCTGAATTTTCCTATTCTTTCTTTCTTTCTTTCTTTCTTTCTTTCTTTCTTTCTTTCTTTCTTTCTTTCTTTTTTTAAATTACTGCTTGGCCCATAAGCTCTAGCCTCATTTTTTTCTTTTTTTATTGAAAAAAAATTCTGCCTCCTCCCAGCCTCCCATTTCCCTCCCCTTCGTCTCCTTCCTCTCCCCCTCCCCCCACTCCTCTCCCAAGTTTATATTTTCTTTTCATACAAGTCATTCTATTCGTTCTACACAAATATCTTTCTGTTTATACAAAACCAAGTAAAACAACAGCTACCAACAAACACCAATAGTATTTCTCTTACCATCTCTTCTAAGTCCCAAAATTCCAACAATCCATTTCCTATCTTCATCATTAGAGGAGAAATCTGTGCCATTCACCCCTAACCTTCTAGACCCACAGAAAAGAATCTACAAATACAAGCAGTTTAAACCATAGCTCCTTTTCAAAGTCATGGTACATTATTTCTCCCACCAATGCTACTGCTAAAAGAGCCACATTGGTTAAGTGGTTTAATTTCTGAAGTAAGAATTCCATGCATTCTTTTCAGTGTCGACTATGGAATTAGGATTAAAATTGAAATGCAAAACAAAAATTGAAAATTATCTCCTTGAGTCAGGAAGTCTCATGTATTTTAGAGCATAATCCCAAGGAGGAAGAAAAGAGGGAGTATAGCATCTACTGAGGACAGTTTGTGGTTCTTTGGTGCTGTTATGTCTTTAAGATTTTCAGCTGTATTTAATCTCAGTAATCACTTAACTATTGAAAGCCTTTCCAAGCTAGTGTATCCATGCCACAGGCTGGCATACTGAACCAATGGTGGAGTTTAGGAGATTGATAAAATATCCTAGTAGAGATTTCAAGAACTTTGACAATTGAAAAAAAATACTGGTTGGCACTAGTAGTTTAGTTAAGTCATGACTGTGTTGCCGTGAATGCACAGAAGTCCATGAACCCTCTAGAGATAAAGTAGACCAAGCTGTGTCATCTCCTTCCATGTTTCTATTGTTCAGGACTCTGTTTGCTCACTCAACAGTGTTTGACGTCACTTGGGTCCCAGATCCACAGAGGTGTGAGATTTGCTTTGCCAAACTGATGCAGTGGAGAACAGAGCATCTTAATAGAGACGTGCTAGGACACATTGTCACCAGTGGCAGCTCAGAGACAAGCTGACTGTCAACAGAAGTTCTCCTCTCTGGAGGCACTGTTCCAAGACAGAATCCCATGAAATGTGCAGCTCTCTCCAGCTGGGCTGAGCCGAGGCTAATGTGATGAAACACTCCCTGGTTTTTTTTGGTTTGGTAACTCTCATCTACTTTCCCTTCTTTCTTTTGCTCTGTAATTGTACTTATGAATAAGAATACGGAAGCTTTATTTGGACTCTGTGTTCAAGAAAACTGAAACAGTCAGCCTCAAAGGTCATGTGTCATAAATCAAAAGGGTAGATGGCTGGATATAGGAAATGGTGAACACAGCAGAAATTTGTGTAGGCACACAAATTCTGATCAATTAACATTACTAGGAATACTTGAGTGGTGTTTGAAAAAGATTTTATTGCATTAGATAATAAATTAAATGGTTTGATTTTAAAGAAAAACTTTAAAAAACTGCTGCTTTTCTTACAAAGTCACTGCCTTGTGGAATTATAGAAATTCATATTACTCCTTATCTTTAATAGAAACACACACACACACACAATCCTGAAAATGAAACTTGCCAAATTTTAAAATAATTTATTATCCTCATATATAGGCATTACATCCAAAATATTTTCATTTGTTTAAAAAAAGGTCACAGAAAAAACATGTGTTGATTGACTCAACCAACTTATGTTTGTTATATACATAAACATACACATGAGTATTCAGCTTGTCTATGAAAATAATGTCTATTTTTCATCAGTAGAGAAACAAGTTTGGTTTATATTCTTCTAAATAAGGAAAACATTTCTTCCTGGTTCCAAAAATACACTCATAGAAGTATAATTATCACTCAACTCAAACTTTATTCAATGTTCAATACTAATCAAACCTGTAAAGTGGTTTTCAAGAATGCCCCCGTTGCATGAGGGCAGACAGGTCTCTTCTGTGGATGCCTGTTAAGGCTGGATCCCGCAGTGACATCAGGCAGAGCTCATGTTTTTGGAGAGACTGGCGCGCAGCTTATAGTTTTTTTTTTCCCACACAGTGCCCTTGGCTTTGCAGCTGCGGCTATTATTTGCAGATCCTGGCACTGTTTATGCCCCAGACTCGTGCTGCCTTCAGAGTCCTTGTTCTTAGCCACCCAACACTGATTGCCAAATACCGGGTTGAGCTGTCTGCCACTGCAGTTTTCTTAGCCACTCCCTACTGCCCTGGCATTAGAGCTATGCCTCAGTGTGACTTCAAACAAATGTTATTCTTTGATCCTGTGTTGTGCCACTTCAACTTGTCACTCGGTATCTGCCATGTTACCTTGATCTTCTGTGTCCCCACATTTGACCTGCCCATGCCCATGTTCTAACTGACTTCATCTTACATAAAGAATAACTATGTCTTTCCTTTATTTAAAGAAAAAAAAACATGGCACAATATTTTCAAGTAGGCTGTTAACATACCCTGTGTTTGATGGCCACAAAAGTTGGGAAGGGCGAGTTTCTAAGTATTTTCTAATATGTGGCAAGCTACGGTGGCAGACGATTTCTGTTTGCTCTGTCATCATATTGCATTTGGTTTTGTCCAAATTTTAGCAGGACTAAGACAATAGTGGCATGAGCGGGCCAAATACACAAAGCGCTGGACTCAGGTCTTCTTCAGCAATGATAGGGCTTCTCTATTGCTCCAGAGGACTTTGAATATGCAGAGGCTAGTTCTAAAACAAATCTTACTTATGTATTTTAAAGTATTTATTTTTTTATTTTGTGTATATGGGCATTTGTCCTACATGTATGCAGGGATACCACATGTATGCCAGGCACCCATGGAGGCCAGAAGTGGGCATCAGATATCTTAGAACTGGGGTTACAGACAGTTTTGAGCCATAATCTGGGGAATGGGAGCAGAACCTCAGTTTCCAGTGAGATCAGTAAAGGCTCTTAACCTCTCATCTTTACCCCTATTTACTATCTTGTAGTAGGAGAGGTCGTTTGTTCCTGGCCACTCAGACCCAAAAATAACCACACAGAAAGTATTAATTAAATCATTGTTGGCCTACTAGCTCTAGTTTCTGATCGGCTAGCACTTACATCTTGATTTAACCCATTTCTATTAATCTGTGTCTTGCCACATGGCTGTGGCTTACCTAGTAAAGTTCCATCTGGAGTGTCTGTCACTGGCGTGGCTACATGCTTCTCTGACTCTGCCTTCTTTCTCCCAGCATTCAGTTCTCTTTTCCCTGCCTAGTTCTACTCTGCCCTATCAACAGGCCAAGGCAGTTTCTTTATTCATTAGCCAATAGAAACAACACATATACGGAAGATCCTCCCACACCACTATCATTTTTAAAAGATGTATTTTTCTGTAAGTGATTTGCCTAAACAAGCTTGCTACAAAAATTGATTCACCAGGTTGCATAATAATTTGCTCGACTTTTTCTTGTAAGTGAATGTATCGCACAATTTTTCCTTTAAACAAAAGTAAATCTATCCTTTTATTTGAGTTTAAAGAATACTTTGGTTAGATGTTTTCTGCAATATTTGGAATTTCTCTAACAAAGATTTGATGAGTAAATAATGCAAGGAATATAGCACCTAGCAAGCAAGAGAATAATAATCATGAAGATGCTTATTACAAAAGTCACATCATCAATTTTTGTAAAAACACACATATCACTCTCACTGTTGGCATGGGTCAGGACAGAGCATAGCAACCCAGGATTTCGGCTGGAAACCTTATTATATGGAGTATTAAAAGTTTCAACAAGCAAGTGTAATGGTAAGCTTGTTGAGCAGAGCTTTACAGAAAGCACCATGAAAAAAGATTCACAGAGAAAATTACCTTTACTAAGAGGAAATTCCATTATGAAGACTGAAGCATGCACTTGCTACAGAGATACAGCTTCATCTTGATGAAGACAGAGCAGGGACTGGGGTCCCACCTGTAGGACTTGTTGAAAATCAGCTCTTTGGGATACTTCAAAGAATTCACATGGGGATGTCTCACCAAAGGTACTTGAGTCCAAAACCTGAGAATATCCAGGAAGACTTCTGGCTGCTCTGCAAAGGTGGTTGTTGGACCCTATAGGGGTGGCTGCTGGATAAGTTGCTAGCATTAGAGAAGCCAGATTGTGGGTTTCCCCATTGAACACTGCAAAACCATAAAGGAAAACCTCTTTTACTTCAAAATCTTTCTTCTGCTCTCTGTAAAACAAAATGTTTTTCTCACCTTAGCTTTCTTTGTTTCCTTAATGCTGTTTCATTTTGTCTCCTCTTTACAAGTAATTATATATATATATAATCACATGTAATATGATACACAGTTTAAAATCTTTAAAAAAGTCTACTTGTACCTGCCTCTTTAAGTTCATTTCATCAGCACTGTAGAGTCATTCCTTCTGGTGACCACTGGGCCTATGTGTTTGCAGACTAAGGTCTTTCTCTCTTCCTCCAGGCCTGTGCTGTTGTCTGGATAATGTGCTTAACCCACGGTGAGCTCCTTTCTCATCTTCAGACTGAAAACCAAATGCTGCCCCTTCAGACTACATTACCAGTCCAACCAATCTTTCCCATCTGCAGAACCCTCTATTTTGTCTTTAAAGTTCCTTCATGATAGTTACTTTGTCTGAAATCATCTTGTTCACATATTTTCCCACGTTTAGAAATGTCTGCTCCCCAAAGTGCAAAGCCTCAGTCCTCATCTTATTCCTACTGCATAAAAGAATGTATGCCACCAAACAATTGAGGACATATTTCAAAGAGGGCCTTATATCATTGTAGATTTTTTCATAGCTCTTTCTAAAGATATAATTCTATTGGGTAGCTATTGATTTATTTAGTGAGGGCCACACATTTCCAGGGAAAGATGATATATACATGTCCCATGAAAATTCTCCATGTGGATACCTGGAAATGACTGCCTAGGAAAAGTAGCCTTGTCTGCATCAGTTTCTGGCTAATAAACCTTTCTCAAGTTTAATGGCTTTAAAAAGAACTAAACTTCAAATGCTATGAGTTGTTTGGACTCTTACAATGGATGCTAGATATGAACACGATGAGGTTTTAAACTTTGACAAAACTGACCAGATATTCTTTCATAAAGCAGATACAGCACCCAGCAGCACAAATTCAAACAGGTAAGTCTCTTTTTCATCTCATTGGCCAAACAATCCCCAAGATGGATCAAACCCAAATCTCTATGATGACATGGTTACAAGGAAATGTGAATACACATGGCAGGAGAACATGGGACCCATCTCACTAAGTTTCTCCCTTTGCCTCTGATCATTTAACATTGGGGATAGCTGCTATTGCAATGCTAGATCTCATAATTTTTGGGAAACTAAATTCTTCTTATAATAGTGATTTCTGATTTTCAGGGTACTACCCCAAGTAATCCTAGACAAAAAAAAAAATCTATATTATCTCTGGGCTTCCTTATTCATGGCTGAAACATTTTACAGCATTGGCAAAATTGTGTCCTTAAGGATTCAATAATATACTTAGAAGGTTTGGGAGTCAGCAAAGTATTGAAACAAGACAAATACAGTGGCCTCATGCCCTTTCTTGAATACAGACTGCTCTTCCAACATTCGCAGAACATATTGCTAGCATTTATTTCCTATATCATGACAGTGGGTCTATGGACTGTGCATTAAAGGTATGATCTATAGTGCTGCTGTTTGGCAGGTTGCCAATATTAAAGCAAAGAATCATCTTCACAGTAAATGGAATAGAAAAGATCATGAAACTGTGTTTTGGATGGTAATATGTCCTTTGGTCCGCTAATAGATCAGAGTGAGCATATAGCATAGGCACCAGGTGTAACAAAGACTATAGCCTCTGATATCAGGATACCACAGCATGGCTTTTTTTTTTTTTTTTTTTTTGAGCAGTATAGCTTTCAAATACAATGTTACAAACCACTGCTATTAATTCCTCAGTGTTAGCAGCTTTCAAGGCTTCCAGCTCACTGGAACTTCTTTGGGAATGTATCAGTGGTGACATTACTCCCAGTGACAGTTGACCATTCAGTTTCTAACATATTTTCATTTGTTGAATTTTATTTTAATATTCCGACCATCTCTAAAATGGTATATTCCTTCTTATGAACATGTGGGCTTTTGACTTTTTCTTTATCTTGGCTAAATAATTTTTGAGTGCTGTTCTGTATCTCAGCCAACTTTGCCAGTGTAACCCTCATTCTCTAGCCCTTTATCATGACCCTTACTTTTTCTTGGTGTACTTTGGTTTAAATGGCCTCTTTGCTGTAAAGATGCATATTATTGGAAGTTTTGGTTATTATGTGTTATACAAACACAGCTACTATAATTTCACTTGTATCAAGTGAAGTAGCACTTTCTTGTCAGGACTGGCAGCCCACAAATGATGACTTGGGAACTTTTTATTAATTATGAAAGCTCTGCACTAGCTTAGGCTTCTTCCATGTGACCTTTTAATCTATGTTCTTCCATGGGATTCACTACCTTATCTTCACATTGCCCTCTGGGTATGGCTGGCAACCCTGCCTAACCAACTCTTCTCACCAGAGTTCTCTCTCTGCCCAGCATTTTCACCTATACTCTCCTGCATCACTTTCGAAAGTTCAGCATTTTTAATGCACCGGTTACAGAACTGCATTTTCACACAGTGTGCAAATATCCCACAACAAGCAAGTATCATGAGAACTTAGATGTGGGAAAGTCCTTAGCTACCTGGTTCTTTGGAAGTATTACATGTAGGGGTGATTAATGGGATTAACAGGGTGAAGATAAATGTTCACTTAGTCAATCATTCCTGTAAATAAAACCCTTCAAACTTCTCCCTTGTTCAGCCAGTGTGGTTGTTTAAATGTAATTGGCCCCCAGAAGCTCATAGGCAGTGGTACTATTAGGAAGTGTGGTCTTGTTGAAGTAGGTGTGGCCTTGTTGAAGGAAGTGTGTCACTGTGAGGGAAGGCCATGAGGTCTTTTGCTTAAGCTTCAGTCCGTGTTATAGTCACTTCCTGTTGCTTTCTGAACAAGATGTGTCCAGCACCACGTCTGCCTCTGTGCTCCATGCTCCCTGCCATGATGACAATGGACTGAACCACTGAACTCTCAGACACCACCTCAATTAAATGTTGTATTTATAATAGTTACCATGGTTATGGTGTTTCTTTGCAGCAATAGACACCATAACTAAGGCAGTCAGTTTCTACAAATGTCTAAGAGCTTAGGACATAGTGAGCATTCAATATCTTTCCAAATGACTAGCCATCTACCTCTCTATGTGGCTCCGTGTCACCCTAGTGCTGACTCTGACCTCCTTGGTCTGATGGATGATTTCATGGCTTTATAATCACTTACAATACAGTCTCAGTATACCTACCAGGCTCAATATCAACCTTCTGCTAACGCGATTTCTCCTTTCTGTCGTCTGTGGATGACAGATTGGTACATCATTTCATTCTGTTTACACATCTGCCCAGTAATGGCGGATGCTAAGAGCCTAATGCCTAAGTCCTTGAGACAATGTTCAGACATGTTTTCCCTTTTTACTGAACATGGGCCAGGATGTTGAGACAAAAAAGGTATTTGACAAATAGTCCAAAAAAAGTTTCTCGGCACACCTGTAAGCCGAGCTAGAGAGGGCAGAGCAGAAGAAACTCAAAGCCTTTATTCTCTGTGCTGCCAGCCTTCAGAGATCAACCCAAAGCCACTTCCATCTGAGCTTTAATCTACCTAGCATGGCTGCCTCTTTTCATCTTCTTTCCCAGTATCAAAGGGCTCTGTGTGCCGTGCAGCCTAAAAATAACCATCTCCTTTCCCAGCTATTAATGCTGTTACACTAGAGCTGAGTCTTAATTCATTGTGGGCCTAAAGCTGCAGCTTCTGGAGATAATAATCTCAAATCTGAACATGAGAAAGAGACAAACCCATCTACATATCTCTTACCTACATGGGGGAGGGGTGAGATACGGAACTTTGTAGTACTAGGACACAATGTACTATTGATCCTCAATTCTACTACTCCAGATGCCAAGAAGGTAGTGGAAGGGTGAGGAGAGGCTTCTTGTCACTGGGTCCTAATTTAGATGATTTTTTTTCACAGAGTCGCCATTGTCAGTGTGTGCTCTTTTGTCAATGCTCCGCAGTGAACTATGACATTCAAATGTCGTGTAAACTCTCTCTTTTCATTTCCTCCCTCCTTCTATCACTTGGTTGACTGACACTGAGATTTATGAAATCTGTTCGCATGTACTTTCCCCTTAGAAGCCTCCCGAGTCTGGTCTCTCACTTGCTGTGGGGCGCTTTTCTGGGCTAGTTCCCAGCATGCACCTCTTTCAGCCAGTGTCTTGCTTCCCTGAACGTTCAGTTGGCCAGAGTTCCACTGCTTCCTAGTCCGGGTTAAGAAGCTTTTCTGGAACAGTAAAACCTGAGAACACACATGGGAATCAAATAACTCAAAGAATTTGAAGTTTAGGCAGATGACACTGGGCATTACTGTATTTTTGTTACTGTTCTGATACTTCTCTCCTGAGCCATCCCACATTTTCTTTTAGAAAATTAAACTACTTGATTTATAGGATTCCTGTCTTCTACTTTTTTAATTAAAAAAAAAACCTACCTTGCCATGCTATATATTCTGTTCCTTTTAGGAAAAAAGCAAAGGAAGGAGGGAAGGATGAAGGAAAGAAGGAATAGAGAGAAAGAAAGGGCATAAAGAGAGCTCAGGGGCAAAGAATGAGCACCGCCCTTGCAGAAGAGCCAAGTTTGACTCCTACTTCACAGCCACCTGTAACTCCAACCTCCAGTCTCTGTGGGCAGCCTGTAACTGATGCCTCCAGCTCTGTGGGCACCTGCACACACCTCTGTGGGCAGCCTATCTGATGCCTCCAGCCTCTGTGGGCACGTGCACACAAATGCACATACCCTCACCCAGATACACATATAAGCATCATCATCATAATAAATAATAATACCAGGAATAAAGCTATTTTTAAAGAGCTGCAGCATGTTTCCTTGTAGTCTCTTTACCTAGTTCATCATAAGCATTTGCTCAAAGTGTCACAGTGTGAAAAATAGAAATAAATGCTTTGGCTTTGTTAATACATTAAACAAACAGGTAAATTGTTTAAGAAAAGAATACTCAAGGACAGAACCAGTATCTTTTCTTCAGCCCCTGATGGGGTTGAATTTCTTGCTCAGTCTTCAGCTGTCCTTATTTTGGAAGTGCTAAAGCATGGGAAAGTCCATTTTCGCTAGTAAATAAACGTGCTGTGATTAGCTTATAAGTGCTGTTAGAGTTATATTGAAATAAAATAAGATGTGACTTTAAAACATTACTCTTATCCGAAAACATCTGCCCATCTCTATGTAGGAAGGCAAGATGTCAAAGTCAAAGAGTAGAGGATTTTGATAGTAGAGATGGACTGAAACTTAGGTTGCCTCTCAGTGTTCCATAAATCTGGCTAAGAACACTACTTTCTTGTGTATGCATTCCTGAGGAAATAGAGAAACAAAATCATCTCCATAGCAAGATTATAAAGATCAAATCAGGTAAGTATTGCATGTAGCTGCATCTGTGGCAAATAAGGCCTTGTTGATAGTCTCTCAAACACTAATATAATTTTCCCTCTCATAAAAATTTTGAAAGGACACTAAGCATCCACCATTCCAGCCATTACGGGGGGATTTTAGACATGATGCACTTTATTTCAGTTCATTTTATTTAGATTTCCACAATGCAAGACGTGTTCTGGGCCCACTGATGGAGCCCTTTTCTAGTAGTTAAGGCCTCTCGGCTCGCTTTCCTGGAAGGAAGCTACACTCAGCTGCCATCAGTTTCTGCTGATAGTGTACGGTAGGTACCTCATTGCGTCTTTCACCGCATGGCTTTTGTGGTTCTCGCCTTCCCTCTGTGTGTGTGCGTGCACATGCATGTGTGTATGTGTGTGTGTCCATGTGTGTCCGTGTGTGTGTGCGTCTATGTGTGTGCTTGTCTGTACCTGTGTGTCTGTGTGTGTGTCTCTATGTCTGTATGTATGTGTCTGCTATCTACTGTGTGTTTGTGTGTGCTGTTTCCCTAATTTCAGCTGAATAGACATTAGCTAAAATGTCCTACAGCATGGACAGTTCCCTCAGTTTTTACCGAACTCTGTGACTATGGTATGGTTTTCTTGGCTGCTCTTCTCCTCTTGGATTATCATGGCCATTATCATGTTTGCTTCTTCTGAGCGAACAACCTTGACACACAGCTGATCTTCCCCCATAGCTAATGTTTCTGTGATAGTGGGAGAAGGAGTTATCACATGGCTTGAGTTTTAATATTCTGAAAGCCATCTTAGAAATTGTCATTGTACAAGTGATTTTAGTGAGGTTGCAATCTATTTTAGGTGAAACTTTGATGGTGACAAGGCCACTCTTACTATGTGCTTGAAACTGCTCACCAATGCATGCCCTTCTGTAATCATTTCAGTTTCAGAGGCGAAGTCTCAGCACCCTGGTGAGGACTATGCATACAGTGCTTCTCCAGTAAGTCAAAGGTAGATTATAATTATATCAATGTACACACAAGACTATCCAATCACTACTGAGTCTCTCTCCGAGTGTTCCAGGAGAACTTATCCTCTCTCCTCCTTCCCTTTCTCACTCTTTCAGTCTCTCTTCCCTCCCTTCCTGCTTCTCTCTATCCTTATCACTCTGTCATTGATATGTCTGTCTGTCTGTCTATCTTCACTCTTTCTTCATGTGTGAAATGATATTTTCTTTTCTTTTTTTTTTTTTTTAAATTGAGCCTGTCAGGCCTGTATTTACAAAAATCTATCTTTGGTTTAATGATTTCTGCTTGTGTTGGTCACTGAAGGTACAAATAGAAACCTTCATTTAGTTGTGTCTCACAAGCTCCTTAGAACCCTTAGCGTAACCTTTGGCACAGCTATGCTCGCCCCTTTTTTGTTCTAGCTGGCATTCTCCCAAATAAGCATTTAAGGGAGAAAGTGAAGACACGCGGATACTTGGAGGAAACTCTGTCTTCCTTACCACCTGCAAATGCTGATGCCTTGGAAACATGCTGGAAAACCATTGCATGCAGACATTTGCCACTCTGAAGAACTCCAGCTCTCTCCCTTTTAGTTCAAGATAAGCCCAAGAGACATGGGTATTTTTGGACAAAAGGAGAGCCTCACTTGTTTTCTCTAGATTTTGGCTGTAACTTTGGCTGCTGCTTTGTGTTATTGTAATCGGATATATTGGCACGAAAGTCGAGGCAGCATCCAATAAGTATATGCTGGGCTTTTCATTGGCATATCAAACAGAGGATCATTGAGGCCATACAGTAGCAAGCAGCCAAGTAATTAATAATAACACACGGTGGAGAAAATGAATGTTTTGGTTGTGAAAGAGAATGAGAAGTCAGACAAAGGCCTCGGATTCGTGTCCTTGCCCTCAGCAGCAGCAGAAATAATGTTATGAATAGCATTTAACTGGAATTTGCAGCAAACTGCTGCCTTTATCATAAACAATTGCCAGATGGTATACATGATCTTCTTTTTTTCTTCTTTCACAAAAGCGGCATTAATTGCAGAGCAGCCCAGGGCTCCACTCAGCTCATCAGTGTGATAACACTTCATGACCCTGATTAGCCGTCAGTCTACTCAATTAAAAACATCATTTAGACATTCACCCAATCATTTGCCTATCGAGCCACCTGGGCCTCAACCAGGGGCTCCATTTTTGACATTCTCCTGCCCTCTCTCATCTTGCCTAGCTTTTTTACATATCTCCAAAAGACGTAATTGAATTAAATAAAGCGTCTCAGGGCAGCTGCAACATCTGCTGTTTGTGGTGTGTCAAGCCTTCAGCATTAAAAACAGTTACATACGCTCCAAATTAGCAGGTCGCCGAGAAGAAACAGTCGATGATAGTGTTTTGCGCCAGCGTGAGAAGCAGCTCACAGCTGTGTGCAATTTACAATTAAAGGCTTTATCAGAGCTCGATTGTACTAGTGAATCGCGTGGCGAGAGGTCAGTTAGTGAATTAGACCAATTAGAGCTTGTACAGTTAAATTATCTGTCTTATTACCTACTGATAAACAGCCTTGTCATATCTCTACTGAAACGATGAAGCCAAACGAGTTTTATGAAGTGGTCGGACGGGACCGCTGCTGTGGAACTTAGTGTTTGTGAATTCAAACCCTGTAGCAGGAAAATGAATTTATTTTACCCTCTGGGATGACTATAAACTTGGAATAACTTAGACTACTTCAAAGTAAGTAGCTTATACCTGCTTAGAACCCATCTAGATATGAAATTTTCAAAGGAGTGCTTTGTGGCTGAATAAAAGGGCACCTCATTTGTTTATTTTTAAAGTCTTTTTTTTTAATTTTAAGAATTAACTTCAACGAGAATTAAGAACTTAACAAACTGTTCCAGGAAAATCGAAAGCACCATGTATTTCCAAACCATGCAGCAATGTATTTCCTCTTGAAATTCAAAGTCATCAATTATTCTGAGTCAAAGAAAGGGGTTGGAGGAGTTGAATTATCTCAGCCAGCACTGGCCAAAGGTGCCACAACCACTTTCATGGTTCTGTACCTGAGGGTATGAATCAGTGACTTCAAGACTGTTCAGATGTACCTACTCTAAGAAAGCCATTGTGAGTTCACATCACAGAGTTTCAGCACAAGATCATCTTCTGTAGTCTCAGGCTTCCTAGGATGAGCCTCCTGTAAGAGGCTTGTTCCTACAGGTAGCATTGACTGGGCAGATCTTTGGTATCAATCAGACTGAAAAGCTGGACATAATATCCCTAAACTCATACTCGAGTCAATCGTCAACAATTGGCTTGGACCATACATCTTAAATAACACAAATTCAAGTCTTTTAGCCTACTTTTTCCTAGAGCAAGAATTCAAAACTTAATTCTTTTGTGTTTTGGGGAATTGCAATATAATTATTAATAAATTCCCTTCCCTTTCCTCCTTCCAAACCAAGCATGTATCACCATCCTACATTTTCAAATTTATGTTCTCTTTTATTTTAATTGTTGTTACACATGTATACTTCCAAATATATATATGTATATATATACATATATATATATATGCTATTAGTCTGTGAAATGATAGTTGCATGTAATTCTTTTAGGGATATTATTTATTATTACATATTCAATTGGTATTCTCTTCCCTAGAGAAGACTATTTCTCTCACTATGAGAACAGCCAAGGAGTTGGTTTTTGTTTTTTGTTTTTTTTTTTTTTGTATTGGATAATACTCATATGAGAAATTGTTTGAAACAGTGTTTGTAAACCTAGTCACTCTTTAACAATTGTTTCATTCTTGTATTTATTTTGCTAACCTTCCTTTCATAAGTATATGGAAACAATTTATTCACATAAATAGGGCAGTTCTTGTTGCCTTGTAGCAGGTGTCTATTTGGGAACAGAATAGACTAGCTCCAGGACTGAAGGCCATGCTGAGCATGTTCTATAACACATATGGCCAGAGACCCAGTGTCAGTCTCTAAAGAAACCCAACACTGTTTCAGAACTAAGAACATCTCATTTGTGAAGTTGACTCTAATCATTATGGGTCAATTACAATTTTAAAAATGCAAAAATAAAGCTATACACTCTACAACTTTCAATGTTGTATATACATATTCAGTGCTAGTAATATATATGTACCATTAGAAAAACAAAGTAATGGAACAAAATGTCAATTTGAAAATAAATAGTATATATATGATTGCAAGTACATGCACAAACATTGTAGACAATCATAGAAACAGAAATTAGAACACAGATTAGATGCTATCTTTTATACAATATGTCAGTTTATGTAGTAATAATACTCAACTAGGGCTTTACACAAGGAATTTTTATTGCATTTCTTTTCTATTTGTTGTATTTTTAATTAATGTATAGTTCCACCATTGCCATCTACTTCTCCCTCAACTCCTCCCATGCCCTCTTCCCTTGTATTTCTTGAATAAATAAAAAACTATTTTGTAAAATATTTAGCAAGGTTTATTAAAAAGCCACGACTCTTTGATAAATTGTGGTTCAGACATCCTGCTTTGATTAGTTTTCCTCATTCAATGATATCAGTCTGGAGACAACAATGCACTAGATGATGATAGACTAGAACCTGCTCCAGGAAACTGCTGGTCACCATTAGCAG
Source organism: Alexandromys fortis (assembly GCF_014885135.2). Classification (NCBI taxonomy): domain Eukaryota; kingdom Metazoa; phylum Chordata; class Mammalia; order Rodentia; family Cricetidae; genus Alexandromys; species Alexandromys fortis. Next base: position 3,850,313 of record NW_026067983.1, on the reverse strand, counting down.
TTGTACCACTATCTATATAGACTAAGAAAATGACCACGTGTTGCTACGCTTTCAAAAGATGGAAGATATTTTGGTACATTGCATTTTCAAAAGGATTATGGTAAAATAATGTTAAGATACGTATGTAATTGATAAGAAAACACTGTGTACCTATGTTCTATTAGTATGAGAATAACTGATAAACATTTTCTTCTTTTATGCTATTTCTTTCTACATTTTAACTATCTATTTATTTAGTCATTTACTTTAGTTAATTAGTTAAGATCTTGTTCTACAGCTCGGTGTGACCTTGAACTCATGGCGATTCTCCTGCCTTAGGTTTCCAAGTGCTGGAATTAGAGGCACAACTAGGTTCCTTACAAAAATAAAAAAATAATTACAGGAAAATGTGGAAGGGAATTTGGGTTTCTAAGAGATAAAAAACATTTTTGTGAGAAACTAGGTCTTGGGTGATGGGGAAAAGTTAATTTCCATCTTTAACTTTTCCATATAAGCATGCCAATAGTGCTTCTGTCTGGCAACTGTTGTATGCCGCTTTCCTCCAAGTGTGTGTGGGGGAAATGTGGATTTGGAGGATTTTACAAGTTAATAAAATTCTTCACTTTGTTTTGATGTTGTTTTATTTTTGGGTGTTGTTTTTTACTGAAGTAAATTTGAGTTTTGGTACTTTTAAACACTCTGATGTGCCTATGTTTGGCTTGCTAAATGGGTTCAGCATTTCTCTAGTGGGAATTACTATCACAAAGTTTTTATTAAAAAGAATATACAATGATGTTTACAAAAAGGAAATTAACTCAACTTTCCGACTGTAACACAAATCTCTCTTGTTAGCTATCAAACTAATTGAGCTATGTATATTAAGATTTACAAGTAAGATCGTAATGTTCATTCTAGTGAGACCACATGATGCTTAACCGCCTCAGAGAAATCAATAGGTTGAGATATTAAAAGAAAATGCTATCATTTCATGCTCTTGTGCCATTCAAAAAACCACAGATAATGCATAATCACTTTGATGATGCCAATATAAAGCTTTGTTTAGTTTCATAATGTATTTTGTAGGTTGGAAAATGTTTGAAACTAAGCTGAGAGGAATTGGATAATTTTCAGCTCATGTTCTTTATGACCTAAGAATCTCTACTTAAGTGAGCTATGGACCAAAAGGTGGAAGAAAAATGGTAACTTAAGATGATGATTGGGTATAAAATGAGTTTTTCAACTGTTTCTCCCTTAATTCTGTTACTAATGCCTTGGATAAGCAGGTGTTCCAGTGTTGTGCACCTGCTTACTAAAGCCATTACACCTTATGACGGACTGAATGAGGTCACTTGACTGGGATAACTGCTTAGTGAAGACAGACACCAAAAAGCAATCCCACACTAGCCGAGAAATGAGTACAATAGATGGTTATTTATTTAGGGGTAGGCCCACAGATCAGAGTCCTCTGTTTGAATGGAAAAACAGCAACCGAATCCAGCAGCTGGAAGAGAGAGGGAGGAGCGCTTTACTTTGGCATTTATAGTATAAGAGACCACGCCCAAGTGGGCGGGTAACTTAATGGCTACTGGCTGAAGGATTTCCTACAGCACTTCAGTATTTCCTTTTCAATCTCTGTCTATCCCTCAAGTTAAATGTGTCTTTGGTAGGTGTCCTGTTTTTGAAATTTCTTTTTTGTAACTGGGTAGCCACTGTGTCTTTTGATAAAATAATCTAATCTGTTTGTGTTTAAAGTTATCAATATGTAAGGGTTTACTGTTATTCCTTTCTTAATTGCTTACTAGTTGTTGTCTTGTGTCCCACAGGTAAATTGAATTAGATCTCTTTAATGAATGCTGAATTTTGAGTATTGGCATTTTGTGGATGGTTCTGCATGTATGTTTCTCAGTGATATGATACCTTCCCACAGCTCAGACTCGGTGTCTTCACCCAGCTTTTGTACGGTGATAATGCTGGCACAGTAAAATTATTTTGGAAATAGTCCGTTATACTTAACTGAATATAAAGGCTTAAAAAGTGTGTTCTGTCTCTAAATCTTTGGATAAAACCAGTAGTAAAGTCATCAGAAACTATTTTGTCTTTGCTGCAAGGTTTTGATCAACAGATTCAACTTTCTTACTTGTTATTACATTTTCAGACACCATTTCTTCATGACTCACTCATTTGATATGCTGCCTGATGCTTATAACTTATCTCTTTTTACTATGTTTTATAATTATCAAAACAAAATAATTCACAGTCCACACCTATCTTTGTATTTCTTTAGAATTTACACTTATGTTTCCTTTCTAATTTTCATCATTTAAGACTTCTCTTTTCTTATTTATTTTCAGGGTTTTCTAAATTTTTAGTCTTAAAAACTCATATATTTATTTATTCCTTTAGAATTTTTTGGATGTACTTTAATTCTTTTAACCCCTACCCCATTTTCAACTCCTCCCAGACTTCACATAGTCTGTCTACAGTCCACTAAGTCCAGTCTCTTTTGTCCCTATGTATATAGGAACATCTACTGGATGATAGACAACCCATCATGAGCCACTTTCTTGAAGAAAACTTACTCTTCCAATCCTAGCAGCCTGCAGCTGCCAATGCTCCTCTGCCAATCCATCTGCTAGAGGTATGACTGGCTTCAGTTTGTGTAGAACTTGTAAGGCAACATCTAAAGTTGTTGTGTCCTCATGAATGCTGTGTCTCTGTCACATTCAGAAGTCAATGTTTTGAAACATTTCTCTCCAATTTTAATTTCTACAATGTTTCCACTGTCAATTCTGCAATCTTCTCTCATTCAAGGGAAAATGGCTTGCAATAGATGCCTTGTTTAGCATTGAATACTCCATAGTTACTCATTTTGTGCACCAAGACCAACTGTAGGTTTTGAGTGATTACAAAAAGAATCTTCTCTGATGAAGGTTGAAAGCTGCTTTCCTCTGTGTCTATAAGGTTATGTATTCCAAGGTCATTTTGATATTATTATGCTCATTCAGACAGCAGACAATAGTAGGGTCTCTGTGGGGTGGACAGTCTTTCCAGACATGGATTCTTGACCAGGTTACAGTACCAGACATGAGCTCAGCACTAGGAATTAGGCCTGAAATCATCCCAAGAGGAATTGATTAGTGATCACCCTCACAGCTTTCATGCCACTCTTTCACCAATTTGTATTTCTTGCCACCCACAAGCATGGAACAATATATTAAACAAAATACTAACCTATCAAAGTAGAAGCAAAACAGTCACACCCCATGAATCCTTTGACCTTTGATTGCCAACACGAAAGGATTTGCAATCAGCTAGGGAAAACCTTCTGGGCATGTGTTAGGGATTGTATAGAACGTGTTAAATGGAGTATATATGTGAGCCCAGATTGGGCTATTCTTTAGACATGCCTAGAGGGATTATATAAACTAGAATAGCTCCTAGGCATGCCTGTGAGGGATGACCTAGATTAGAGTAGCCTCTGGGCATGCCTTTAAGGATTCATCTTGATTAGGATAGCCTCTGGGTTTGCCTTCGAGGGCTTATCTACATTAGGTTAACATTTTGGCACAACTGTGAGAGATTATGTAGATTAAGTTAGCCTCTGGGCGTGCTGTTGAAGTCTTATTTAGATTATGACAGCCTCTGAGCTCCAAAGTTATCTGTGAAGGATCTTCTTCCCAGAGCTGGTGTGGGAAGACTCACTTTTATTGAGTGGCACCATTCCACTGGCTAGGGTCTCCATTAGCATTCATCTCCTTCTGCTTCTTGACCCTGCTTGAAATGAGAAGAGGTGCTCTAAATCTCATTTCATGACTTTTCCAGCTTCATATGTTTTTGTCAGTGTATTCCTTCATATCAGCTAGAAAACCAATATACTTTAGAGCTACATACAAGCACGTGATTAAGTGAGCCATTGTTCTTTCCTATCTAATTGCTTGGTAAAGTGTTTTTGTACAAACTATGATGTTCAATGGCACATCTGAAGTACACAGGGGATGTGCTGTGATATGAATACTATTTCAGATGAGGGATAGTATTGGGATAAAGCCAGCAAATACTATGCATTTTCTGCACAATATAGGCAAAAATTATGAGGTGCATTACAATGATTCAAATTTTATCTTTGTTGGTTGGGTATAGCCTATGTTGTCAGTGGTAGTAGAAGATGTCAGCTACAGAGTAGCCAATAGATGAGGGAGCCGGACTCTACACACTCATTCTGCTAGTGGTTCGGCGGATGCTTAGCGCGTATAACATCTTTTGTAACCTTATGTTGGGGATCTTCATTATGGATGTTCTCCAAACTGTAGGCATACTTCCTGGTTCTATCACGTATGTTTCTGTAAAACTAAGAAAGGAATTATGCATTATACCTATATTTTAAAAGCTAAAAGGTAGACTATTACTATTATATCTAAAGAATGAAGATTGATAGTTCAATATGTTATTAGCCAGAAAATATGAAAATTTTTGAGGGTTATTGATATGTATTTTCATGGAAAGTATATAGTTCATCATTTCAATGTCCTGGTAACCAGTTGTCTGTCTTTTTAAATGGTTCATTTTAAATTGTTCTATAACTAACTTATCTAATCTTACAAACAATAAAAATTAAAAGTAATAACTAATTTTATTTTTATAACTATTTAAAGTACAGTTATAATTTTAACTCTCTCAACAGGACTGTAAAAGATACAGATAATTAATAACTATATTATACTAATGAGGAAATAGTGGTCCCCCAATATAAAGTGGAAACTTGCCTCAAATATAAACAATGCTTGGTACCAGTTAAAGAAGGCGGGACAGATTTAAATCGGTAATACCTACTGTAATCAGGTAAAGAGTGTGAGCCGCACTCAGCTCGGCTACACCGAGCCAGGGAGACAGGAGGGTGGATGGAGCACTGGAGATTCTTAGAACTAAAATATTACAAAAGGTTAGTCATTATAAACAGGATTAGGCCAGCTGTGTCTGCTTGCTGGCAAGTATCAAAAGTGCGACTAGGCAACGGTAGACCTGTCATCAGGTGCTGGCTCGAACCTGCCTGACTTTTGGCAATTTTGAGTTTTTTTTCTGGCTGGCATTCTAAGTAAGAGGAAGGTTGCCATCCTAGGGATCTGGCCTTCAGTGGTTAGAAATGGTGATAATGGTTTTTCAAGTCATTATATACCAAGAGGGCTCTGAACAGGCAGCAAAAAGTTTGGTCAAACAGAAAATCTCTGTTACTTTCTAAGATTCCTTAGCAGGTGACAGAGCCACTTTCAAATAACTAGTAAGGCACTAGTTAATAATACAAGGAAAGAATCCACAGTATTACTGATAGGTGGTCTCTAACCCCACCATCACAGACCATTTATTTATAGAAATCCTTATATATCTTATCTGACATTACCAATCTTCTCAAAAGAGAATTAGGACTGGATACATGAACACAAACAAAAATTATGACTTAAAGGAAACATCTTTGATTTCAGCTCTTTATAACTAAGAAAACTTCAGTTACAGTGACCCAACCCTTAGGAAAGATCTATGTTGTAGCAGTCATTATTCGAGGCTCTGAGAACCTAGGATGAGTGAGAAAGTGACTCCATTTTCTGTGGACCTCTTTATCCTCACCACACTGTTGCAAAGGTTCGTAAGTTGGTGTTTTAAATGTGTTCTCCTAAAAATTATTTATACATGTATATATATGTGGATCTTTCCTTGTTTATGCATGTTTTTGCTTTCCTTTTATATAAAATAAAGATAATTTTAAGTTCAATAAGGAACCCCCATTGCAGTGATCTCAGGAATATCCAGATATAGACAAGCGCTTCATATGGCTAAAGAATGGTTGCCTAATACTAGAGTAGCCCAGCCATTCTATTCTGTGAAAACAAAATCTTAATCCTGCAAACATCTGCCAGTTTTAAATATGTAAGATTCTCTCCAGCATATTGGTTAGCTCCTGTAAGAATGTTGGTAACTGTAAGTATATTGGATATGTGTGATTTATTGCCCTGATTACACATCTCTAAAAGTCATTAGTATTCTGAAACAATTTAGTAACTTTTGTTCTTCAACAAAGTACAAAATCATTAGTTTTCTTCTAAACTCAGTTGGGTTAGAAAAATTCATTTGCTTCTTGGGAGGTTCAAGATTGAGGATTCATATTGCACATAAAATATTAATCTTTGGTCCATTATAATTTGCAGCCTTTGTTAATAATGTATTAGATAGGCTTATTTCATAGATATGAATGTATAGATGGGTACACTTTGGGATGTGCTGGTCAGACATGATTCTGAGCTCATTCTCATGCCGAGTCCAATCTAATGCTTATTGGTTTAATGTTCTGAGAAATATGATTTAGTTCATAAAAAAGGTTTTTCAAAGTATGCTTACCCGTATACATGGCTTCAGTAAAGACTGTCTTTCTGATATTGATCAAGCTATCGTCCTTTGGTACACAAATGATTAATTCTCTATTAAATCTTAGGATATGGATAAGCCCCAGGACAATGTTTTTAAACATTCTCAAAATAAAAGTACAACTAAAAACAAATAAATAAATGAACAGAAAACAAGACTCCTCAGCTGCACCGTTGCTAGTGCTCTACTTTCACAACGTAGATAAAGTAGTCTAAGATTTATAAAGCATTTGAATAATTGTAAACAGAAGATTTTGGGCTCCTGTGTTCTCCATATCCTATTCTTTTGAAAGTTAAAAATTAAAGGCTTACAAGAATATATGAAGTTCTTTAATGATAATTCAAATATTGTGTAAATAGTGATTAAAACACCCAGTTTCTACACTAAATGAATTTCATCTTCTGAAGAGAATACTGTAAAGTTGCTGTGTTCAAGTCTAGAATAAATTTGAAATGGTAGCTTATGTGACCTGGGTTTTGGCTTGTAGACATTGTGTGCAACTTGTTTGTAGCCAAAAGGACAGTGGCAGGCAACCTACTCTTTGAATACTGGTCCAATCTGGCTCTAGCCTATTTTATCCTGGTTGTTCTTTCTGTTCCCTCATGCTTAAGATTAAGAATCTCTACTTGCTTGTAACTAACTTCATATCAGGAGCCTACAGGTGGAGTCAGGCAGATTCTTAAGGGTGAGCTTTTCAATGATTCTGATACTCTCTTGTTAATTTCCCCTTATTTATTTGTGTGTATTTGTGTGGGCACAGGTGTGCCATGGCATGCATGTGAACGTTTGAGGACAACTTTCAGGTGTTCCATCCTTCCCCCATGTGGATTGCAGTAATGAAATTCAGGTGGTCAAGCTTGGTGGCAAGTACGTTTACCCATAGAGCTGTTATGCTTTCATTGTGATTCTTGTAACAATCACAACCAACATACAATGGTTCTACATAACTCAACAACACGTAACAGTCCTCATCCTCCAATGAACTTTGCCTAAAATTTATCTTACAGAGTCATGAATGCACTTTTGATTTTCCAACACACATGTTTGATATGACCATCACATGGAATCATGCCAATTCCACTTTAGAGAACATTCACTTTCCTCTTTGTAGACTTAAACTTCCAGGCTAATGGTTCTTTGGAGAAGAGGAGGGGAGAATTACAACTTGTTTTTCTTTTGTGCCATCTCTGCCAGTATGGTTTCTATGACTCCCTCTCATTATGTATTAACTCTACCTTTGGAAGTCCATGCCTTCATGCAGTGCTAGATTGCAGTGACCCCTTCTGAATTCCCAGCCATAAATCATAACATTATTTACCTTTGTATTTCGATACCTACTATACCAGATGCTCATAATAAATATATGTGTGGGGGACAGAAATTGGCATATTCAACTCAGTTCATCCTTAGTGTATTTTGTTCACTTAAGAAACGGGTCAGATTTTCTTGTTTACACACTATATATTTCCAGAACTCTACCACAGAGAGTTTTAATTGGGAAAAAAATGAGTCAGTTTGGTAAACTGTGAAGCTATTCCCTTGATCTGGTGTGTTTACTTTCTATAAACAAAAGCAGGAGTTGTTCTGTAGAATTGTAAGTTTTCAAATGTTGCTCATTCATAATCCTTTATCAATAATATATTTTATTTTTTACAATTTCCAACAACTGAGATGATAGACAATGGGGTCGTCCACCCGAAAGTGCATCCCCGCCTCGACCCACGTGTTACAGGTCCTCCTGCAGTCAGCCCTCAGTTCCCAGGAGGAGCCAGTCCTGCTGCTGTGCTCAGCATGGAGTGTGCTCTCAGCTTTGACTGACTGGATTGTCAAGGTGTTCTCAGGCACCTTCTAAACAGAGTGCCAAGAGGGTTTTTTTTTTCCTAGTTTTCAAGGGCACGAGATTAACAGAAACAGTCAGCCTCTGTTTTGATATCATTGTTTGGTAAAGGAATACAGAGACATAATTTCAGGTATTTGGCAAACGTGAATGACATTTTAGACATGCTGGATTATCATGACAAATGTGTCCCTCTCTCTTATCTAAGGCACACAATGAAAGCCTTGAGAATCTTGTGACATTTTATAGCCACGTGGAAGTCTAACTATTCTTTCCCCTGCCACAAACTCACCAAATTAATATTTTTAAAGAAGATGATTATACATATATCAACACAATTCATATTGCTTCATGAAGATGTAGCCCAGTATTATGTAAAGAGACTTCAAAACTCCCCAAATTTGAATAAAAAATTACCAATATTTAGCTACAGATTAAAAAATAAACTATGCAATTAGCAAATCATTGTTCTTTCATTTTTAATATTTTGTCTAAGACAGGGATTTCTATTTCTTCTGCCTTCACAGAAGTTGCACTCTAATATGGAAAAAAATTAAAACAAAACACTGCAGAAAGTAGCAAGGGTAACTAGACCACACGGTGGTAGACATTGTCTTTGGACACATGGCATTTGTGCAGAGATATGAATGATCATGAAATATTAACTGACAGTTTAGAAAGCCGGAAGAAACAAATTCCTCTGATGAAGAAAGATCTAATAAAGGATAAGGAGGTCAGAGGTCGATACCACATTGGTCTAAAGAGGCAAAGCTAGTAATGAAACCACAGGGAGAGAGAGCATGTTGGATTCACTTTGCCAGGGAAAAGAGTTCAAAATGTATTTAAGTAAAATGAGAATCAGTTGGAGAATTTTACATTAAAAGGTTCTGATAGTGTTTAAAAAACATGGCTTTGGGACTCTGGGAAGAAAAAAGCAGGAAGAGGAAGCTAGGGGAGTTGACCATATTAAGCCTTTGGACCATGACATGTGATAAGAACTATTTCTGCTGTGTTGAAAACAGAATGCAGGACTTCCTGATAGTTTTATTATAGGGAGTGTGGAAATGAAGTTGGGTCACTCCATAGTGTCATTCATAACAGTGAGACAGCTGCGGGTAGGGGGCTTGACATGGAGGAAGGAAAACCTGAGGGCTCTGTCTGGGGCATGGTAGATGACCATCATTACGCCATTCCAATGGAGTTTATAAAATCATAGAAAAGGAAGCTTTTGCCTTGTCTATACGCCTCCCAAAACAACTGCAACTTCAACACAGCTCAGGGGTTTCCGTTTATGTACTATTTGGATAAAAGTTAATGAAGGATTTTATGCTTTTGCTAGTCATTTTCAGATTTTAAAATGAGTCCTCCCAGTTATTCCATATGCATCTTTACACGATCTCAGATTAATAACAAATACCCTCATTTTCTTTCTAAATTTACAACCACTTGCTCTCAAGCATCCGCTCAGCAATCTGGAAGTGTGTGTTTGTTTGCCTTCTGTCTTCCCATTGCTCACACCTCTCAATCCGCGACTAGTTGAGGCTCGCAAATACATAAGGCATCGTTGGATGTATTATTTTATTATTTCTTGCCTCCCTTAAACACTGTCTCCTAGAGGACTAAGGGCTTCTTGGCCCCAGACACTTCACCTGTTACAATGTTTCTTTCAAATTCTTTTTACGATTTCACACACACACACACACACACACAATTTCGATCATTTTTTTACACTCACTCATTACCGTCTCACAGTTCTCTCTCCAGCTGAAATCCTTATTCTTTGTTTATTTACTTATTCTTTCTTCCTACTTGATTTCTTTTATTTTGACCCACTGAGATTAACTGTGGTGACGTCTATGACCATAGATAGGGGATTTCCTAGTAAAAAATGAATAACTCTTCCCATGACCCCTCCGTTTGTTCTCAAATTCATTAGACCTTTAATTATTGTTGTCAAACATATGCACATGTCTGTGTTTGCCTCTGTGTGTGTGTGTGTGTGTTCATCTAGACAGTGTTGTTTTTCTGTATTGGTGTTCTGAGCTGACTATGAGTTTGGATATGCTTTCAGGAAGACCTTTTCTCAAACATGTAAGGAACAACAGTGTATACAAACCACAACCATTTTCATCCTCTTGAATGTCCTTGTCTTTGCTTAAGGGAAATCACAGGCAGTTCTGTCTACTGCATTCTTCCAGGTATTTTCTTTTACTTGGTCACTTTTCAAAACTTTTCAAACAGTGAAATGAGACTTAAAAAAATCCCAGGACTTAGAAACTATTCCTATCAGTAGTTTTAAGAACTAAAATACTTACTTATAAATATCAGGGTCATGGGAAAGGATCAATATGTTTTTTATTATCTTCAAAGCATAATATACTGTATTTCAGAAACTTTGTGCACACACAAGTATCTGTCTAATCTAATACTGAACTATGAAGGCAAAGTTGCAAACAAAGCTTTAGTAAATGGAAATCACTGATGCATACAAACAGCAGTTGTGGTTGTTTTGACCTTATCCATGCTGCCTGCACTGCTACTTACCTTGTGTTGTCTAGTCTACCTTCATTAAAACACTCTACTTGCACAATGATGTAGACCAAAACCTCTCTAAAAATTCAGGTCTAGCTATAAACCAGACAATAGTGACGTAGAGGCGTAGCTAACCAGTAGAGTGCTTTCCTAGCATAGCCCAAAGCCATGGTTTTGATCTCCAACATTGGAAAACAAACAATTCACTACTATAGGTTGACCCTGACATTGCTTTTCACTTTTCATCTCAGTACTTTATTTTGTAATTTTTTTATTTAGATGCTCTATGTCATATGTAACCAAGATGGTTGTAGAATGCATATGAATTTTCTAAGTCCACTGAATTGTTGAAATCTCAGAATTTTTCTGAGAACAAGCAAGCAAACATAAAACAATACTGGGGCAATTACAATTCCAGATCTTAACATATATTTCAAAGCCATAGTGTTAAAAATGATGCGGCTTCAGCATAAAAACAGACTTGTAGACTAGGGGGAACAAAGTCCAAGATGCAAATATGAGCACATGAAACTTTGGCCAGTTAATATTTGACCTAGATAGAAAAAATATGCTGGAAAAAGAAAAAAACATCTTCAGTAAATGGTGTTGGGGAAATTCAGTTCTTACATATAGAAAAATGAAATTAGATTCACACTGTCAATTTGCAAAAAAAAATTAGATTCAAGTAAATTAACAACTAAACCTGAGACACTAAGCACATGAAAATGCTAGAAGAAAACTTAATGCCCAGTGTGATATATGTGTAGGGAAGGACTTACTTCATATGCCCTCAGAGTTAAGGTCAGCAATGGAGAAGTGGGACACTGTGGAATGGCAAAGTTTCTGCATAACAAAAGAAACAATCAAGTGGGTGGAGAAGAAGCCCACAGATAGGTAAAGTCTTTACTCCTCAGTGAGGAAACTTCTCTTTACAACAGGTAGAGGCCACTTCAGAAAACCCTAGCCAATAATATGCATTGTTGTGGATTATAATCCCCATAGATGCATCTACTAAATAGTCCAATATCTAAGGCCTGGGGAATATTGTGGAAGAGGGGAAAGGAAGATTTTAAGAGCCAGAAAAATAGATACTTTGCTGTGAGACTGTATGTATCTCCTAGTAACATTAGAAGCTACACCTGCAGATTCTCACCAGCATAATCCCCAAACTCCATCTGAACGAAGAGACACCATTGAACATGCTAAGCTGTGCAGCTGAAAGTCAACAAAGCCTCAGCCCTACATGGAGGACTACAGGAAACTCAGTCAACTTGGGAGTTGGAGAAGAGGCTTCCCCAGGAAAGAGCACACTAATTGGTTACCCAGTGCCAAAGATCTCACCATCTCACTCTTTCTCTGTTCTTTTGAATTCACTCGGGGACACAGGCCGGCTTAGAGTTCCCTGCGTAGACCAAACTAAAGCTCTTCCTACATTGATATCACCAAACTTGAAGTGACAAGGCTAACACTTCCACATCTAACTATCTCTCTCATATAACACAGTGACCGAAAATTATTTCTGATCATGCATCTATTTTTTAATAATTTAACTCACTAGAACATCATGTACCATGTATTATTATAGAAACCACAATGTCTCTACAGTAATTTGTAGTACAAGCATTAAGAGCATACTTAATGTTCTGAATTACAGCCATTCTAAAGAAAGCCTTTAAATCACACTTTTGGTATCAAGAGTAACTGATTCTTAAATATAAATCTCACGATGAACTTCAAGTAACTTAGAAAATGACCCTAAAGACAAATGCATTCAATCAAATGTAGAGTAGAAAACAATGAAAGGCTCAAGATAATTATTTGGCATTTACCAATGCGATTCATACGAAATTATCATTATTTGCCTTTGGCACTTCAGACACACCACAAAATTAACTCTAGTGCAACGACTGGAGACAATATAGGCATTAATGGATGAGATTTCTTTTTACATCCTCTGAAATTAAGGGAGTATTTAGTCTAGACTCTAAATGAATACTTACCAAGAAAACATGTGGTTAATAAAAATAATTTGTTAAAAGAACCTACACAATTTTCTAGGGGCCTATATTACCATAAAGGTAATGTGTATTTGTCAGAATACATGATGAAAAAAATACTATATCTTTGATGAACTAAGAAAATGACTTCTTTCTTAATAAAAATGCTATTGAGCTACAATTATATATACACACATAAACTCACACAGAATTCCTCACAAAAATTTAAATCTTTTCTTTTCCTCTGAAATGCTATGTGGTAAGCAATTTTCAGAATCCGAATGCATTAACACAGACCATTAGTGATGTTGACAGTGGGGGAAAACCCCACTTTATCAGGGCAATTCATTCACAAGAAACACAACATATTAACAGGCATAAAACAGAAATACTAGAATTCTTAAAATTAATATTCTAATACCAATATGTCTTTACTGGGTAAAATAATTAAATGCTATGATATGTTACAAATGATTTCTTTTACTTTGAAAAAATCTGATTTTATTTTCTTAATCAAAAAGAAGTATATTCGTGTTAAATTTAGAATATTTAGCTTTCCATTGATCTCTCAAATACTTGCCAGATAGACACTAACAGTACTCAGAACTGTGAAGTTAACATCCAATACCACATTTTCTAAGAAAACCCTCAAGGCATTGGTAATTTTAATTCAAAAATAAAAAAGGAACTTTAGCATTGGAATTCTAAGTGACAATGCGTTTCAAGAGCTAAAAATCAGATCCTTTGAAAAACAGAATTTTTTTTTTTAGTTTTTGAAGGACTCAAACCTGACACCTCCAATAGAATACAGTATGTCCCAACTCCCAGATTATTAAATTCTTTCACCTTAGAATAGGAAAGCTATAAAATGATTTTTTTAATTATATAAAACATAAAGTACCCAGGTTAAGTTGTAAGAGCTTGAAACATTACCAGTCTTTTGCTTAATTTCTTTTGGTATCAAAGATAAAGTCTTATATGCTCTTGAAGATGAGTGATGTTTTATTCTTCAGTTAATATTGAAGACATTTAGATATTCAAGCTGAGATTCAGAAGAGTAATATTCATCCCCTTGAGTTAAGCTTAAAACACAATATCCATTTTTAAGAAAAGAGAATTTAAAAACAGTTTTTGTAATGATGCAAATTTTACAAAGGATATGTCTTAGGATTTCTACTGCTGTGATAAAGAGACTGTCTTGAACAAAACAACAAGAAAGTGTTTCTTAAAGCAAGAATTTAACATCCAATGAATTCAAGCTTATAATCAGAAATTGGTCATAAATTTCTGTTATTATATATGTAAAGGATCTGTAAATAAATGTAACCTTATTTATTCAGGTTACATTTGCATCTAGACTTGCAATCTTCTAAAAACATCTGAAAATATGTGCAACAAAAGTGAAAAAATTGTGAGCTGGCAAGAAGGTTCATCAAAAATAAAGACTGGATCTTGATCCCCAAAACCCACATTGGGGAAGGAGGTAACCACCTCCCACAATGTATACTCTAGTCCCCAACCAAGTATCATGGTAGGTATACCCCCCCCAATACAAATACATACATGCACACACAGAAACACACATAATCCTGCATACACGCAAACACACACATGCACACACAGACAGGCAGACAGACACACTCACATACTCAATAAATTAAAGTAAAATGGAAGAATAAAAGATGCATTCTCAATCCAACTAGGGAATGGCAAGACATTTCTTTTGGTCACTGTTAAGCCAATGGAAGCAAGAACTAGTAGGGACGCAGATGAAGCCTGCACACAATTGTATGTGCTTTATCAGACACAAAATGCTCACTGCATGGCAGTCTTAAAAGCAAGTACATGCTTTTTGAATTAGTAAGAATTCTTTTCTATTAATTGAATTTATTTATTTTATATTCTGACCCATTTTTCCTCTCTCCTTTCTTCCTATTCCCTCCCCACTTCCTCTCTTTACCTCCCCCCATCCATTACTCCTCTGGATCTGTTCAGGAAGAGGCAGGCTTCCCATGAATATCAACAAAAGATGGCATATTACGTTTTGGTGGGACTATGCATCCCCTTGTATTAAGCTGAACAAGGCAACCCAGTATGAGGAATAGGTCTCCCAAAGCCCTCCAAAGTGTTAGTGACAGGGCCTGCTCCCATTGTTAGGAGTCCAACAAGTAGACTATCTCTCTCTCTCTCAGACACACACACACACACACACACACACACACACACACACACACACGAGTCCCATGCATGATCCTGGTTGTTGGTTCAGATTCTGAGCTGCTATGGGTCCAGGTTGGTTGAGTCTGTGGGTTTTCTTTTCATGTCCATGACCCCTCTGGCTCTTAAAGGGTCACTATCATCTTTATATAGTTATTTTAAGGTCTTGTTTTTGTGCTTTGGCTGAATTAGAAAGTTCATATCTCATTGTCACAGAATACCTGGCTTTGGGAGTTCCTTACTGCCTTTTGTTTTAATGTGTTGATTCCTGGGCTTGTTTTTGTTGGATGGGTGTTTTGGTCCTTGTTTTCTGTTTTTCTCTTCTAATCTAAGTGGCCAAATGTTCTAGTGAATAGTGAGTCTTCTGGTCTAAAAGGGTGTTTCCTCTGTGATTTGAGGGGCCTTGGGTCCCTAGATCTGGCCTGGCTTCTGGTAAGGCTGAAGTCTTCTTCTGAAATTGTAGGCCAGGACTGGCACCCAGGGGAGGGAGTACAAATTTCTTTTAAACATCAGATTTCCTTTAAAGTTTTAAGTCATTAGCTGCTCCAGGAAAATGCATTACATTGGATGTTCATTAATTGAGCCCCTTACCTATAGAAAATTTTTTTCATAATACCAATTGGCTGGAAGAGTTTTAAAATTATTCTATCTAACAAGCTGGAACTGATACTTTCTGGGGAAGAAATCCCACCCATTCTTTGTTCTGGATGTCACTTTTAAATCCTTTCTTCAACTTAAGTTCAACATTTCAATCAAAAGTTGATGATTAGTAGTAATGAGAAACTTAGCTCCCATAAGGAGATCTATGTTTATATGCCATCACTGAGACTCCACTGTCAGGGTAGAGTAGAATACATGTTTTCATGTAAAATTTTCTTTTTTTCTTTTTGTAATAGAAACTCTATTACATGGTATCATGGGCCACTCAAGTCAGTATCTTATTGCAGGATGTCTTATTTCCTTTCTTAATATCACAATTGCATGTTGGTTTGGCATTCTTTGGGATACTAGAACTTGACTTTAGCTAAGACTAGTTTTCTTGCTGTGAAATAATAATTTTGCAGTTTGCACTAATATAATTCATGGCATATATGAATGATCTGTCATTGTTTTATCATTTCTTTTAACATTTGTGAAATTTCCTTTTATTGGAATTTTGTTTCACCTTTAAAACCATTTTATTTATTCACCACTAAGTAGTGGCTCAGTGGTTAAGACAACTTATTTCTCTTGCAGAAGACCTGAGTTTGTATCCCATCACCCACATGGTAACTCACAACCATCCATGATTTCAGTTCCAAAGTCTTTGATTTCTGTGGACACCAGGTACACATACACACATTCAAAACATCCCTATGTTATATCTATATCTATTAAAATATCTATTTCTATATGGTATATAGATATGATAATATGTGGAGGAGATAGAGAAGTGAGATTGGACCCAGAAGCAGATGGGGGTAAGTTGCTCAAAATACATTTTATAAAAATTTTTAAGTATTAATAAAATATTTTAGACCCCAAGAACAATGGCAATGGGTTTTTGATCCTACGGCACCTATTGGTTTTGTGGGAGCCTAGGCAGTTTGGATGCTCACCTCATTAGACCTGGATGGAGGTGGGTGGTCCTTGGATTTCCCACAGGGCAGGGAACCCTGATTGCTCTTTGGGCTGACGAGGGAGAGGGACTTGATTGGGGGAGGAGGAGGGAAAGGGGAGGCGGTGGTGGGGAAGATACAGAAATCTTTAATAAATAAATAAATAAATAAAAACTTGCAAGTGGGAACAGATATTTTAGGGTAATTAAACTCTTCAGAAATATAAGAAATAGAAACTATGAATGGTCAGGGCAAATAGCCTTTGAACTTCTAAATCTGTGCTAGGCCCTCACAAGTCAGCTGTTGTCTTACTTCATCTGTACCTCTGACTAGTTAGATAGCCCAGCTCTTAAAAAGGGTTTCTTTCTATTTTTAAGGAAAAGTAAATTATTGTGGATTTTGTTTCCAAAATCCAATAAGCTATTATCATGAAAAAAAAAAATAGGGACAGAAATATTTCCTTCTCTCTCTCTCTTTTTCATTTTACCCTTGACATTGGGATCAGAGGAAGACTACATAGAAAACGAATGAGACACTTCTGTGAAACTTGAGTTATTCCTTAGCTCAGCCAGTCGATTGAAACTCTAGCCTGCAGCTATGAGTGGCCAGTGCACAGACCAAGTGTGGCCTTGCCTTCCAGGAAACTGATTGTAAGGAATGAAAAGAGGAGCAGTGTCAGAGACTGGGCTTAATAGTCTAGAAATAATGCTAACCAACCCCGATTTCCTCTTACTTAATCTTTGTACAATTAGATCTTTTTTCAGGCTAGACTCTACTGCCCTTCACAGTTTTATCACTATTAATAATCATAGCTTAAGTGTCTGAAATGTTAAGTGTGTACTTTATCAAAGGAGACTTAAGTCACTCATTCTTCACATTCGAACAAATTTGTTGAAAGGAAGCTGTTTCCCGCTTTGAGCAATCAGTACCCTCTTCTTAGCAATTGGATTACCACAGATGACTAAGGAAGTGCTTGCTTTAGGTCTTCTGTCCCTTGTACATCCAGTTGCCCAATTGAGACTCCCAATCTGCCTTTTAGCTCCCTCTGGATCCTGGAGAAAACTAGAAGAGGTGCTGAACATTTGTCCTTGATTCAGATCTGCAGTGTTGTTTAATTAAGTGGAGTTTCCTCAGCCCAGCCTTTTAGGCAAATCTGTTGAGCAATCCAAAACAATGAAAATAGCGTAGTGACTTTCCTTTCTATGTTCAAGTTGATTTTCTTCTTCCTAATTATATTTCTTGTGCGTTTGTAGGCTTAGCTATTTAAAAAATTAGAAAATGCAATCATAAGATGTGTGGGGAGATAACTCTTAAAATGATTGCATGTAGATCACCATGAAAATCATATTGTCCAACACATACTCCACTAATCATCCCCTCCATAGGCTAGGTCTATGGAGGCCTAGGAAAGGACTGTCATGAGGCAGAAGTGAAGTGAGAAATAAGGGCTGTGTTCAGGTTTCTCATTACTAAACATTACAAATCTGAAGTCTTTAATATAATGGATATCGTTGTAAATCTCAAGAAGGTATTGGTGTTTTGAATACTTCGTATGTGAAACAAGACAACAGTATTATTGATATAAATACAAGCTATATTTTGAGCATCATTCAGTAACTGAATTTTCTAGGACTAAAGAAAAAGTTAGGGTTTTGCACAGAGCGTTTATACAAAATTATTGTCCATTAAATCAGCTTGAAATGATTCTTTAAATCTTGACTATCCTGTTAGGAATATTTCTTTTTTTTTACATTCTCCTGGGTAGTAAGACAAACTTTTCTGGTATTTGGTCTTGATAAGGCTGAACTGTCCACTTTATTTTCCATTCTGTTTTTCAAATTTTATCTACTTGACATCAAAGCAAAAGTAATAAAAGGAAACTTTTCTTCTGGCATTAAATTGAGCACTATGAGATTGCTTTGAAGAGTAAGCCAGACAAGAGAGAAACAGGCATTGCTTCAAGACACAACATCTGTGGAATGCTGTACTATTCTGGAAGAATGGTATCTTACAGCTGTCTTCTGGATAACTATCCAGCCCATCAGGACTTGCATGAAGCTTACGTTGCAAGTCTCAGGCTCTGAGGCCCCAGGGCTGGATAAACAACAAAGAAACGAGACAGAATGAAGTATTTGGGGAGAGCGGCACTCCTAGGGTGGGCAGCATGCAATGATTCTCAACACGTGTCCCTGAGAAGAAAACTGAAGGGTGTTGAAAAGGGCACAACATTTCCCTGAAGGCCATGCTTTTAGTCAGTCTCCTCTGATGTAGAAGGCTAGGAAATTTATGCTCTCTGTTTGCATGAAGAAAAAACAAACTGACACTCCAAGGTTGCTCTTTTTTCTTCTCTATTTATCCTTACCAAACAGCATCTTCCTCCTTTGATCATCCAGTTACTACATTGTGGATTTACAAGCCTTTCAATCTTTTGACTTGTTGGCCGGTGCTATGCAATAATTTTTCACATTAATTCCTTGAAGTCCAGTAATAGATGGATAAAATATTAATTGATTTCTTTGGTGGTCTCTTTTTGTCAGGACCCAGGACTCGTGCTAATTCATATTGCAATAGATGACTTATCTAGGTAAAATTCATTAGACTTTTTAAAATTGATTTTTATGGAGCTCTACATTTTTCTCTGCTCCCCTCCCTGCCTCTCCTCTCCCCTTCAACCCTCCCCCAAAGTTCCCATGCTCCCAATTGACTCAGGAGTTCTTGTCATTAGATTTTTTTATGTATTTGTAGCTGATGTTGAACTTCAGGCCCTCCCGCCTATTACATAAGAATGCATGGATTGCATTCATATCCTTTTAAATAAATATAGTGCTTATTTGACGATGAGAGTTTGATCACATCCTAGTATTTTAGAGTACTTTTCAAGGAGCCACCGTATACAGCACTCATGCTCAGATGGGAATCACATGCTTAGCACAGATTCCCAACCTTCTCACTGTCATAAACTGTTCTGCTGGTGTGTAAACTAAGGATGAAAAAGCTGTTTTCAGACGGAAGTGCATGATGGAGCCCATTTCTTGAGATGGTTGGGGTGACAATTCCATTACAATTTCTTCTGAACGTCTTAGCTTGGGCTAGGTCAACCTCCAGTCCCACCTTTGCTCCACTGAGCTGCCCCAAGCCTCAAACTTGCTTTCTAGGATACTCATACTGCTGCTACTTCTCCTTCTACTCCCTTTTCACCTCTTCCTGCATTTCTCCTTCTCCTCATCCCTCTTCTTACTCCTCCTCTTCCTACTCTTCCGGGTCTTCTTCCTTCTCCTCTGCTGCTGCAGCAATGTATGTGTTGAGGTGAGTGCATGCATGCAAACAGAAGCAAAGAAAGACTTCCAGTGTCATTGTCCACCATTGTCTACTTTACTTCTTGAGAAACAACTTGCCATTTCAGTGAGATGGCTGGTCAGTGAGTCAAGGAATCCACTGAGATCACACAGCACTGATATTAGAGGCTCATACTCTATCATATCTCATCCAGATTTTGTTATGTGGGTGTTGAGGATCGAAGTGAAATTACTCAGGAATTATTACAAATAATGCATTTGAGGGATGGTAACAGTATGGGACAGTCCATTGTGGTGTTATATTTGCTTCCTAAAAGACAATGCAGGGAGTCTTTAAGAAATTTATATTTTCTATGTTCTTGGAAATTTAAAATAAATATGGGGAAATATGAATAAGTATAATTGTATTAAGCTATATATATTTTTTTTAGTTCAAAGGTTTTATGTGGTTTAAAAGTGCATAGTATTTACCCAGATACAGTGTGGTTGCTTGTTCTCTAAGTAGTGCAAAGCAAGTTTCTGAGTTGCCGTACAAATCATTGCTCATTTAAAAGAGGTGATTATAAATGGGAGGATGCCTCAGCTTCTGTTTTTGTCTCGTTGTGTGGAATGCCTTTGGTGATTTACACTTAGGACAGACATTGATTTCTGTTCTGTCTTTACTCTATTATGATTACTCTATTTTCCGTCAAGTGTGATGAGTGTTAGATCAACACAAGGGTAGGGTATGAAAATGAAAATGACTCCCTTTTAAGGAAACAAAGTAAAACCTTCCTCGGGGCATCTCTGTCTTCTGTAGTCCATCTCTGGCAGCCAGATAACAACACAAATCTAGGCTCAGATATACTTTTGTAGACAAATTTGTCTTTGGGCTGCCAGCTCACAAAAAGCAATACAGAGACTTATTTTTAATTGTAAAAGCTCAGCCTATACCTTAGGCTTGTTCCACTAGCTCTTATAACTTAAAAAAAAATTTTAAATCTACATTATTTTAATAGCTTAGCTACCTTTACTCTGTACCTCCCATCCTGCTTCCTCTCCATCTGGCTGGTGACTCTACCTTTCTTTTTTTCCAGAAATCTCTCTGTCCAGAAGTTCCTGTTATAACTCATTTCTAGCTATCGGCCATTTAGCTTTTTATTTACCAGTCACAGTGATACATTGTCACATGGTGTAAAGGAATAGTCTACAACATTTCCCCCATTTTGACTAAATAAAAAGAAATGTTTTAACTCAGCTTTAGCACTGTAAAACTGTATACAATAGGAGGGAGAGGGAAGGGAGTGGGAGGAGGGGAGGTAGTGGGAATTTGGATTGGTATTTTTTTTAAGTAATGAAAAAAAAAAAAGAAATACATTAACAATGTCCAGTTCATTTTTTATTTGGTAAGTTTAGAGAACATACTGTAATATGTATCCAATCTTAGTCCAAAGTTTTATATCTAAACCCTTTTTTGTCATAACTTGTATTGCCATCTTAAAAATATTACTTTAGACCTTAGAATATCTTATTTAGATAAACAGCTTAAGCTTTTATGGTTCTCAACCTTATAAACTTTACATCTCTTATGTCAGTTTCTTTTCTGAATTTGATAACAAGGAAAACTGTAAAACTGTAGTTATCTAGTCTTCAACCACTATTGGAGAATCATGAAGGATAAAGCACTTCTTGAGTAAACAAGAAGTACAGAGAAAGCCACTTCCAAAATATAGAAATGACAGAGACATCTGGATGCCTGGACTATTACCCAAGTTTCCTCTGTAATTTTGGGGCATTCATCATTGGCATACAGGTCTAGAATATATGATAGACATTTCTGTGAAGTAGAAAATTTTTTTAAAGGATTGTCATACCTGGTCTTGGAAAAGTTTGGTAGTTACAATCTTTTGTGTTCTACTTGGCCAGTTTGGATAAGAAACTGTCAGGAGTTGAGGCAAAATGTTATTATAAATAGGCAAATTTTTCTCTGTCATTTTCTTGTAAAGGTATAGTGAAGAAACAATCTTTTAAGTAAATAATTATGAGAGGCCATCCTTTTGGTAATAGAGGAAGCCTACTTATAATAATTCTCAGGCTACTAGGAGATATCTGTGGACCATTCTCCAACAGGAAGAATAGCCCGACCCCATATTAATACTTTGTAAATCAGCCATTAAAAATAATATGTAAGCAATTTCCTAAATCTATAATTTACCATTACATAAATAACATTTTGCTATCTGATTCAAATGCAGATACTTTAGAAAGAATGTTTAAAGAAGTAAAAAAGTTTTGAATAACTGGGGATTACAAATTGCTTTTGAAAAAATGCAGGCAGGAGATTTCGTCAATTACCTAGGTTATAAAATAGGTTTATAGAGAATTTAGAACACAAAGGGCACAAATTAGGAGAGACCGATGGAGGACTCTTAATGACTTTCAAAGATTGTAAGGGGACATTTCCAGTCTGTGACCAGATGTTGGGATAATACCTCATCTAATAATTCATTTAAACAAAACGTTAGATGGTGATAAAAACTTGAATGGTCCCAGGGAATTAACAGCTGAAGCTGAGAAAAGATTGACTGTTGTTGAAGAGAAATTACAGGAGGCTCATGTTTATAGCTTGGATCCAAATCTTAATTGCATTCTAGTCATATTGCTTTCCAAAATTTCCCCTACAGAAATTTTAATGCAGAGGGAAGATATTATCTTCAAATGTGTCTTTTTAATCTTATAAACCAAGTAAAAAATTAAAAACTTACATAAAGAAGGTCTCTAAATTAATTACAAAAAGGAAACTGAGACTTCGTCAATTAGCAGGTAAAGACGCAACAGAGATTATAGTGCCTTTTACTACTAATAAAAATAAAAAAAATTATGGGAAGACAATAAACCCTGGCAAAGAGATTATGCTAATTTTTAGGAGAGATTAATAGCAATTATCCACAAAGCAATAAAATTAACCTCAAAAAGAAAACTACTTGGATTCTTTCCCGAATTATACATGATGCACCAATAACTGGAGCCTGACATTTTATACTGATGCAAATAAATCAGAAAAAAGCAGGTTACAACTCAACAGATTTAAATAAGATAAAACAAAGCCCTTATAATTCTGTCCAAAAGGCAGAATTATATGCTATTTTCATATACAAAGGGATTTAAAGGACTTCTCAATATACAGTTATCTTACATATTGAAACAAATTTACACCAGATAATACAAAATTAACTTCATTATTCATTAAGGTTCAGCTATAATTCATATATAATCAGAGATGGGCTTTGTCTCATATACATAACACATATCCATCCGATCATATATAGGTCTGCAGGTTCACTAGTGCAAAGTAATGCAAAATTGATCAATTATTGATTGAAAGTGTGCTAAAGGCCTCAAAACTTCATAAAAATCATCATGTCAATAACAAAGGTTTAAAGAAAGAGTTTTCTATTACATGGCAACAAGCTAAGGAAATTAGAAAGAGATGTCCTACTTGCATTTTCTATAACCAAATACCATTACCTTTAGGGAATAACCCAAAGAATACTCAAAGAAATAAAATCTGGCACATAGGTGTGTTTCCAGGAAGAATATGTGGCCCCACAACAACAACTCCACTTGGTTGACATGACATTATGATGCTGATAATATTATTATAATATTGGTTTTGGGCACCAGCTGCTCAAGTTGATTCCAACTTGGTCTTCAATGGGTTTGAAGATTAGAAAGTTGTAGTTACTTTCCTCTTATGATTTATCCAAGCCATTTCTAATACAAGACTTAGACTCAGGATAAAATAATTTTGAAATATTTGGCATATGTTCCTTGCTTAATATTGTTTATACTGGTTGTAATTCTAATTCTTATACTTGATATTTGTTCTTATTGTGTATAATTTTGTATTGGGTTTGGAACTCTCTTATTTAGACAAAAGGGGAAAGCGATGGGAAATCTCCTTTAGCCAATGGCCTTTGAGAGGGTAGACCATGTGGGTAATGGCTTTTGGGTACTAAAAGTCCCAAAGGGGCACTCACTCAGCCTATTCTTCCTGCACTCCACACCTGGATTTTGGGTCCCATTCCTGGCTTCCTTGTTGTGATCTGTGAGTTTTCCTTTTAATAAAGAAAAATCTTAGTATACCCTATTTGGAGCTAGTGTGGGATTATTTGATGCACATTCTCCCCATCAGATGTGTTCTGCTTCATAGGCATTACTACCTTCAGCTTCTTTTTGTGCCTGGTCAAGTGAGTGTGCAACTTAATAGAGGAGAATGCTTCTCCCTTATTGGGTGATCAGGATTGGAGACACTGAGAGACCAATCCACATTCTTCTATGCTGACTTAAGTCCCAGTTTTGCTTGGCCTTCTGCTCAGATACCCTCCCAGATTACTATCACAGGATACCATCTAAGGCTCCTGACTCACTAGAAGGAGATTCACCTTCCAAAGTCTTCAAACAGTTCCCTTATCAGCTTTCTCAGCTTTCACAATGGTGAAAGGTCAATGTTTACTAAGCCCCCAAATTGGCTACATGTGTAGTATCATTCACAGGGTTCTGTCCCTTTTGAATATCTAATGGATGTGTATGTATGTATGTATGTATGTAAGTGTGTGTGTGTGTGTGTGTGTATGCACGTGTGTATGTGTTCTGCTTTATATCCCCTGTAAGGACCAGGACATGTGTGTGTGTGTGTGTGTGTGTGTGTGTGTGTGTGTATGCACATGTGTATGTGTTCTGCTTTATATCCCCTGTAAGGACCAGGACCACTTGACATGAATGATACTAATCTGTCTTTCTCAATAACCAGTAACTTCAATGAAGAAAGAAACTTTGTTTTCCTCCAGGCTTTCCTGATCTATGTAACAGTGCCAGACTCATTCAGTGAATAGTAAGTATGTATTATACAAAGGATGCCTTTGGTAGTGATCAAGAGTAAGTAAAAATGTTTAAACTGTGGCTTGCAGAAATAATAGGTCTTAAAATAAGTAAGCCAAATAATGGAAAACTAGATGGAAGGAATTATTTTTCCCTCGAACAAGCTAAATAATAAAGCACCCATGTCTATACATGGCTAGGTACTTGTCGTGACAACAGGCAAGGTTATTCTCTGCATGTGTAATGTGCATAGTTTTGTCAACTGTTAAAGACTAATCAACACTGGCTCACAGTCAGTGACTGAAATTGCTAGAAAGGAAAAGAGCCTGTCAATTATGCAGTTATGTTCCACTTTGGAATTGCCATGTAGTCGCAAACAGACATTTGGCAGAAGCATTGAGAGAGAAATAAGGCATCCTTGCAAGCACACACTTTCTTCTCCTCTGTAGCACTGTGGGCTTTGACTGAAAATTGTTTGTTTTGTGAGAGAAATTCTCCTCTCGAAAAGGCATCGTGCTATTAATTAAACAAAGGAAGAAGCAACTGAGGTGGGATCATGCTAAGTCAAAGTTGTCAAATGAAGAGGAGCATGCCAGCAGAGAGCTTCCACAGCGGTTACCTAAGCTGCCACCGTTTCCATGCATCTGAGGAAATGCATGTCAAGATTGGTGTTAGCGTTGGCACAGGAATAAACTAATTTTAATTTTCAACTCCCATGTCTGACATCAGTCCAGAAACTTTGTAGCTAAAGTTATCTGCATTTGTGACACCGCCAGTAACTCCATTAATGCTGTTAGATGGGAAGGTAGCAGGCTACCCTTGGAAAATGGAAATTCAAAGTTACTACAAACCTTTCAAAATAGTCAAGCCTATGATCATTTTCAAACCCTATGGCACAACAGACTCAGAGAAGCTATTTTCTCTGGTTACCTGACTGGCCACAAATTTCTATTGCAATTTGCCAGTTTTGCTAAAATAAATATCATGAAAACATTATGTTCTGAAGCTTCTGGTCAGTGTGAGGGATAGTGAGAGATAGTATTTTTATTACCATGAACACTTCCCCACAATAGAGCTAACATTAAATGTCTTCATGTTTAAGATAGTTTTAGTTATTTTTGAAGCTTATCTTCTTTTAACTTTCATCTGATTCATAATATATAAAATGTATTTCCTTGCCCAAAATGAAAATCCATTTTCTGGGAAATTTATTTGAAATGGATTCTTCCTTGTCATGTGAATAAATATTCATTTTAAGAAATCATCATAATAATAAAAGTATGATGAATTGCTGATTTTGATAAGAGACTTAAACCCACAAATTTCTTTGAGACAATTGCTTCAAAGAGGAGGATCCATGCTGGGAATAAGGAAAAGATCCAACTGATTTTCTACTGAAAAGATGAATGTAGCTCAAGTGGGTTTTGAGTGGAGAGAAAAAAATTAGCCTTCTGTAGTTTGGTGCAGAAAAAATAAAACCCAAATCACACCACATTTGTTTAAATGATTTTTTTTAACAGTTCAGTTCTGAAGTGTGCTTTGAAACCTAATCATAAAAAAAGAATGCTGAAAGGTCTGATAGTATTATGGTGTGGCCCAAATGTTATAAATGTTATTGTTTAACAGCACACACATTCATACACACACAGGCATACATACACACATACACACACACATACTCACACATGGATACACACACATGGCCACAAAGACACATACAGACACACATACAAACACATGGACACATACACACACACGGATACCTCTGTTTTTGTTTTTGCTGTGTTTTGAATTATGCAGGTCTTGCATTTGCCAATAGAGGGCCATAGTTAAGCTGCAATAGATGGCATCTATCATTTTTCGCCACTTTTAATGAGGCAAAAGGACACATGAGCCCTCATCTGCTTTTATGGATATTGCTGTGTAATTGCAGTGTGATTATGGCACACAACAGATTCAGAAATTATCTTTCAAGAAAACAGCTGGTTCTCTTTAACAAACTGAGATGTAATCTTGTCAATTTAAAAAAAAATAGTGCAAAGGAAATATTCCAAAATTATATACTGATGACACATAAGCAACACAAATGAAATAACAAAGATTTCCAATGGATAAATCATAGTGGTCGATAGAGTAAAGACAGAATTATAAGTGAAGTGGATTGTGTGGTGCCTTGGTTTATGTGATACTGTAACAGATTTCTTGGAGAGATTTATCAAATATGTTTTCCCCTTTTTATTTATTTGTGTGATGATGTAACTCTGTGGGCATATGTTCTCCACATATAAAATACACTCCAGCAAAAAGGACATACAGTGATTCATTTATAAGAAGATTGACAACCAGTCCTCTGAAAAACAAACAAACAAACAAAACTGAGAAACAGCAAGAAAAATCATGGAATTACTACCATTGAGTTTGTCTTTGATGGTAATTTCATTGAGAAATATTACCCACAGGTTCCCAAAGCTAAACATGTGGTGCCCAGTTAATGGTGGTATCTAGGAGGTCCAGGAGTCTGTAGGATGTAGAGTCTTGTGGGCAGAAAGGCTTTGAGGATTTGTAGACTAGCCTTACTTCTAGTTTGCTTTCTGCTTCCTTTATATAGTTGAGATGTGATCTTTTAGCTCCCTGCTTCAGCTCCATGCTGTAATTGCCCTTTGTTCCAGCATCAGAGAATCTCCGTCTGGAACCAAGCCAAAATAAACTTTTTCCTTAAGTTTATTTTAGTTGTGGTTACTTTATCACAACAACAATAACAATAACAAAACTATAACTAGTATATGTATTTTACACTCTAACTTTTGTTGTGCGAAGTCCTTCTGTATATGTGTTGCTTTTATTGGTTAATGAATAAAACTGTTTTGCCTATAGAAGGGCAGAATAGAACTAAGTAGGAAAACCAAACTGAATTCTGGGAGAAAGTAGGCAGAGTCAGAGAGATGTCATGTAGCTGCTGAAGGATAAAGACACCCATGGGAGCCCACTGGAACTTTGCCAGTGTATGTCACCATCTCATGGCGATGCATGGGTCAATACAGATGGGTTAATATAAGATATAAGAGCTAGCTAGCAATATGCCTAAGAGATTGGACAAGCAGTGTTTTAATTAATACCGTTTCTGTGTGATTATTTTGGGTCTGGGAGGCCAGAAAACAAAAGAACAGCCTCTGCCTACAAAATGGCACACCAACATGGGCTGAGTACAGCCACATAAAAACTGAGAGAGCTTGAAATCATAGGTACAAAAAACAGAGTTAAGCTCAGCTTCTTGGTAGCCACAGATTTTCAGATAGGCTCTGTTTGCTGGTGGCAAGCGGTAGCATGACAGCTCCTTTAAGACTCAGCATAAGAAACAGTGACTTCCTGTGTCTTGCTGGAGGCATGAACTCTGGCTCTTTCCGGAGGCTGAGCACTTGAATGGGGTTTGCAGGCAGCCTGTTGCAAGACACTTGGTTACACCATGGGCCTACTGCTTACCAGAGTTGAGCTGGCGAGGCCAGCTTCCTCCAAGAGTTCCCAGAGCAAGCGGTGAACTACCTCTGCCGTGTTAGAAGGCTGAGAGAGTAGGAGTCAATATCCAGGGACATGGTGAAGACACGTCTTTCCATTTTAAAATATTTTTTGTAAGAAAAGGATTTTAGATACACAATAGGACAGATTCAGACATAAAAGACCTTTAAGTGAGACATGGTGTTTTTTTTAAATATATATATATATCGCCTTGGGAGAGAGAAGAAAAATAGTATAAACAGTTATAAAACAGAGTCTTTAAAGAGACAGGGTAAAGACAGTCATATTAAAGGAGTAAAGAAAATAAGCCACATAAAGAAGAAATATATACAGAGAATCTGAATTATGTATATTATTGTGTTTTCTTTGAATTTTTTGACTGGAAATGAGCTAAGTACAGAGAGACATTTTATTGTACAGATTGCTAAACTAAACCAGCAAGGCATCTTGACTTCAAAATTTGGGTCTAAGGATATGTTGTTTTGGAAAAGAGGTTTTGCTTTGTTTCCACAGAAGAAGAAAACCTGTGGGTTCTTTCCAGGCTACTGTGGTTTTATGGATCAAGACCCTCTGAAAGGTTTTCATGACACTCCCCTCCCAAATACTTTGCCCAACAAAAAGCAGAAAGCAGTTTCGAGAAAACTACACCCAATTTCCCAAATAGTGTTTATAGTATTTGTATAATAGCAAAAGAAAGAACTATAATCTCTCTGTAAAATTAATAACAAAACATCTCAAGCTACAGTTTTAATATCAGTGAAATTAATGAGAGGACTATATATTACTTTATACTTGATAGAAAACAAAAAGCAGTGGTGAAGTTGATGAGAAATTTTCTGACCCCTAAACTCCCCACTTTCCATTCCAACACTGGTTTTCACCTACATTTTATGTATGCTCAAATTATTCCTCCATGATATTACCTGGTATTAACTTTCCTTCTCATTTTCATTTACTGCAAATACATCAGATCCTTAATGGCTGTGATAACTCTGCACCAGTGGATTCCGACCATGAAAATCATGATGAGGCATGGCTCTCCTTTCCCACGCATTCTGTGAGGAGTAGCTCCACTTCAGTTTGTTTCCTACCCTAATGAGTTTGCATCTGATGCCAATAACCCTATGCTCTGGGAGCCTCATGAGCAGCACAGCTGCATTTTGACCTGTGTTCTTCAAACTCGCAACTACTGAATCATTTTTAACATTTTTCACAAATGCTTATTTTCCTCCATGTTAGAATAGTGTTTCAAAGTACAATTTTCAAAGTACAAAGTTCAATTATATCATGTGAATATTTTTCTTCCAAAATGATGTGTTCTGCTTTTCCTGTAGATTTTTAATTACCACCAGGCTTCATTTGCATAATCTTGTGAAAACTCAGATTTGGGTTTGAGACTTAATCTTGGTTGAGAAATTCTGGAAAAGCCCATTACCAGTCTTCTGCTATGTGGAACCTCCTGTCTTAGAGAGAAGGTACCACTTCAAACTGAAATGAAGGACAGTCTAAATAGAAAACTCATCACAACATTAAAAATATTCCTCCCTTCCAATGTTGGGATCATTGGAAATAGTAATAGATCATTAACGAAGAGACTGCTTCTAGTGTAAGATTTTCAGACAGGTTTTGTTATGAATCTTCAATATCACTCAGTGTTTATTTGAGTTTTAATATAAATTTGTCTTAGATTATAAAAAAGAAATTCTCCATAAGCAAAGACCACATTTCAAGGTTATCATTTTTCAAATATACGGCTAGACATTGAACCCGAGGCTATCATAGTGTGTTCTGTTTCATTCATTATTCTTGTTCAATTAACTCTGCTATCTGCAGTGGGAAAAATGTCACAATAAGCTTCCTTACTCTTAAATTTTTAACAACAGTTACTCTTCCTTTAGATTTGCAAAAATGTCCTTGCAATCCATGAAACATCACTACTACCCTTTTGAAAGGTAATTTGGGGTCAAAGACATCTTAGACAGTAATGTGCTTGCAACCAGGCCTAATAATCTGAAGGACACATACAGTAGCAGACAAGAACAAGATTCTATACATAAGGGGTCAGGGGAGAGAGAAAGAGACAGAAAGCAGAACGTTACAGAGACAGAGAAAAAACACAGACAGAGATAATAGAGAGATAGAAAGGCAATTTAGAGACAACTGTTAATATTTGAGTAATAAGAAACAACATGGCAATCCATTCTAACAAGTAAACTATATTAGAGCACATATGTAATGATATTAAATTATAATAAGCTATAATGTTTTCAGAAAATGTAGTGTAAAGAAGTGCTCAAATTACAAGACTTCATCAACATACTGTAGGCAAAATGGTGTGCTGTGTATGATGACTTGTATAATACTGGAAAGAATTTGTGGGAGACTTCTGAGAAACAGGTGGGCATTGCAATAACCTTGAGTATCCTTTCTGAGAATGCAAGTTATCTGAAATATTAAGTGAATAAATATTTAATTCCTGTCTAGAGGACACGATAAATCAAGCAGAATGCTCGGCCCATGAGAAAGTAGACTGGAAAGATGCACAATCGTGGTTAATACCACATGTGGGAATATAGGCAAATGCTTTAATTGAACAACAAAAAAAAATTGAAATTGCATCAAAGTTCTCTGCTCTAGAATGTGTAAACCAAAGTCAACTTCTATTGATATTTAAAGCAGTGAAACCACTTTTGTTAATCGATCTTGTGGCGTGGATGATGACTGTGAGAGGCTAAACACAAAGTGTCGTAAGCGGTGCCAGCAAGATGCTCCAAATGTTGACTTGCGGAACACTGAAAGTGGATAGTTAGAGCTTGGAACACGACTTCCAATAGTTGCTGGACTTGTTCAGCTATGGATTTAACATCAAATCAAAATTTATACTCCTAAAATCCTCAAACTGAACCTATTATTTTGCAAAACTTCCTTTTAATATAGAATCTTGAAAGTGAGATTTGCCTGTACCTTCTGTCTATAGAAGGCTGAGTTACTTTTGAACATCTTGAGTGTTTACACAAGCAATATTCAACGTAGCATTCTTGGATTATAATTAAAAATGAAATGACAAGAAATATTCTTATAGGTTTTTTTATAGAAGCCAAAAATGCTTCTATGAATTTTTATCACCTTTGAAACTATTAGTAAAAATATCATCAACCTATAATATTGTTTTAGAGTGGAAAATTTTAAGTCATACACAGATTGTTTTTAGTGTGTTTTATCAAAACTTCTAAGATTATAGGGTTAGTATGATTTTGATTAAATATAGGATCAGAAGCTCATTTTAACTTTACTTAGTGAGTCTGCTCAAAGGCTTTATCTACTAGTCTGAAACTCTAGAATTTTACCAGACTAACAAATGTACTAGCATACTTAATGAAATACAAGTAGGATTGCTACTTCTGATTTGAAAGCAATTGTTTGTATAATGGCAGCATTTAAATACTGTGGCTTTTGAAGTTCTGGGACTTAGTATGTATTATTACAGAATTCATCACAATTCTAAACTGCTGCTGCTTCCACAACTGCAGAGGTTTTTTTTCCCCATAAGACCCCTTTGTGTCCAATTTCCAGAGACAGGAGCTTCTGTGGAGTGACTCTATTTGTTTCTCTGAAGCACCTTCAACGAAGTAGCTTCTGAATAGGAAAACACACACACACACACACACACACACACACAAACACACACACATCTTTTAACTCAGTAAGCAGCCATGCCTAGTCAGGTCCCATGTCACTTCATAAAGAATAAAATACAAATTCAATGTTCTTTTTCTGGGTATCAGAAAGTTGAGCATACAAAGCAAAAGTGTAAAGAAACGGTGGTGCTCTTCTCTTTCCTAAATCCCACTAGAATGTGAGGTGAAACATATATGTTTACCTCCAGAGCTCCTTAAAAGGGATCCACATACCCATTGATGTTTTTCTTTCATCCCCATCTCTACTTCCGGTTTCTGCAAACATCTTTCTAATTGGACTTAAGGGACTCTCAATAGGACAAAACTTGTTCTTGGTTTTTAAATCTAGCCAAAATTCTGTGGCTGGAGAATATACAGTCTTTACAAAATAATCTACTATTTCCATTTTTCTAAATCAATGTAACTTACACCTGTATTCTAAATATTTATTTTTATTCCCATATATAAGTGTAGCTACTACCCCTCATCAAAGAGGTTCCTTTTTTTTTTTTTTTTTTTTTTTTTAATAGCCAACAAGCAGAACNTGTTTTTCTTTTTTTTTTTTTTTTTTTTTTTTTTTTTTTTTTTTTTTTTACAGCAGACGTAGGTCACTAACTACACAGATCCACAGCCGGTCAAAATGGAGAGAATAAGGGGCTGTGGGGTGCCCAGTACCAATCTGTATATCTACAACACAACTCCTATGCCTAAGACTCAATGAATATTGTGGAAGAAGAGATGGAAAGATTCTAAGAGCCAGAGAACCACTAGAAATTGACTTCCAGACAAGATAGAAAAATTGTATCCATGGCATCTAAATAATATGATTTCCAGCCCAAAATCTACACAATGTCCAAGCCAATTGGCATTCTCTTGTGAATGGGGGAAAACTTAACAAGTCTCCTTCATTAGATGAAAAGCCATAGGCAACTGGTGGGTGCTAAGTGAAGGAGAAACAGCTTTTTCAGGAAATGGGCTCTTGAATAAGAATTTATAGGTTGCTCAGTTCTAATCACCAGCCCCGAATACATGTACATATTGGCAAGACTAATTGAATTCAGTAGGGTATGTGTGCAACAATAATTAAAGAAGAAGAGATCATGGATTCAAAAATGGTTGGGTGGCTTGGGGAGAGTTAAAATGAAGATATTGGAGTGAAAACATTGTGATACAGTGTACTTTGTATGAAAGTTTCAATATGGAAGTTGCTATTAATTGGCCAATCTTCCATTTAAATAGCATTGGCAATGGTACCTCCCCAGATATCACATGTAAATTACTGACCCCTCCCCTCGGAGAGCCAAATCAAATAACATGTTTGTCGGTCCATCTTGACTTTGTTAGGGTGAATTGGACTTTTCTGATAAGTGAAATTGGATATTGTATGTGGTTTCTTCTTGGTCATAGACATTTAAATTTACTAAGTCTGTTGTGTTTAGTAAATTTGTGTCCCCAGCCCCACGTATAACATAGACTTCATCACATGGAAATGAGTGGAAGATAGGGGTTACTGGCCGCCCTGTTTTATGTGGAGGAGATCGCATATGGCTCCCATTTCAATGTCCATACATTCTTCATTTTCCCCTTCCAGTACCTCAGGCTCAATCAGTGCTTTATAATGTCATGGACGTGTCTTCTCATTCAAATGGAGGAGTCATGTGACCCACTAAAAGCTCTTCTGTGGTAATTGATTTATCATGTTTATCATTTAATTCAATGCACAGAGTTGAAATTTTGGTTTAATAGCTAAGTGCACTCAAGAGAATCCCCCCCCATTAATGTAGGTCTGTGGCAATTGCTTAGAGTTCTGAATTTATAAAATTGACAAAATAGAAGTATACTCATTATATAGTGTGAGTCTTCTGATGAAAATGTATTATTAAAGGATCATATATTATGTTAACTTTATATTGTAGATATCTTCCAATGAAATAAATCCAGAAATGAAGTAAGAAGGTATGGTGTGAGGCTGGGGAGCTTGGCAAGTACCTGTTCATCAGAACCTTACAGATGATGATTAACGGATATATTAATGAATGCAATGTACACTTGTGTAAATATTTCTAGTTAGTTCATTTTTTTAAGTTGAAAAAAGGTTCTTTTCTCATCCACTACATCCCAACCACAGTTTCCTCTATCTATAGTCTTCTTCCTCTCCCCCAGACCTACTCCCCTTTCACTTCTTCTTCAGAAAAGAGCAGGCTTCCTAGAGAATATAGTTAAACAGGACAAAGCAAGATACACCAAGACAAACAAAAGCCCCCATATTGATAGTGGACAAAGCATCCCAATAGGAGGAAAAGTGTCTCAAGAGCAGGCAAAGGGTCAGAGATGCACATGTTCCCACTGTTAAGAGTTTAATGAAAACACCTTGCTGGTAGCCACAGTAAAAATGCAGAGGATCTGGTTCAGAACCATGCACGGGTAGCCATATGCTTACCACATCAGTCTCTGTGAGTCCATATAAGCCTTCTTGTAACCTTGGAGGGCAATTGTCCATACCTTCTGACTCCCATAATTTTTAGAGGGGTGGTTTGCAAAACTCCATGCGAGAGGTCCTATGCAGACCTCAGCCAGTTTAGACTCCATCTCCACATAATGCCTGACTGGGTCTCTGCACCTGCTCCTGTCCGTCGCCCAAGGCAGCCTCTCTGATGATGAAATATAACAGAATATCTTTTGGAATCATTTCATTGAATTTTTTGGCAGTCATGTTTGATTCTACCATAGGTCTCTGAACTATCCCGTCTAAAACTTCTCGTCATTCAGGCACTGTGCTAGATGGATGCCCTCTCATGATGTGGGGCTCAATTTAAACCAAGTAATGTTTCCTGAGAGCCTAGCAACAGGTGCTCTCGGAGGTCCTGACTATGCCTAGCCAATGAATTGCAACCACACTATGTCAACTGTCAATGAGTTGGAATGCCTGGGTGCTGGAAGAGTATATAAGTTTTTCCCTGTTGTTAAATGAATGAGTCTGCTGTTTGCCTTCTACCTGACTTCCAGTATCTGATATGTTGACACTGTAGCTTCTCACTCTCTCCCCGAGAAAGGCAATTGGGCCCAGCAACAAAGGAACATCTGTTTCTTACATGCTGTTTACCTCTCTTGGAATAGAGATTCCTAAAAACTCATCCATTATATTAGGCCAGGAAAAGGAGCATTTCTATTCCTTCAATTACTGAATAAAGAAGAGGGTTTTAGTCTAAATAGCCAGTTATGGCTGCCTTGAAGTAGTCATAAATGATACCTTTTAACTAATTTACACTTGAACTTCTGCATACTTCTCAACTGTAGAAAAGGTGATAGATATCACCTCACTTCTATAATAAGTCCTGTATGCTGATTGTTCCTGAAAGATGTTAGGCATCTATCTACAATGCCCAAAATGAGAGAACTGGTTATGATGCTGTCTTTGCTAATATCAACTTTTCAAAGGACTGGTTGCAACATTTTCAAAGTAAAACTGACCCAGACCATAGCAGGCAAGAACCTGTGTTCTACTGTAAGAATGCTCTCTATGATGAGTGTTAAAGACTCAACCAAATCATAATGGATAATTGCTAAGATTAGAACAAATTCAGATGAGCTGTCTTGGACAGTTGTAGCTACATCTCTTAAGCAAGAACTCTTTATTTAGCCTACATGTTCTCTTTCTCTTTTATTTTTATTTTTTTTTTGAGACAGGGTTTCTCTGTAGCTTTTGGAGCCTGCCCTGGAACTCACTCTGTAGACAGGTTGGTCTCAGACTCAAAGAGATCCAACTGCCTCTGCCTCCTGAGTACTGGGATTAAAGGTGTGCACCAGCATCATTCCCATCCAGCTTGTCTACATGTTCTCTAAAACCCTACCTTGCTTTTTTTTGGTAGCAGTAGTAGTAGTATCATGGTAGTATTCTCTCATACATTATATCCCGACCACAGTTTCCCTTCCCTTTACTCCTCCCAGTACCACTCCCCATATCCACTTCTCTCCATTTCCCTTCAGAAAAGAGTAGGTCTCCTGGAGACATCAAACAAACATGGCATAACAAATTACAATAAGATTAGGCACAAATCTTCATATTACAACTTTACAAGGCAACCCAAGAGGAGGAAAAGGGTCCCAAAGTGGTTGCAAAAGTTTGTACTACCAGCAGTGAAGGCATGTTCCCCTTACTCCACATTCTTTTCAGTATACGCTGTCATGAGTGTTTTTGATCTGAGCCATTTTGATAAGTGTAAGATGGTATCTCAGTCATTTAGATTTGCATTTCCCTGATGGCTAAGAATGTTGAGTAATTTCTTAAGTGTTTCTTCTGTTTAGAATTCTGTTTACATCTGTACCTCATGTTTTAAATTGGATTATTTGGTATTTTGATGTTTAGTGTCTTGAGTTCTTTAAATATATTGGAGATCAGTCCTCTCTTAGATGTAGGGTTGGTGAAGATATTTTCTTATTCTGTAGGCTCTAATTTTGTCTTATCAACTGTATCTTTTTCCTTACAGAAGCTTCTCAGTTTCAGGAGGTACCATTATTAATTGTTGTTCTCAGAGTCTGTGCTACTGGTATTATATTTAGGAAGTGATCTCCTATGCCAATGCATTCAAGGCTACTTCCCACCTTTTCTCCTATCAGGTTCAGTGTAACTGGATTTATGTTGAGGTCTTGGATCCACTTGGAATTGAGTTTTGTGCATGGGATAGATACAGATCTATTTGTGCTGTAGAAATTCCTACCTCCAGTAGCCTTTAGGTTACCCACCCACTTGGGTATGGCCTCTTATACTATATATGGCAATGTAAAGCACATGTCTGGCATCTTTTCTGGTGGCTGGATTCAGTTGCTGTTCCCTGTTTGAGCAGAGGAGTGAGTGAGTGAGTGAGTCTACCCCTAAATAAATAACCTTTTATTATACTCAATTCTGAGCGAGTGTGGGATTTCTTTTTAGCATCCTTCTTCATGTTTGCATTATTATACATGTCAACATCCAGTTATGCCAGAACCATTTGTTGAAGATACTTTCATTTTTACATTGTACAATTTTGGCTTCCTTGTCAAAAAATCAGGTGTTCATAGGTATGTGGATTACTACCAGGGTCTTTTATTCAACTCCATTGATCTACATGTCTGTTTTTATACTAATACAAAACTGTTTTCATTATTATAGCTCTATAAGAAAGCTTGAAGTCAGGGATGGCGATGCTCCAATAAAATTCCTTTTTGGAAAGGACAGTTTTAGCTATCCTGGACTTTTTGTTTTTCCATATGAAGTTGTGTATTGTTCTTTTGAGGTCTGCAAAGAATTGTGTTGAGGTTTTGATGGTGATTGAAATAAATCTGTAGATTGATTTTTATAAGATTGCCATTTTTACTATGTTAATCCTACCTACTTAAGATCATGGGTTATCTTTCCATTTTCTGATAGCTTTATAAATTTCTGTTTTTCAAAGACTTAAAGTTCTTGGCACATAGATCTTTCACTTATTTTGTTAGTTACCCGAAGATATTTTATGTTATTGTGACTATTGTAAATGGTGATGCTTCTCTGATTTCTTTCTCAGAAATTTTTACCCACATTAGTAGGAAAATATAGGTAGAATCAGTTCATAAATTGGGAAGAGAAGGGAGGATATGATGTCCTAAAAACAAAGCTAAACTCCGATGAAACAGAGTGAAGAAAGTGTTCCACACTTCAAGAAGTTGTAAATAGAGGACTGTATTTGCAAAATGATGGAAAAGAAGAAACACAATTGGCTTTACAACTTCATTTGAGCAATTTCATTAACATCATGTAGCAGAAAGCCTAAATAATTGAACTTGAGACAAATTGAAGAGAAATCAGTGGACGGAGTCAGGATGAGAATGTCTTTTAAGGAGTTGATGAACAAGCAGGAGCCAGGGAAAATTTAAACAAATGGATTCAGGAACTTCTTTAACTTTTTTATTTTACTGATGAGATACATTGAAGCATATTTGTCTGTCGATGGAAATGATTGAGCAGGACAGGAAGACCAGGGAGAATGCATAAGGAGCATCCTTGAGCAAGCAAGAGGAAATTTAATTTAGCACACAAGTGACCAAAGCTAGAAACAGAAAAACCCATCCATCATAACAACAAGAAAGTTGGGCTATAAGTGGAAAGATGAAGTTTGCCTCTTCTGCATGCCACCATCTCATCATTGGAATAAGAAGAGTTGTTCTCTGGCCATGTAAGAATTGAAAATCTGGTACAGAAAATAAAGGAAGACAGTGGTAGAAAGTAGTAGCTACTGGAGGTTTAAGAGTAAATTAATTGCTAAGCACACAGAAGACAGTTGTCATAAATAATAATGGGACACTGCATAGATGTATTATACATAGATGCATTATAATTTTAAGTACTCCGATGAGGTTGGGGTTGGTGTTTGATAGCAGTAATCTGACCATGTTGAATAACATGGGAGTGTTTTGACATACTCTTAAATATATGTGAGCTTCAGCTAAGCAACTCATTAAATATAACTGAATTTCTGAAAAAGCTATAGCTAAGGTAGAGATACTCCAGAGTTTAAAATGGATCAAAGCATATCATTTAAGTGAAACACTATACATTATTGCCTAAGAAGTGGGAGATAAAGAAAAATGTTAAAGAACAAAATGTTTTTAGTATATAGGCATCAATGAACTCATAACATGAGATCGTGGGGATTTATTGATATATAGTCACAGAAATTATACTATACATACAAACATTTCCTCTTGCAGTATGGCTTTCCAGTACACCCACAAAGAGTGGAATGTCTTTTTTGCCCAGTGAATATGAGATGTCCCATAACAAGCTTTAACCAGAAGGATTGCTGGATGTGAGACTATTACTGTGAAGCACAGGCCTTGATAGAAACCAGTTTGTGCATCTGGTTTCTTGAAACTTGACTCCTCACATAAATCCCATTCACCTGGAGGCTGAGATGATTGCATGTCGTGTTCCTTTCTTTAACCCATCCATACTGGCTAACATACAACTCAGACAGCCACTAGATCCTACCCAAATGGTGGCATTGTCAACAGTTCTGATTTTCTCAGTCATGTCATAGATCACAACAGTATTCTCCACTAGGCAAGCCTGACCTACTTTCACAAAGCTTAACCAAAATGGCAACCTGTCACCAGATGAAAGTACAGTTCAGTGTTGGAGCACTGACTGAGTGCACACATGGGCCAAGGTAAACTCCTCAGTCCTGCAAAAAAATACGAAAACTACCACTTATCCCCAAAGTCTTGCATTACAGCTGCTTCCTTCACACCTCACTTCGTAACAGTTTCTGTACTAGAGAGATCTCACTAGTCGAAGTAAACCACACCAGTGGTTAGAAGAGAAATTGCTGTGGACAACCAGTAAATAGCAGCATTTAAAAGGCAAAGAAGGTTCTAGACGAGCCCAGCCGTAGCAGCTGCAGTGAGGAGCTACAAGATCTTTTCAGTGCTGAAAGAACTGAAGAAAGGTAAGGGGATTGTTTTAGGGTTTCTATTGCTGCGAAGAGATACCATGACTGTGGCAACTCTTATTGTTGGTCCCTCATATAATCACATCTTCAGCTTTCTGTCTTTCACTGCCTGAGTTTGGTTGTCCTGAAACTTGCTATGTAGACTAGGGTGGTCTCAAACTCAGATAACTGCCACCCTCTGCCTTCCCAGTGCTGGGATTAAAGGTGGGCACAACCACACCTGGCTTCAAGCTTTCCTTTAATTTATTTATACAAGTTGGAAACTTAGCTAGGTGAATTCTTGACCTGAAGTCAAAACTCCTTTTATTCCATTTCTTAATCTGTTTATTTCTTTGAACACAGAACTTAGCTCCATTCCACTTCCTTGTGTGTCCTTTCTTCTCAAATGTTAAATTTTGTTCTTTTCCTTGCTTGGTTTGCATTATTAATCTTGTTTGAGTTACCACCAATAATTGCACAACAGAGTCTATACTCAACTGTTTTTGAGATTTCATCTGCCAGAAGAATTAAATCAAGACTTTCCACATTAGCTCCTGGCAATCTTGCTGGACAAGAGCAAAAAGCAGCCTCCTTCTTTATCACAATATCAAAATACCAATCTCCAGGCCACATACTAACATTCTTCTCCCCTGAATCCTCCAGAGCCAGACCCCAGAAGTTCACATTACCTTTAGCACCACTGTCTTCCACGCTCCTATTACTATGGCCCTTTAAGCAGAACATAAAGCATTCTACTGATTTCCTAATCCCTAGTCTCAAGGTCCATATTCCTTCAAACAAAAGCATGGTCAGGCCTATCACAGCATAACTGCACTACTGGTACCAGCTTCTGTCTTAGTTAGGGTTTCTATTGCCGTGAAGAGTCACCATGACCACGACAACTATTATTAAAGAAAAACTTTTAATTGGGTGGCTTAAATATTCAGAGGTTTAATCCATTATCATCATGGTGTGTTCAGGCAGACATGGTGCTATAGAGTCTTACATCTTAACTCAATGGCAGCAGGAAGTGAACTGAGGCACTGTGTGTGGCTTGAACATATATAAGACCTCAAAGACTGCATCTATAGTGACACACCTCCTCCAAAGAAGCCTCAGCTCCTAGTAGTGCCATTCTCTTTGGAGGCCTATTTCTTTCAAACCACCAAAGAAATTTTTAAGGCTTACAATGAAAATGCACTAAAAAGCTGAGGAAGAGGTGTTGCCTAGATGGCATGGGTGTTGCTTAGCTCCCATGTCAACCCTGGGGTTGACTCAGGAGTAGCCAATTCTATGGACATCAGATACCATGAAGCTGATAATCCAAACCATGGAGAAATGGAAGATCAGATTCAACTCAGGTATAAAATAAAACTGTCCCAGTGTGAATAAAGGAAGCACTGCTATAATAAGTCAGAAGTGGTACACAGACACAGAGGAGGTACACAGAACACCACGAAAGACACAGAACAAGCATATGTTCCTTCATTTTTTGTTGACTGAGGCTTTCTGTCCTGCTCAGTTCCCACAGTTGTTAAGTCCCAAAGACTCACACAGAGGTCTACATTAGTTATAAACTGATGGGCCCATTAGCTCAGGCTTCTTATTACTCTTATAAACTTCTATTAGCCAATTATTCTTGTCTGTGTTAGCCATGTGGCTCAGTACCTTATTCGGTGAGGCAGTCACATCTTGCTTCTTCTGTGGCTGGGTCACAACTGCAGACTGCATCCTTTTCCCAGAATTCTCCTGTTATCATTGCCCTGCCTCTACTACCTGCCTGGTCGCCCTGCCTATACTTCCTGCCTGGCTACTGGCCAATCAGTGTTTATTTAAAATATAATTGACAGGATACAGACCATTGTCCCACAGCAATTCTTCAGGTTTGTAAAATTTCTATAGCTCTTCTTGAGATCTGATTAATAGGATCGAAATTTGTTTTAAGCTAGTAAGCTCCGAAATCACACACAAATAAAAGAGGGAGAGTTGGAAGGACATAGTGCTTTAGAAATTGAAAAAAATATATAAATTAGAGAGGAAAAGAAATTGAAGAGTAAACTTTCATTCTATGTAGCAAAGACTCCAACAAAATACTTAATTGATTTTGTGCATTGCTTCACCCCGGTGTTTTTCTAGGCAAAAACTGAAAGACTGATTTTCTGTTCTGATTCTAAGCATGGAACACATGCTGTTTGTGGTATTCCTGTGCTCTGTTCTCCATAATACTATCCCTTGTCCCCTCCATAGTGTTCGCAACTGTGACTGCCTTCTCATTTGCTTTCTTCTTAGCAACCTAGGCCCACCTATGTTCCCAGAGTCTATCTACTTGGTCAAACCATTGTACCTACTCTACAAAGCTTCCCCATTGACACTTACTCTTACTCTCATCTAATAGAACTGACACAGGATGTTTTACAGTTTCTTTTAGGAGCTTAGTAGCATGTTATTATGAGATGCTCTTCACAGCTTTGCTTTTGTTAAAATTCCTTATGTATGTGATTATTGGTGCTACAAAACTGTGAGCTCATGGGCTCTCATTGTTCTATTTTCAACTGCCCCAGAACACTTAGTGTTTCACAAGTCTGACTAAAGTTCTTTCACTTAACTTGGCTAATTGATAGTTCCAAACATTTGCATAATTTTGATTGCTCATAAAAGTGTGAGTGTCTCAGATAGAGATCCTACACTAACATCTCTATTATACTACCCCGATTCCTTTGGTTGAGGATGGTTGCAGTTGGCCGCAAGCCTAAACACAGATCCTTCCCAAGATATGGTTGAGCCCGACTGATGGCCCTGGACTCGAGTGTGCTCATTTAAGTCTAATGAGGTCCAAAGAGGCGACCGTATGAGTCATACCATGAAGTCATTTTTCCAATTAGCATTCTGACAAATGCATTAGAAGGAGAGCCCTTTCAATAGATTTCCACAGCTGCTGAAGGGATCAGGTGTCAGAAGATTTGCAGCTTTGTTCTGCTGTTCTGGTCAAATCACTTATTTTTAACCAGACCGCCTCTTGATCC
Source organism: Alexandromys fortis (assembly GCF_014885135.2). NCBI lineage: Eukaryota > Metazoa > Chordata > Mammalia > Rodentia > Cricetidae > Alexandromys > Alexandromys fortis. Next base: position 3,807,925 of record NW_026067983.1, on the reverse strand, counting down.
AGCTGGTGGTGATCATATGTCATCTGATCTGGAGCCTAGTTTTAAAATGGCCCTTATTACATTATTGCAACTGAAGAAACTGGGATGGGGTGGGTGTCAAAGACAATATGTGATGAAGCCATTACTCATTTTTAAAAATAAGATAATTTTCACAAAGCAAAATTTTTAAAGTACATTTTTAAGGATGATCCTGTTCATAGAAAGCACACTTTTGCAAACATAAGAAAAAGAACTAGAGAAAATTAGATCATCCTAAAATAGCACCAAATTCTACTTTGGCTTTTGAGCCTTTTGATTCAAAGTCAGCACAAATGGTCCCATTTGGACAGAAAGAATCAAGAATTGCAACGTCATTCGTTGCTCTCCAAGTCCAGGAGACTCAGTAATTTAGGAAGTTGCTCAAAGAAATGAGAGAGAACTCCACTTCAGGACTGTACCAAGCTGTGATGGCCAGTATTCAACAGTAGCCAATAGGATCCTGGAGAAGTTAGCTTATATCCATTTCAAAAAGTTTCTTGGATGCAAATTTTCCAAGTAATTAATGAAGGCTAGGTTATCTTGTCACTTTTAACATTATCTTTTAAGAATTTAGAAGCTGTTCCATTTGTTACAGGACAAATCAAGTTTGTTGGTTTATTTCAAATAAGTATATTGAATTCTTTCATGATAAGGATTTCAGTTATGATTTTCAGAAATGGGAAATAAATTTCATTCAATAAGAGAAATAAAATTTGCAAGTGTCCATTTTGTGCTTGGCAGCTAATATTTACAGTATGATGGAACTATTCTTATTCTTTCATTATAAATCATTAATAAAATAATTTTGTGCATTAGGCAAAATTAAACTTTAAAGCAGTATGTCAGCATCTTTAATTTTGCTCCCTTTAGCTTTTCAAATCTCAGTTCTAATAATATGCTCTTTTATAATATTGGTTGAAATATTTGTTGGTGGAGGCTCTTTGTTGATTCCCAGGTGCCTGGCTAGCTTAGACCAGAAATAATCGCACAGAAGCTGTATTAATTAAATCACTGCTTGGCCCATTAGCTCTGCTTATCATTGGCTTACTCTTATATTAATTTAATCCATATCAATCTGTGTATCTCCATGTGACTGTGGATTACCAGGTAAAGTTCCAAGCATCTATCTCCTGTGGCTCCATAGCTTCTCTCTGACTCTGCCCTTCCTTCTCCCAGCATTCAGTCCAATCCCTCCTGTCTAGCTGTGCTCTGCCCCACTCTGATGTGTTACAGGCTCAAAGCAGTTCTTTATTCATTAACAGTAATCAGAGCATACAGAGGGAAATCCCACATCAAATATTTTATTTTTATTGCATTTTTTTCTCACTTGATAAGAAAATCGGGCTTATTATGGTTATATTCATTTTATTTATGTTTATTTATTTTACTTATGTTTAATTTGAACCTGATTTTTCTTATTAATTGGTAAATAAAATAAATACATTTTCTTATTCAACATGATATAATATATGTATATATATATATACATGTATGTGTTTATTTATGCATGTGTCATGTATCTCCAAGTATCATGTGTCATACACACACACACACACACACACACATTTTTAAAATGGAATGGCTGAATTGAACTGAACTAGGTAATATTGTATTATCTCATATAGTTACTCTCCTTATGAAACTACTTTTAATCTATTTAGCATTTTTCAAGAATTCAATGAAATTAGCTATATTTACATTCATGTCTTTGGACCAGCATTTTTTTTTACTACTGTTCTAACCCCTAGCTACCATTATACTTTAAATTTTATTCAATAGCTGCTTAATAATATATTCTACACATAAGTAATATCACACAGTATTTGATGTTCTCTGCCTTATTTTACCTCACATGTGCACTGCAGATTTTTCTATGATGTAGTAAATTACGGAGATTTTTTTCTTTCCAATGGCTGAATGATATAGATAACCCATGATGAATGTTGTGCATGTGTGTGTGTGTGTGTGTGTGTGTCCTTTCATCAATAAATGGACATTTAGCCAAGATTCACATTATAGAATTGAGAATAACACTAATGTACATGGAGCTATAAATATGTCTTCAGCCTACCGATTTAATTTCCTTTACACATATCCAGAGCGGTGAGCTTATGGGATCATCGTGCTTTTTCACATTAACATATACTTATTTTTATAATTACTCAAATGGTACAACAGTCATACATGAGAAAAATAAAATAATAATTGGTACATTCTAAAAGACATATGGAAGTGAAATATATGCCCATGGATCCTATGAGCTTCTACATAATCCTCTAGGCTTCCTTTTGTATCCCCAGAATAAAAATTCCCTTAAAATCTGGATAATAATTTGTCAGCTTTATAATACATTAGAACATGAGCATTGCCACTGGGACAAGAAAACTAGAAACAGAATAGAACTGAAGAAAAGAACATTTATTTTAAGGAATGTGAACATTAAAAACTAGAATAGAGCAAAATCATGTGGAGGTCACATTTACATCTAAGGAATGTGACTGTTTCTTTTCATGTGACCTAAACAATGAGCCAGATGCTTTAAATTCTTTTTAAGTTTATATATATATAAAATACAAGGGGATATTATTCCAGTGAAGCTATGTAGAAAATACCAAAACATCTTTATAAAGACAATTTATCTACATTAGGCTGCATCTACTGTATGCTGCCTTTGTAAACTAATTTTTTTTTAACATAACTGCATCCATTCCTTCCTTTATGAGTTGTGCATGGCTTTTTTTCCATACTACTCATACCAAAGTAAAAATCACAACAACCAACATACCACAGAATCCATATATATGCGTACATATATACATATATAATTCTATTGCCTACTTTTTTTTTTAGTTTCCTGCATTGTTTTTTTTTTATTGAGCTGTATATTTTTCTCTGCTCCCCTTCCTTCCTCTCCCCTCCTCTTCAGTCCACTTCCAGGGTCTCCATGCTCCCAATTTACTCGGGAGATCTTGTCTTTTTCTACTTCCCATGCAGATTAGATCCATGTATGTCTCTCTTAGGGTACACTTTGTTGTCTAGGTTCTCTGGACTGTGATTTGTGGGCTGGTTTTCCTTGCTTTATGTTTAAAAAGCCCCTTAAGAGTGAGTACACATGATAATTGCCTTTTGGGGTCTGGGTTTCCTCACTGAATATTATGTTTTCTAGCTCTATCCATTTGCCTGCAAATTTCAAGATGTCATTATTTTTTTTCTGCAATGTAGTACTCCATCGTGTAATTACCAAGTTCTTTACAAAAAAGTTTATTATTATGAATTTTCAAACATAAGCTCAATTTTTCCATGTTTTTTTATACATCATTTTTATCTATTATGCTCAGTTAGGCCTTATCACTAAAGAATTATGTCATACATATAAAGAATGTCAAAGCTACTTTTGTAGAGACAAGTACAAAGGGTTAATTCCAACTTCCCAAGTTAAAATAAAGTCTGGATATTTATCTATACCTAAAGATTAAAAGAGACTGCAAATTTGTAAATACTTAAAACATCACATACTTTGCTTTGTGATAGGTTATTTCAGATATATGTATATATATCTTATTTTTCTTCTACAATACTAGAATTGAGGAATGATACCCGAGATTGATTTCTGGCCTCCATGCATACACATATCCATATTCATTTGAATTCTAAATTTCAATGCTTTACCTATAACTATAGAGAATAATAAAATTATTTTATTGTCTAATAGTTTGACCCTACATAATTATCTTCAGAGTACCTTGGAAAAGTATTTGCCCAATTGTCATTTGGTATAACTTCAAAGGTGACTCTTAAGTCAACATGTTTCACATGCCTATGAAAATAGAACTTCAAGAAAAAGGGGTTAGAGAGATGGCTGGCTCAGTGCTTAAGAGTGCTGGCTAAGGACCACCCACCTCCATCCAGGTCTTTAATAAATAAATAAAAAAATATAAAAAAATAAAGAGATCTGGGATACAAATAAAAAAAAGAGTACTGGCTATTCTTCCAGAGATCTTAAGTTCAATTCCCAGCAACCATGAGGTTGCTCACAACCATCTGTAATGAGATCTGATGTCCTCTTCTGTCATGCAGGTATACACTGTATATGTAATAAATAAATCTATCTTTTTTTAAAGGAAAAAATTCAAGAGGAGACTAAACTCACTCTCAGTAAGTAAATATTCCAGAAATTCAATGCTACTGTGTCCTTTGCCAAAGTCCTCACACATGAACACATCTTCAGACACTAGAGTAGATGAAGGAGACTGGCTGTAGTTAAATAATGATGTCGTAGAACTGGGATGATAAGGAAAAACTTTAATGTGACAAAATTTATTGTCATTATAGAAAAGGCATTCAGCTCAGTTGACTCTCTTTCCTCATCTCAGCCTTGGGTTAATATGCATTTGAGTCAAGTAATTAATACGTAAGAGAGAAGTTATTTCAGCAAACAGTGAAAGTTTTCAGCACATGGAAAGTTTGCCTACATTAAATTTAAATGTATGTATTTTAGTATACCTAGATTATGCAATACCTCATAGTGCTGCTTACATTTCCATTCCTTGCTTTGACTAATTAAGTAAACTAAAGTGTAGAAAGCACAGTGTTGGTAATCTCTGTATGCTACTTCTTGGAGGTCACTGCATTAAAGATGTCTCTTCAACAATCACCACCAATAAAGTTTTCCAAAGATAGCCCCAAATTCAACACTGTAGTTTTCAAGGAAACCTTTTCATTTTTTGTCGTTGACTATTAAACATGCATTTAATTGTCACATTCTTAAAAATTCCACATATGGTGTGGGAGGTCCTTCTGTTTATGTGTTGCTTTTATTGGTTAGTGAATAGAGAACTGCTTTGAGCCTATGGCAGGGGAACAGAACTAGGTGGGGAAAGCTAGGCTGTATGCTGGGATATAGAAGGGTGGAGTCTGGGAGAAGCCATGGAGCCTCTGGAGACAGACGATGGGAACTTTAGCTGGTAAGTCATAGCCACATGGTGACACACAGATTAATAGAAATTGGTTAAATTAATATGTAAGAGTTAGTCAATAAGAAGCTAGAGCTAATGGGCCAAGCAGTGTTTTAATTAATACAGTTTCTGTGTGATTATTTCTGGGCTAAGCTGCCAGGAACTAACTAGTGGCTTCCCTAATACACACATACAATACAAAAACAATACAAACACCCTGCAATACCCATATCTAAGAGTGTATGTGGTGATTGACTTCACAATAAAAATGTGTTTGAAGAAGCATTTCCTATCCTATTTCAGTCATCAAAATGTACTTTTTGAGACCACTGGTCAGTATTATTTACTTAAAAGAAGCCATGGGTTGTACAAATAAACTCTTGTGAGTTCAATTCAAACTGGTTGTAGCAAGTTCGTAACTTAAATCCATCAAACTTCACAGAAAGTGCATTGCGTCATGTATTTTCATACAATGTTATACCTTTAATATTTAAACCTTTGAAGAAACAAAAATCAGGCAATACTTCAAGCAGTAATCATAATTATTTTTTAGTGGTTGTTTGTACTTTAAAAAAGTTTCCTTATGCTGTGCTTCAAGTTCTGGCAGAAAGACCAAAGAAAACAAGAATAAAAACTTAAAGGAGGACAATCAAAATCCTGATTCTCTTTGGTAGCCAGTGATGTTCTTTGACTCCTGAATTGAGACAAGTTTCATTGAAGTGTGAGGTGGGCTGATTCAAACACTCAGTACTTCACATAAGCATTTTTGACAAAAAGGAAAAACTATGAGCAAAATGCCTTCACCCACTCATAATGATGTGATACTAGTGTGGGATGACCAACAGCAGCAACAACAAAAAATCTGAAAAAGCATCCGATGTGTATAAAGTTAAAAGAGCTGGAGGCATTTAGTTCCATCAAGAATGCATCAAAAGAGGCTTTAAACATTGTTTCTAAACATCTGAAGGCAAGCTTTCTGAAAAGGGGATTGAACATTTCTTTAGAATATTAAGCAAAAAAAAAAAAACAAACAATATAAAAACAAAAATAAATAAAATCAAGACGTAATATAAAGTTCCAGGTAGCCAGATCATTACCTAATATTAAAAAAAAACCAAGTTCAAATTTGTTTATAATAAAGAATATTCCAAGTAGAGCCCTACTTGTTTAGAACCCAGTATGGCAGACCTTCTCCAATGACAGGGGCCCATCCCACATCCGTTCACTGGAGGTTAATATCAACTAAATGAATTCTTAGGTTTCTTAGGTTTGGAATCTTTCAAGTTATTCCTCAGGAAATGGAACAGGCATACCTCTTCAAAGCAAGCAGTGAGCAATAATAAAATGCCAATTCTGAGACTCACAACATTAGTATAATCTGCTATTTTCTGGAAATTAAGACAAATAAAAAACAAAGCCAGAAAGAGTTTGCTTGTATAGACCAGGTCAGTTCAAACGTACACACTAAGCACACTTTTAAAATTATATAATCAGTTTTTATTCATTTTCAGTGACAAACACACGAACACTTGAGAATAAAAACTTTGTTCCAGAAGAACACAGTGACTTTTCTGTTTTTTTATGACTTCATATCTTGTGGACGTTAAAAGACAGATCCGGTTCAAGGGCCATAAAATAATAAATGTGCTTGAACTATCCATAAAGCATTTAATTCCTTTATGCTTCACATAGAAAACAAGAAATGTTTCCATGAAGCATAACGTTAGAAAAATAGGAATAAAAATATAATAGAACAGTTAATCAGAGCAACAAATAAGTCCTTCTGCTAGGGCAGGCATGAAATAAATGCAAAGGAAAGTTGGATGCTTTCATCCGCTTAACATGTGGTGTAGACACTTCCTCCCATCACCTCAGTCCTGTCCACAACATTACTTTAGGCTTGGCAGTAAGACTAGAATTATAGAGTGGTTTTGTGTTTGGGTTCCTGTTTGTTCCACTAAATGCTTATTAAAGAATACCATAATGTGCTTCTTAATCTATAGTTTCTCTTTCTGTCCTGTAGAGATTAATATTTAGGAAGAAATAATACAATATTTAATTGCAGGATTTTGTTTTATCTCTCTGAGTTAGCTACTTATCTTGTAAAATTATCATTCTTGCAGTAGTGCTAAAACAAGATGTTTATCAACAATATTCCTGGGAAATAGAGATTTTATTGTCAAAGCAGGATTTTTACAGTCAACGTGTTTCTGAAATATCGGAGGGAGTAGCATACATTAAAGCAGATATGAAAGTTGATATGAGATTTCCTTATGCCATGGAAACCATGCAAATGCAACCCCCACCCCCTGTGTAAAATAACAGCAAACATGGGAAATGAACACCAGGTACTGCTTCAACAACTAGTACTATTAAGGATACAGATAGAGCAGGTTTCGGTTTTCAAATAGGTAGAACAATGCCGATCTCTCATCCTGGGTTCCTTCGTATGATTCTTCTTTAATAGTGGAAGATGCTATTTGGACAGTTACAACTTAAAGTTTCTCATTTTGATTTAAATTAATAAAAAATCTCTATTATATTTCTACAGATCTTTTCCTACATCAGACCTAGCTTCTGAAATAAATTTGAATAACATCCTTTTCACAAGTATGGATAATAGACTTTGGGGTATCTTTAAAAATATCCTTCCATCCACACTTCATTTCTTGCTATTACAGTTTTAATAAGAAAAGATAATCCATTTGGGGCTGTATAATTACTATTGATTTGCTTTCACTTTTAAATGCACTTTCAAGGAGCACGGTGCTCTAGGGCTGCTCCTTCATCAGCCTTCCAGTGATTTTTGTAAAGTGATTTTGGTCTTAGTCAGGACTGCCTGTGCAAAGTGGATTAATAATCAATAAAATAAACTCGTCTATAAAATGTTGTGATCTCTGTGTACATTGGTTGGTTTAAATAACCATCTTAACTGCACACTTTCAAAGAGAACACCGTGAAGCCCACATTTCAGTTGTCCATTAGGAAAATGAGTGAGAAGGTGTGATCAAATTATGAAGTACATGGCTTTATACTGAGTAGTGAATATTCCTTATTTCTTCCTTCAGAACTCATTATGTAACCATCCCAGGTGGTTCTTAATGGCATACATATTCTAAATATTGATGCCATATATGTTAAATGATAATAAAAAGTAGTTTTTCTTATCTTGTGATCACTGTTAGACAGGTTTTAGCAAGGGGGCCCAAATCACACATGAAATCTTTGGAATAATTGGGAACAAGGAAATGAGATTGGAACTCAGTGGTCTTCCAACATATAAAATACGTGTTGCTATTTACTCTAGATCTGTCCTGCACAATTTAGGACTTGGATCAAGGTCCTCACTTCTTATAAAAAGAATGAGAGAAAACCCAGACTGTTGTAAATCAGTGTTTCTTCTCAAAACTTCTTGAATTTCAAAGATTGCTTTTGAACCAAAAATCCCTAATTTGACTCCCAGCTTCTTCCCTGGACTTCTAAGGTCTCTTTTCTTCTCCTCTGAGAATGCACTCTGCTGGTCCATTGGTCATTCTCTAATAACCCTGTAGACATGATCTAGCTTGAGCTTTCTGTTGTTACAGAAAGCCTGTCATCTGGGTAGATGACTTGCAAGGTACTGAGTTTATTGTTTCTTTTTAATGTGACATGGTGTTCTTTTCTTACATTTTCCAAAGCACAACTTATGTTACTGCTCTGAACACAGCTGAAGGTTTACCTTGCTCCAACCATATTTAGGTGATGACATAATTTTGTGAAATATTATTGCTAGTGCTTCCTCCCACCTTTCTTTTTTATCCAAGATTGAGATTATGTCTGTGTGATGGAACCCAGCATAAGACCCTCAACATGGAGATCTGAGTGGGCTGAAACCTCTATATTCTACATGCCTTGAGCTACATTCATGCTCTGAAGATGTATTGACTAGGCCAAGTGGAAAATTACCTCTTTGGTTTAAGACAATATTTCTCTGCCAAGCCAAGTTCATGGAGGACAATCCAAGAACGGTAAGATACAACTTTGATAGCATCTTCCCGTATGTGCATCCCTTCCCCAGCATCATGAAGCTCAGGCTAGATCATGTATACAATCAATGGACCAACAGAGTGCCTTCTCAGAGGAGAAAAAGTGAGACCTTAAAAGTCTAGGGAAGAAATTAGAGTCAAATTCTTTGATTTTTAGATCCAAAACAATCTTTGAAATTCAAGAAAAATATCGAAGGTTTGAGATGAAACACTTTGATTTACAATAGTCTGGGCTTTCTTTCATTTTTTTTTAAGTTTCAAATGGCTAAGACCTGAAAGTTATAAAAAGAAATTGAAGATAGATTGGAAGGAAAGCTGAACTAACCCTAGAAAGAGTTGAAGGCTCTTTTGAAGAGAAGGGACTATTTCAAGAAAAGACTAATACTGCCTCACTGATAGGGCCCCTTCAAGGGATTTCTGGCCCAACCACTTCTTCAGTGTCCAATTTTCAGTAAATGTTATCCTCAGATACTTGGAGATCCCCAAAGAGATAGAAATTGCCATTTGTCCCCACTGAACACCTCCAAGGCTATAACAGATTTTTTTTTCTGAGTTCTCTGGATGCAGATGTTTCATGGCAACAATAGAATTGATATGATGATAACATACATCACCATGGGTGAAATGAGTCAATCCTCCAGCTTTCCTGCAGCCCAAACAGCTCAGCAGAGAACACAAAGGATGTTCTGTGGCTTTAGGATAGGAACATAAAAGGAATAAACTTCTTGGTGAAGTGAAGAGACCAGAAGTTCTATAGAGGCTGAACTGTGGGAGATATTTTGCATCAAAATTATAACACTCTCAATTAAGCTATTATTTAAATAATTTTTTATTTTCGCTATTTACATATTTATTTACAAACAAACAGTTGCATGGTCTGTGGAGTAAGGTTTTGCTTTCAGGGATACACGTATTTTGTGGCCTGAACGTGAAACGCCTCACCCAAGTTCCTGAACCTCCCCACTCCATTACCCTGATGTTGTTATTAGGGGAGGTTTGGAGCCTTAAGAAGTGTGGCCCTGCCCTGGGCGCTGGTTCTGGAGAACTGATGTCCTGTCCTTTCTTGTTTCTTTATTATCTAAGTGCAGATGCAACGTGGGCAGCTGGCCTGCCTTTGGCTCCTGCTGTTACGTCCTCCATGCCTGCCGCTTGTCTTCTCCACCAAAACGCAGAGCCTTGCACTGCGCCTGTCAGGCAGCACGCAGCATTTCTCCTTTAAGTTGCTTTTGTTGAAGCACTTTATCTGAACAATGGAGAAGAAACTAAAACAACACTTCATAAAAGAAAAAAAGAAATATTGCAGAAGAGAATTGTGGAGTGTTACCCATATTAATATCATTTTGTTTTTAAACAGTCATTAAAGTACAATGTATTATTCAAAAAATTTGTTGACCTACTGTGTTTTAGGGGACTTGGATATATACAACTTGGTTGTGATTATTTATTCATTTTGTGATGTCAAAGGAGATACATTTGTGTCTAAGCCAAGAAAAATGACCTGAAAGGATAAAGCAGATTGTTGGAACGTAGCAAAACCACATTTGTGGCACTCGTAAAAGATAAAGCTTTCTCCTGAAAAACAAGAGTCACCGCTTACTTTGTGAGAGATCGCTAAATGTGAATACATTATCTAATTGTATATATCTGTATTATCACTACGAGTAGCAAACACATCCTCGTAAGCTCCCAAATCCTTGATACTCGCAGCCACTGATCAATGTGAGTCATATTCCTTTAAGGCTGAGCACACTTGAAAAAGCTGAGTTTAATCTTCAACAAATTACACCACCACAGTAGAAAGACCCAGATAAAAGAACCAAGCTCAGTGACAGCAGTGTCCCAACGTGCAAAGTGAAACATGGCCTGAGGATTCATCACTGCATATTTTAGAAAATATCATCTTTTTTTTCTTGAATGTATTTGCGTAGTAAAGTCATTTAATTATAATGTGTGAATGTGTATATAAAGACTCCAGTGAGAAGACAAAATCTCCCAGAACTTCACCTAGAGTGAGACTGTAGATAAAATACAAGGCATTTTTATGCAGGGTGTGAAAAAGCTGACTAAAATATTTACGTATTAATATCCCATTGCAAAGATCACTGTTAGCTCATTGGCCTTAAATTATTCACTGGGTTCGATGGTTATTATTTTTGGCTGCTGCAGTCAGGACCTTATAAATACATTTCTGAGGTCATGGCCTCCACTTTCCATGGAAGCCTTGCTACCCCCTTTCGGTTCTAAAAGTGAACACTACATGAAATTACCTGACATTCAACCTCAGTGAGTCAAAGACTTTTCTGAACCACTAGTGAAACTTCAAAGGCATTTCTTTTCAGGAAATAAAGAATTTTAGCATCAACTTTAATAAAATTTTAAACATGGGGTTCATAACAGTAACTCCCTTGTTTAAGAACAAAAAAAAATCATCCTATCAAATATATTCTAAATAGACTTTGAAATATTTTAAATAGTAAAAAATCATTTTTCTCAGCTCCTTTATATAATAGATATATTTTAGCTCACAATGTCAAGTCATAGGCCGTCACAGCAGGGAAGTCGAGAAAACAGGAACTTGAGAAAATTGGTCACATCTCATTCACTATCAACACTGAAGAGCAGAGAGACACAAACTAAAGCCTTCTTGTCTCAACTCATGTCTCTGCCCTAGGAGAACTGAGAGCCTAAACTTAGGGAATGATGCTCTCCACAGTGGGCCAGATCTTCCCATATCAATGGATTTAACATCTGCCAGGTTGAAGACAATCCACCAGAGATGTGTCCACAGGCCAGCTTCCTCTAAGCCGTCTATGCTTGAGACACTTTTCTTGGGTGACTCTGGAAGTACTTACAAAGGGATTACTTTTAAAAAGTTTTCCAATCTTTGCCTGATAGTCTTGTGTCTTTAATAATGCGTCCTATGACTTATTTTGAACACAAAAATAGACATTTGCATTGTATATTTGATATTATAACTGTCTGAATATTTTGTGAATCTAAGTATGAAATCTGATGTGACTTGGGGTCCTTGTCTTGTGTCTTTAGGCAAAAGGAAACAGCAAAACACCGCGAAACTCTCTTTCTTGGATGTTTTGCTGCAGGAAGGATTTTTTTTTTTTTTTTATGTAAGAATTACTTCAGGCCCTGCTAGCCCTACTGGGGAATGTTTCACTGGATTTTTTTTTTCCTCTGTTGTTGTCAATGCACAGGGTTTTACTCTGGCCTGGCACTCACCAGGTGAAAAGGACTTGTTCAGATGGCTTCCTCTTCCTCAGCCTAGTCAGTGCTGGAGTCACAGATGTGTAATCAGGCCTGTAGATTTAAATAACTTTACCCTCTCCCTCATTATCTTCCTCTTCTTTTCTCTCTCACTATTGGGTGTATTTGAACACTATAAAACTTAGACCAATTTTTATTCTCTTGAAAAATGTAGACAATCAAACCTTTAGCTTCCTATTGTCCCTTGAATTGTCAGTTGTTGCAAGAAACTAGAAATAATACCTGGAACCCTTGTTCATATTGTTCAGGAAATTTGAGTAGGATTTTCACCCTTAGAATAAACACAGGGTTTCTACTAAGCCAAACCATTCTAAGGTTAACATTAGGATGTGAATGAAGAAGGAAGATTTGGAGAGTCTTATGACACAATTCTAAGACACTTTGTCACACAGGAGCCATGGCGTGTGATTTAAATGTGTAAGTGGCATGATAAACCTCCCACGTGCCTAAGAATAGAGCTACTGCTGGACACTGCTATCTCACAACCCTGAAGTACAATATGATAATGACACCACTTATCACCAGTGTATAAATAAGAAGGAAGAAAAGAGAAGCTGCAAGCATTCTAACTAGAAAGAAAGCCAAATTAAAATATTAACTTACTGATTAATATAACATTAGGTGACCTATTTTCTCTAGCTTGTTAAACAACAAAGACTGTGAAGCTAAATAACTCTCCGAAAGATAAATGTTTTAGGAATTCCCATGGAGATGTTTAGCTCATTTTAAGACACCATTAAAGATGCACTTCACCCGTACTGGGCCGTTTTATTCTTTTTATGATGAAGTACCCTATTTACATTTATTAATGCAGCCTAAAGAATTGGAATTTGATTAAGGGTTCCTCTTATTCTAAAATGAAGACAAATAGATGTTTTTTGTCCTTGTCCTCAGTGACTCAGTGCAGAATTAAGGAGAAACCAAATTCTTTAAAAGTTATTCAGGTCACACTTGAAAATGTATATATCAAAACTATTCATAAATTGAGATAATAGTTGACTTACAGACTAGAAGCCTGCAACCTTCTTTCTGTGTGTGTATAACCTCCAGGATCTGCAGACTCAAGCAGGCCTTCAAAGACATGAATTTTGAAGAAAAGATAGTTGGCTTTTACATTGCGAGGACTTGGTTCATGGTGCAATGTTTAGTATACCACGTTTTTTTTTTTTCTTATGAAGCAGAAGGATTTAAATTCTCTCTTGTCCTTCTTGAAATTACCTGCTAGCCAGTGATCAATCAAAACACAACTCACTTCAATTCAGTGCACTCATCACATCTGCCGGGAGCTGAATGGCATAACTCAAGGTCCCCACTAGGAAGTGAGGATAGGTTATCCTTAGCTTCAGGTGAGGTCAGTGTAGTCCTCTCTTGGCCAGGAAAGCAAGACTTTTCAAGATTATCAAGTCATTGCTATACTGAGTAAAATAGTTCTAATGACCTGATTTCTCCAGACCTTTTGGGAATAATATTGGAAAAGGTTCAATTTTTGCTTACTATATTTATTAAGTGCACACAGATTAACATAAGAAAATTGTTAGTATTGGGGGTTTGTTTGAATGCAAGTTTGTCCTCAGAAACTGGTGAAGTGTCACCTTTGACCTTCAATTTGAGCCACTTTTCATCACAGGGTTGTTTTCTCCTGTTATTCTCTCAACTTGCTGAAGTGTCAACACTATGTTCTGAAATGTTTGGTTTTTTTTTTTTCAGCTTCCTGAGTGTTCGTAGCTTTCTGTGATTCTGAGGTTATTTCTTCTTTTCTCAAATCTTTGTTGTTTTGTTTCAGTGTAGTAAATGAAAATACCCTGGAAGATCTCTGAGGAGTAAGGCCTTGTTTTAGCTACCTAAGCATTTAATCTTTCCAGCTAGTCCTCACCTTTTCTCCCTGATGCCTATCTTTATATATTGATTTTTGCATATATATTTACATATACACAACACATGCATATGTTTTATGTATATACATGTACAAAGTGCTATTCTGGCAAGTCTTTAATATCTAGTCCTCTGTTAAGAAAATATTCCCAATATTTTATTTACTGACTAGCCCAATATAAATGCTCTCACCTTGCTGTTGAGATAACCACACTGAATGTGAATTTAGGGCAAGTTGTACACATTTGGCCCCATGAAATACACACAGGAGAACCCACCTTTCCCCTATACTTCTTCTGAAGATTTTGTCTGCAGCCAATCAGCTTAAGAAATGTATTGACACCTCCTTTCACCAAGCCTCAGTGTAAAGAAGACAGACATTTACTATATAAGAAAGTGGTTGCATTTTCCAAGCTCAGTGTCTGTGAGCTTTGCCAGAAATCCACTGGGCAAAATAGTACTAGCCTGTGTAAACACTACGATGTTCATGTTGACCTCTGTGCCATCAATAATGGCATGTTTTTAAAAAAATCTAGGATATTCATGTCTTCTGCCAGAGTACATGAAAACATTACAGGGTAGCTTATATGTGCTCAAGTTCAGTAAAATAAAATGTGGAATCTGACTGATGTCCTATGATCTGAAATGGATAGAAAAATATATGATCACATCTCTTCCAGAAGTTTTCATTTAGTAACAGTGTCTAGGAAAATAGTTTTATTGCTCATGCCTCTGAAATAACATGAAATTGTTGTATGAATACAAAGTATTGAGAAATTTCAACATCTAAATTATTCCGTGAAAATTTGCATCTCAAAGCATTGATTGGTCATTTATTCACTAATTTATTATATTAGTAAATTTTTACCTTCTGAATTTTATTGCCATGATAAATTTTGTAAAATTTTGTCAGTGAGGCAAAGAAAATACAACAATCAAATGTAGGCCACAGTGTTCAATCAAAACAGAAGCTTTGACAGCTAAAATTTAAAGCACTTTCTCTATGAATATATGTGGACATGACTTTATGTTGTTAAGGGTTCCATGTTTATTTGTTTGTTGATTACAAAGTTTTGATGTGTAGCCCAGGGTATGCTCCAAAGAATGATCTTCCAACCTCATCCTCCCCAAGCTGGAATTTTAGGCACTCACCACTACTCACAGTTTATTTATTTAATTTAATTTCCTAACTTTAAATCCAATTATATCTGTAACACTAAAAACATATATTGTAGGTATCTTCCAGTAATAACAAATGTATGATAAAATTCCTGGACTCCAGTACATCCTTCAATAGAATGACAGAAAGGATTCAATAATATTCTTGCCAGAAAGCTGAGCCTGCTTCTAACACTAGCCCAGTTGTTCATTCAGCTGCAGAGTAGAGGAAAGCTCCAAACCACTTCCTTCATTTCACATTCCTTCCTTCCAAAATATGTCACTATTTTAAATATATCTGTGTCAACCTATTATTTTTTCCTTTACAAATTATTTTATGACTTGCCATGTTATGCTATATAGCATATATTTGATCTTTATTTTTCAATTTTAAAATTCAAGTTAATAAAATTATGAGTAACTAAGATTAAAAACAATTTCAAAAGGTATTTAAAGTTTGAGGTTTAGTCTTTAGTTTTTTAAACACTTATTACTTAATAACAAGTAAGTAAATGTTGATTAAATTTTCAATAAATATAATTCTCAGGATGTTCCTAAAGGCATTAGCATAATCTAGTGTTTCTTTAATAAGGTTTTAAACATGAAGATCTTGATAAACTAGTATAAACAGACACTTAATGATAAAAATTATTGTGCCCATATTAAGTTCTAAATGTTACTCAATTCAAACTAACAAAAAAATCTTAATCAAGTAATGGTAGTTAATGATTCTGTGAAAATTGTTCACGTTATCTCATATGACCAGAAGTAATTGCCGTGTAACTAATTACATTAAAATAATGCAATTTGAAACATATTAACTATGACATATCGGAATTTCATCTAGTTTGCCTAGTATTGTATATTATTATCATGAAATCCAGTCATTTTTTTTATAACATTGTAACAAATAAGAACCGTAAAAGGCACAAAAGAATTACGTGGACATTTTAAAAATAAGAGTTGATCTAATTTTAACTCTTCGATAAGTCCATGGAAAGTAAACTCTTTATTTTGCATCTTGGATGACAATATCCTTCTCACTAACACTCAAAAACTACTTGATCTCCGTCCCAGGGTTAGGAAAACATCTCATGGTATCCTAATAGGGCCGTGCCCCTGTGCCTATTAGAGACCGTGTAAAGAGAAACAGTGCCAAGAATGTGTCAAATAAAGGTATGATGTTAACCCAACTGCTTTCACAGCCTGGGAAGTCTGCTCTTCTTTAGTGTCCTCCTCATTGTGCACTGACGCACACTGTAAGGTTAGTTCTGTTTAGTCAAAACTCTGCCTACCTCCATTAAAAGCACATTCTGATATATTCTACTAGCAGGTTGCCCGTCTACTGAGGTGTAGGGAAAATCCACTGACAAACTGGGATCTAATGTAAAGGAAGCTTTTGACCCAGGAAGCAAGGGTTAAATCAGTGTATTGCAGAAGCTATTTTTGAAAAGGGATTTGCAAAAAGAAACAATTTGAAATACATGATTGTTCTGCAGAACACCCCTGAGAAGTTGGCATGATCAAACCCATTTAAAGGGCAAAGGCCCCTGGGTTCAAGTCGTTGCTACTCAGCGTAAAATGGAATAAAAATTTCCCAAGGTTCAGTACCTGCCCCAGATTTTTATTATAGTTTGAGAAACTAAAAATGAGGCATTAGTTTACTCTCAATATGGTCATTTTTAAGAAACAAATGAGCACAATTATAACACGATTACACTCACTGTCGTGGCTTTGTCTGCTATGTTCCCCATATACTTATATTTTGAGCACAAGTTGCTTCCTTCAATTTCACCTTCCCTGTTCTGCTGAAACTGTGAGTTAAATAAATCCATTCTTGTTTAAGTAACTTCTGTTCAATATTTGGTAACAGCAATGAGAAAAGGGGCTAAGATAATCTCTCAAGGTCATATGCTGGATGCTCATTTAAGTATTTAGAGAAATAGCCTACGTTGGATGAATTTATACCCTACCATTCCAGATAGTTAAAGAACGAAATTAAAGATAAAACCACCGTTTAAAGTCTCAGGGATCATCAAGGAAGGGGAAGTAGAGAGATTTCTGCTTCCATTCCTGCCTCCAGGCTCCTGACTTTCTTTGCTGATGGACCATGTGTAAGCCAAAGAAATGTTTTCCTCCCCAAGTTGCTCTTCTCTTGTTATTTATCACAGCAATCAAAACTCACTATTTGCATCTGTGCAGTACTAAAGTACTAACTGAACTTAGTGGAATACTCAAACACACACACACAAACACACAAAGTTGGCAATGTTGGGAGCAAATAGGGGAAGCTGGTGACAGGAAATGGGTAGTAGATATGATCATATTTTATTTTATACATGTATGAAATTCTCCAAAATAAAAAATATTAAAATCTAAAGTACATGGGTAGCATATTTTAAGTATGCCAGGTATTTTTAGTCTTTGTATGTGTACATGTATGTGTGTTCAGGCTTGTGACTGTTTTATGGTATCATTGTGGTGTTTCAAAGACAAACCCTCTTGTTGGTCTTTGCCTTCTCTTTTGGTGGAGATAGGCTCTTTCTGACCTGTGAGCTTCTGGGACTCTCTTTCCTGTACAACCCAGCTCACTGTGGGAGCATAGGGCTTGCAGATAATACTAAAAAAAGTGTGCTGGGTTTTATGAGAGTTCTGTGATCTGAACTCAGAGCCTCGTGCCTTTAGAGCAAACACTTATCTACTGAGCCATCTCCCCAGTCAACATCAGCTTTTTTATTTTTTAATGCTTCTAACACCCAATGGCACTGCACAGGAATGCAGCATTTAAAGGGAAGTGCAACCCGGTAGAAATTCACCACCTCATTGGGAAAAGATCTAGACTTTACATTTTCTTGGCTTTAACCTGTGGATAGTAACACAGTGCATTCTGACTGCTATTTTAGTGACAGTTTTGATATCTGGTTTTATTCAGTATGCATTTACTCAGCAATAAGAAGAAATCCTTTATTTTACTAATAAGATTTGATCTTCTAGGAAGCTTAATTTGCCTTTTTTTTTTTAAAAAAAAGTGCATGATATGTGTTCAATATAACTTTAGCTGCTTAAAAACATGTTTCTGTTTTAGTTCTTAAAGCACGATTTCAATTTGAAAATAGAAGCTTGTAAACGTTTAAACAAATAGAATTTCCATGAGTATTATCACTGATATCTTATGCTTGTATAATAATTTATATTCAGATAAAGCCCAGTATTAAATAGCCGTATAGCTGAATGTACTTACTGTGGAGGTGTGAGGCTTACGGTTCTCGCTAAGTTACTGATCTAAAGAAAACAAAAGCTGAGGCTGGGATTTTCAGTCTTAGGTTAGAAATGTTGCAATTCGAGGGTAGCAAGGCCTGGGATAATTTCTCTGTCGATTTCATTATAAAAGCAAGCAGGACAAAGTTAAT
Organism: Alexandromys fortis; assembly: GCF_014885135.2. Classification (NCBI taxonomy): domain Eukaryota; kingdom Metazoa; phylum Chordata; class Mammalia; order Rodentia; family Cricetidae; genus Alexandromys; species Alexandromys fortis. Next base: position 3,789,208 of record NW_026067983.1, on the reverse strand, counting down.
AAGCATTAATTCATAGCCTGGGCTATAATAAACCTGTCAAAGAATAATAACAGAAGCGTGACCCATAATATTTCAGGCGAAAAATCTTGAGAAAACGAATGTGTATTCTGACATGTCCCCCAGGTGAGGCTACTTTTCATGAAGTTTTATAAGGAAATAAAGTAGAATTGATACACCTATCACTCCAAGAGTAGCTCACGTCCACATATCTATCAAAACCCAGGCTTCCCAGGCTTTCTTTGCGCTGTGTGGTACAGAGTTCCCCATTCAGTCCTGTAGCAATCCCCATTCTCCTGCATCTGCAAGCTCTCCTCTTCCCCTCCCCATTTCTCTCTTCTTCATTGAAGGCCTTGAATTCTTACAGGGATTTTTAAAATCCAAAGTATTTCGCCCTTCATCATAATATTTTGTTTGCTAATTTTAGTCATCCTGGACCCAATCTGCTTCTACTAACAGCAATTTCATGATGGTGCTTTCCTGTTAGATACAATTAAAGATAGTCTGTCATTTTTTTTTCTGAGAAATGGTTTTACATCATCTTGCGAACTAATTTTATGATTAACAAGAAACAGTTGTATGTCAATTCTAAATGTTATGGCTTGTATGGTGTACATGGTAGTTAATACAAACAAATCCTGCTTCACAACCAACCTGGTTAAAAAAAAAAACAAACAAAACAAGCAAACAAACAAAAATTATTAAACTCATGAAATGTTTTTTGTTCCACTACTAGCCCCACATCTTTCTTCTTTTCTGCTTTCTATCCTCATCTCGCTTCAGAAATTTTCACCGATTAAAAAGTGCCCATTTGCCAATTAATTCAGCAGCCATATTCTACATGTTACCACATCCAGGACTATTGATGTTGTTAAGTTACTACAATAGTCACTGCAAAAGCACGACTATAAAGGTCTAAGAGGTCTAGGCACTAAGATCTCCTTTCATTCTAACAAATGAAGAAAAAACAAAAGGAGCACTTTATGAGGGAGACAGCGCCAGCTGCTACCAATGACGGTAAAAGGGAAGCTGGTGGGATGGCAGGCATGCCTCGGTAGGTGAAGGGCTTGCTGTGCAGGTACAAGGACTTCAATTCATACCCCTAGAGCCATATAAAGCGGGGTGTGTTAATACATGCCTGTATTCTCAGTGCTTCCGTGGTGAAATGGCAGGTGAAGATCGGAGAATCCACGAAGCTCACAGGTAGCTAGCCTGGTATTCACTGAGGCAAACAGCAAAATGACCACGTCTCAGAAGGGTGGAAGGTGAGAACCCAAACAAGTTGTCCTTTGACCACCATGGAGAACGGTAACTTATGCCACACACACATACATGGGTCATCTGCTCCACAGGAAAAGAAAGAATAAGGGGACAAAGACAAGGAAGAGAAGAAGGTGGAGAGAGAAGGAGGAAGATAGGAGAACAGGACAGAGGAAGGAAGAAAAGAGGGAGGGAGGAAAGAAACGAATTTAAGGCTCTAGCTCAAACATTCAGGTGTGTGTGTGTGGCCGGCAGTTTCACAAAACACTCCCCAGAAGTCATGAGACTGTTTTGGGTTGCTTCAAGGCATCACTCTACAAAACACATAAAAGTGGTACTGAAAAAAAATTATTAAACATGTTTACCTCACAAATTAATTATTATACAAAATACATGTAACCCAGTTTTATTTCCAAAGGTTCCATGACCTTTAAATAGCATTTTGAAAAATAATGAGCTGTAATTATAGCATGTTACATTTTTAAACAGAAGAATTTTTATCTCTTCTACCCTCCAGAGCTTACTAGGAAGCAATTCAATGACAGTGGGAGGTGGGAAAAGGAGGTCTGCAGCTCTTTACATAAAAGCAATGGGGGCTGGAAAGGGAGAGATGGATCTGATCTTAATAGGGCTCACTGCTTGCTAGAGGACCTCAGCTTGATTCGAAGCACCTACATCAGACAGTTCACAACTCTCCGTGTCTCCAGCGTCAGAACATTCTTACACTCTCTCCCGGACTCCTCAGAAGGGCATACACTGACACAGATTTGCACACACAAATAAGTAAAAGTCAATAGAAAAGAATAATGGATGGCAATGATAAAACTGTTATTAAACATGGTAGTGACCACGAGATCACAACGCTCTGGAATTTCTACTCTAAGATGGATTTTCTTTTGACAAGCTTTACGGGCATGTATTTCTACGGAGATTTTCCCCTTTGTTTTTGGCTCCTCACCAAGTCACTCATATTGGCTTCTTGACCAATCAGGAACTGCTAGTTTTAATCTTGTGTTTCTGTTCAAAGTGACTAGCACACGGAGAACAAAGCACACGGAGAAGTAAATTATAAAGGGATAATTCTCATATGATTAGTATTATTTAAGAGTGTTGAGCCAGGGAGATAGCTCAGTTGCCTTCATGCCTATCCTGCAGACATGACAACCTAAGTTCTGGTCCTAACACTCACATAAGAAGAGGTGGTGAACATCCAAAGCCCAGAGTGGATGATGAGACAGATTGGTGGTCTCTGAAGCTCTGAACAGCCAGGATTGTTTAGTCAGTAGCTTTCTTTTCCTGTGGGAGATCTTTTCTCAAAAAAAAAAAAGTTTTAGAATGAGTGAAGAAAAATATTCTCAATGTCAAACTCCATTCTCAATGCAAATCTGCATATACACTGTACATCCATAATAACAAGGACAAGAACATATACCACACACACACATACACACACACACACTTTACAAAACACCACATACAGAGAACACACACATAACACAACACACACAAACATATGCAAATTGACTAATAAAATGTGTAACACACTAACATGCCCTCATCAATACTTTTAATAGTCTTTCTTTGTCTTGATTAGCACTTTGATTATTATGCATCATGGGGATTTTATATTTCTGATCCAATCTCGTTGTTGTTCTCTAAGCATCTTTTACTGATATAGATATGTCCTAATTTAGGTTATAAAATTTTTCTTCTCTGATTTTATTGTATATATTTTCTGGGCGTATGAGCTGGGATTTTTCTTTTTCTTTTTATATTCTTATTATTCTTATGTTTGGTATTTTCATAGTTTCCCAGATCTCCTGTATATTTTGTGTAAGAAAGTTTTTGAGATTTAATGATTTCTTTGACTGATGAATCTATTTCTCCTATCATATCTTCAACATTATTATCTCTTCCATCTCTTGTTTTCTGTTGGTGATGCTTGCATCTGTAGTTCCTGTTTACTTCCCAGATTTTCAGTACTTTTATTTTTAACATTATTTTGTTATTTTGGTAATTTTTAAACTTTATCTATAAAAGAATCACATGATATATATCATTCTTGACTGGCTTATTTCCCTCAAGATTATGTTTGTAGAAATTGTTATTTTGTTATATATAGCTATTTCATGTTTTTGTCCCCATATATAGCTTTATTCTATGAATACATCCATTGTAATTATTTATCTGCACAGCAAACACATCTCATATAGTTTAAGACCACCATAGGGACAGTGCCCCTGTGAGCATCCTCATGTACTTATGCTATGGTGAGAGTAAAAGAAATTGTTTCAACACTGTGAATCTAATTTGTCAACAAAACAACTGCCAATAAAGTTTTTGAGCACATATTTTCTGGTTGTAATTCCTAAAGTTTGGTGTGGTAAATGTTTGTGACAATTGATAAGAAGCTGTTGTAACACAAGCCTTGAATCCCAACACACAGTAGGCAGGGGCAGATGAATTTGAGGGAGGTTGAGGCCAGTCTAGTCTACACAGCAATTTCCAGAGTAGCCAGGGCTAGATAGACATAGTCCCAAAGACACAAACAAAACAAATAAATTGAAGTTCGAGTTTGATCAAAGTTTTAAATAAGGTGATAAAACTGAAATTGCTCCTTTCTCAAAATCTCAAAATCTGACAGATTTCTTGGACTTTGATGAGTTTCTGGGGGTTCTTGCTTGTGCCAATAATTACCTTCTTTCATCTAGGTATAGACCATGAGCCTCGAGGCTCTAGAAATATCTGAAATGAATTTTGTGATTCTGTAGTGTTCGTGTAGGTGTCTTTATTGACTGCAGTCTGTCATGGCTGTTTCATTTTCCCACTTACATAAATAAAATTATCAAGTATACACTCTCTTTGCAAAAGAAAAATTTTCAGGTAGTCATGTTTGTTTTAATATTCATGTGTTAATCTAAAGTTGTTTCCTATTCATTTCTGAGTAGTATCCATTACAGACATAACAATGCATTATTCTTTTATTTGTTTATGGAAATTTGTATCTATTTAGATAATCTTTTTATTGTTTGCTAGTACTATGAATCATTAACTTTTTAATGGGTTTCTGTAGGGCCATATATTATATAGGTTCATATGTCTACATTGTATGGTGGCAGACTCTCAGGCCATAGTTTGCACCTGGCCTCACAGAAGACGGTCACCTAACCTTTCCAGACAAACTGTAGCCATCCCTAACAGAGGGTCAGGATGTGCTAATGCTGCTTTGCTCCTTCTTTATAATTATGAAGATCGCCTGGGAAGAGCTCTTAATTCAGGCTACTCGACATAGTTGCAGACATGACCTTAGTCCTGCTACCCAGGAAACAGAATGCTAATGAACTTCTCCCTCAGTTTACCTTTTGATATAAAAGCTGTTTTATATCAAATAATAAATGGGGGGTGATGTTCAGGATGTGAATGAACCCTGAGACTCCCTCTTGATAATGCCGTGTGAACTGTGCCTCAGTTATTCCCACGCTCTACACTGGTCCAAGAGATAATTTATGTTGAGGCTGGACCCGGACAGGTTTGAACTGATACCAAACAACAGAATTGTGTTTTATGAAATGATGTGATACTTTGGAAAATGTATGTATTTTTCTGATATAGCTTAATGAATTCCTTCAAAGGTTCTATCAAGGATTCAACAATCCTTTCTCTACCTTCTACACGAACAATGTTGTTGTTACTTTCTTCACGCTTCTGTACAATCACATAGCAAAGATTCTTAATCTAACTGTACCTTCGTGTTCATTCTTGATTCTGTCCTTCACACCCCCCTCCCTCCCCCCTCTCTCCACCTTCCTCTGTTTGGATAGGCTACTTTCCCCATCTCTGTCAAACAATATGTGACTTGAAGCAGAACAATCATTTTCCACTCTACGTGTGAGTGTGACCCTGAATCCCCGTCTTTCCTTGCCTGACTTTACACAGAGCATAATGATTCCCATTTGGCCTTTGGGAGACGGCTGTTTTTACTGGAGGGAGGGGATTTCTTCTTGTGTTTTTGACCCATGTTGTCTGGTAACTAGTAATATAGCAAGCCAGAAAATTGCACAACATGGTTCATTTTCTGCCATTTCCCTTAATTGCATGAGCATACATCCTCACATTTTTATAAAACTAGTGGTTATTAGGCTGCCAGAGGTGAGCCACTCTTTTAAGCCTCATTGCCTTTTGCTCTCGGATAGGGAAACCAATGTGATTAACGACAGGAGCATATTTTAGTGATTAAGTACAATAGGATATTTAAGGCTCTTGACACATACTTAAATTCCAGTACCATTTTTTTTTAATTTTTCAATGTCATTTAAAGTATCTTTGAATTAAAAATGCACCATTTTATGGTAAAAAGAACATAAAAGAGGTTTCAGATAACATGAAATGAGTTTGTTGAGTTGATAGCTACAGGTATCAGTGAGCCATTTAAACTCCTATCTTCAAGTATTAGAAAAAGTACAATGCTAAAGGTGGAGATTATTTCATAAATATAAAAGGTTGTACATTTGTGTGATGCTATTCTTCATCTTTGCCTAAAAGTTTTACTTTTAGTTTCAGATTTTATCATGTGCTTCTCATTCTCCAGATGGGTTATGTGTACATACAAGGTCTCTGAAGCAAATCCCGTATCTGTAAGGTGGAACCTAGTACACCCCACCTCAAAAATTTAATGGAAAAAGCATATTTTCAAGAATAAACTAGTACATTTTTAAAAGCCACAAGAACAGCTTTCATATTGTCCCTGTGGCATATATGAAGTTAAATGGATAGTGTCACAGTATTATCACAAGATTCATAAAAGTGTGCATTCATACTATGCACGTGAGATGTTTAAACTGACTGTGCCAAGGAGCCTTAGCAATGATTTGGAGCCAGCAGAAGCAGTCTGCCTTTTGTAGTGCTCCAGACAGTTATATTTCAATAGAACCATTTTCCTTCCACAGATACCATCTCACAGCCACTAGAAAATATTTGAGGTGTCGTCTAGCCTGTATTAGGAGTGTTCACAGTTAACGGCAGCCAGACTAACCTGATACAAGAATGGCAGAAGCAAAGCAGCAGGCGCAGGGCTTTCTGAGACTCTCTATAAGAAATGCTAAATGTCACAGTGCATAATTTATCAATGCCAATAGCTTTCAGCACAGATCTGAGGGGATTAACCTATGCAGCCAAACTATCTATCATATCACAATATTTAATTGCATACTTTTAATTAATAAAAGGCCAATCTATTGGCTCCATGAATGCAGCTAATCAATCCTTTTTTGAAATATATTTTATTTTACTTGCATAAGTGTTTTGCTTGCATAATATGTACATGCACCATGTGCATGCCTGGTGTCTAGGGAAGTCAAAAGAGGATGGCAGATCCTCTGAAACTATAGCTAGGGATGACTGTGTACCTGCGTGTGGCTTCTCTGAACTGAACCCATCTCCTCTGCAAGAGCAACAAGTGCTATTAACTAGCGAGTTATTTCTCTAGTCCCAGTCAGATCTTTGTTTCATCTGTTTCCACACTCTGAGTCCTTTCAGTGGGTTTCTGGCAATCTTCTACATCATTATCAGCATAAAAATCATCAGGTGTTTCGGTGTTTTACAATGGCATTGGATACAGCTGATCCTGATAGCACAAGTCATGAGGAATTCATCAAGCTAGCACATTGGAGTTCCCATCAAAAAAGGTTTTAGCTGGTAGTTCACATGAACAAACACTGTTCTTTTTTAATTTCATTTTTTTGAGATTATATCATTTTCCCTTTCCCTTTCTTCTCTCCAAACCTTCACACTCGCCCCCTGAGTTTGAAGTACAATGTTCTTTACACTCTTCGAAAGAGAGGCAAGCAGACCCAATGGGAAAACCCTTTGCTACAGTTGCTGTCAAAAGATATTTTTTTATTTAATGCAGCTCCTGAATTCAACTGTCTATTTACATTTGGCACCAAATCAAATTGAGTAATGATGGTTCGCCTCCCCCATATTTACAAATAAGATGTCTCTTTCACGAATCAGCTTTTTAAAAGTTACATCATGAGCTGCCTGTTTTGTGGTTGCTTATGGTCATAATCCTTTGTACTTCATTGTAAATATTGCTTCTTCAAATTTAAAAATATAAGCTATATGGAAAAAACAATTAATAGTCATGCATGTTCTAGTTCTTGTACTATAGTCTGCTTTTAATTATTTTCAAAGTTACCATGTATTGTTTTTTATAGTACAAAGTTACCTTGTATATTCTTAATTTTCTCTGAAATACATTGTTTTAATTCAGGATTTTTATACATTTAGAACATATATTCTAAGTGCTTTTCTTTGTATAACAGGTTTTGGTAAAAGACTAAATAATTAAAAAGCAAGAACTTTTCACTCATAAAAGCCTTTCTATTATAATCACTGGTTTTTATGTTTTCCAATGGTGCCCTATCATGTCCTTGTGCCTTAATACTCCAATTTTCAAATTCAAATACCAAGGAAGACAGAATGGCTTACAATGAGCCCCATTTTCCAGATTAATGCACCTGAGAAACATTTATCCTTATTTAATATCCCTTACTCATTTCCTCTCCTGTTATAGGGATAGCACAGCTGTTTATCTGGCAATTATCTTTGAATCTATTAGTGAAATGTCTAAATTAATCATAAAAAGACAAGTGCATCCCTGAGTGACTGTGCTACAAATACAGGACTTTGTGTCTTCCTATGCCGCTCACTGTTACCATATGGCAGCATTGTTCCTTGATACCGTAGACCATAATTTCATTCCAGACAGAGAAACCCCACATGGATATATTAGAACCTACTATTTAAATCTAGCAAGCTTATTATTTACATCGTCAATTCTGTTGCTCTTGGCTGCAGGTACAGAAGAATTCTGAACGGTTAACAATAAGTCATTTAATTAGCCATTATAGTCAGCATTCATAGTGTACTGAAATAATTAATCCAGAAGATTGACAGATTCAATATTCTGGTTAATAATAAGGAAACAGTTTTCACTCAGACTAGTGAACATTGGCTTATTGCCTGTTTAATGCATGGGCTGTTTGGCAATGTAAAGACATGGCAATGAGAATCAAACGTGAACCGGCAATAGAAAAACAAATAGAAAGGAAAATGGGAGGTGGATATAAGCCAGAGTGTGACACTGGTCAGTTTACTCATCAAGGGACATTAGCATTTGTAAGATATAAGCTATGTAAGCATGGATAAGATGTACTTTTTTTAATCTTTTTTCCTTTTTTTTTGAAATTAAAATATAAATATTCTTTCCCTTGACTTCCCGCAAGTCACACCCACACTCCCTTCACCTTGTTTAGAAACATGGCATCTGCTTTCTTTAATTATTTTATTTACACAATTAAGAATATACACTTAAAAAAAAACCTCTGTCTTTAGGTAGTTTTGCATCTGCTGAGGCAACAGTGATACAAATGTGTTTATACTGACACATAATGTTAGCGCCATCATGGTGGTAAGATGAAGGGGCATGAGAGTGTATAATGAGTAAGGATCCATGCCAGAAACCTCAGAGAGAGACAGCATTGGCCTTTCTAGTACAGCTGATAAAATCATGCATAGGTAGACTAATATAAACGGGGCGGAGGGTGGAATGCGAGTTAATTCCCCAAAGACAATGCTGAGCATCTTTTGTAACACTCAAAAAAAGGGGGGGTCATTAGATTTCACTGTGTGTTTAGACACATCTTAGGCCAAGATAGAGTAGCCTCCAAGGGTAGCAAGGAATTCTCTAGGCTCAGATCTTAGCATGTTTAGGCTGAAAAGTGGTCACTAGTATGAATAATCAGGATCTCTAAAGTTATCATGGAAGCGAAAAAAAATGGCTATTTGGAATTTTGCATGCAACCTTGACTGTTTTAGTGTCCAATTTGTAGTAGATTTGTTTGTGTGTCATAAGACTGAATGATGAAAACAGTTATGCCTGTACTAATTGTGGTTTGGCATAACAGGGAGTAATACGTAAGTACTCCATGATCTTACTCTCCAGGGGTTAGGGTCTACTTGGAGACCCATGTGGAGCGGGATCTGATGACATGTGGCATAAAGAATTAGCCTAAAGGGGCATTTAGGCTATGACAAACCATGCTGCTGAGAACATAGTTGAGCACATGTCCTCTTGGTACTCTTGAGCATTCTTTGGGGGTATATTCCCAAAAGTGGTATTGCTGGGTCTTGAGGAAGGTTGTTTCCTAATTTTCTGAGAAATCATCATAATGATATCCTAAGGGGCTGTACTAGTTTGCACTCCCATCAGCAATGCAGGAGTGTTCCCTTTACCCCACATCCTCTCCAGCATAAGTTGTCATCAGTGTTTTTTATTTTAGCCATTCTTGCAGGTGTAAGATGGAATCTCAGAGCTGGTTTGATTTGTATTTTTCTGATGGCTAAGGAAGTTGAGTATTTCCTTAAGTGTCTTTTAGCCATTTTAGATTCCTCTGTTGAGGGTTCTCTGTTTATGTCTGTGGATAAGGAAAATGTGGTACATTTACACAACGGAGTACTACACAGCAGAAAAAAATAACAACATTATCTTGAATTATGCAGGCAAATGGATGAAGCTAGAAAACATCATATTGAATGAGGTAACCCAGACCCCGAAAGACAAATATCATATGGACTCACTCATAAGTGGCTTTTAGACATAAAGCAAAAAAAAAAAAAAAAGTCTACAATTCACAATCTCAGAGAACCTAGCCAACATTGAGGACCCTAAGACAGACATACACGGGTCTAATCTACAAGGGAAGTAGAAAAAGGAAAAGTTCTTCTTAGAAAATTGGGAGCATGGGGACTATAGGAAAGGGTTGAAGGAGAGGGGAGGAGAAGGGAAGAGAGCAGAGAAAAATGTATAGTTCAATAAAATCAACAAAAAGGAATTAGCAATGAGATGAGGATAGTAACAATATTAGAACCTTTTCTTTACCATCTCTGGACAGAGGAATTAGGAGTGAAAATTTAGATTCAGGTTCAGTTAAGTTTTGATCTGGACTGTTTATCTTGATAGCTGTTCATTTGTTTCAAAACAAACTGCTTAACTTCACTACACCTTGGCTTCCTTAATGTTAAGATTAGACTAATCATTGTACAATTATCATATATGTTTAAAGTACGAATTATGAGAGAGAGAGCATGGGTAATTGTTTATCATCGTGTCTACCACATATAAATGCTGTCCACAGAAGCTTAAGTGAGAGTGAGTGGACTATAGTTCATAAAGTACTAGTGTATAGTAAAAGAAATTAATCATAAACAGTATTAACTACAGACATTAAAAATAATTATGCTCCCAGCAAGGCAATGTTTGTATCTGTCTGTGCATTGCAACAATAATAACCTACTGTTCCATTCACAGTATAAATATTTGCTGAATTCTTTCTGTATTTGCATACCAAACGACACAAGTGAAATTTGTGACTAAATTTTGCCTTTGTGGAAATTCTTTTCATATGTATACATGAATATATATGAATAGATGAATATATCAATACATTCATATAAATGATATATCCCCACAATTTAAATTATCTAACATTTAATAAATGTACTTCTATTTCAGTAAAAAAGTGATTTTTTGGTAGTATATTTGATTTTTTAGTTCTTCTCCTTGGTAAATATTTTAAAAACTGAAATATCTTCAAACTTTTGAAATTCTTTTCCATGGTACTTCTCTAGTTGGTTCTTTGCTTGGGATGGTAAATTGAAGAATGAAATTTTAAGCTTTTTATTCCCCGTGAGAAGCCTAAGAAATCACACTCAATTGTTTTTGCAATCTAAGTAATAACTACATATATTTGCTGAGAGAAATCAAAGAAGTTTCCAGAATTTAAACTAACTGTTTTGTATATATATATATATGGTCTCAGGAAATTCTACTGAATTATAGAAATATGATTTTTCTAATGTCTTAAATGTTGATTACTCCAGCAGAAGAGGGAGACTGAGGTTTATTTTTAATGTACCTAATTTCCTACAGCTAACCACAATGTGCGTGAGTTTCTAAGAAACTGGCTGCTATAATAAAGCTGATTTTATTCCACTTTACACCAAGTGGCTGCTGGCATCCACATTACAGACCTGAATCCAACACAGGGCTAAAGAGTTTCAAGCTCCTGCTGCAGCTCTACACTTATAACACCGTGTTCATTCAGTGAACACTGTCAGAGTTTAAATTTTAAGGCTTGACTCTTAAAAAAAAACTGCTGTATTAGAAGGGACATTTCAGAAGTAATATCTGATGGCATTGCTCTCCCACAGCTAATCATTGGCAGATATTAAGACTGAGTTTGTAAATTTTATTCATTAGGGTGTACTGCTTGAATCTCCGCAGAGGAAAAATATAGAATTCAAAATACGTTGTGAGCCATTCACGAAAGCATAAACTCAGTTACTACAGATGAAAATCATGTACAAAGCACAAGAGATTCATTTAAGTATGCTACTAATAAAATTACAAATGGTTATGCTATTAACTTTAAAGTGTGGATTAAGATGGCTAGATGGCCCCTCACTTGTAAATTAATATCAACTAAAAAACAATCATGATGAGACAACCAAACCAACGTCTGTGCTGCTGAAGAAGGGTTTGCCTTACTGACAGATCATCACCACAACCTCTTACACTATTGGGTGATGTTTACCATATGTCCCAAGATTGATAGTGGGATTTAATGAGTTCTTACAAGCAATTAAATAATCAAGAGTTCCTGCTGTTACATGGCATAGCGTGATATAGCAGTGACAAATGAGAGAATATCTACAACCTAATCAAAAGGACATATTTCCTTGGGAACAAAATAATATTATCCACCGGTGCAATCACAGTACCAAAGAACATAGGAAGGACACCAAGAGAATGAGATAAATCATGTCCTCTTTTCATTACTCTGACTGAACAGTTTCCATTTATTGAGCCATATTAAATAAGAAGGAAAATTGGACTTGTTAAAAATGTTTAACATATCATATGCTGGTGGTTGGTTATTTATGTACGCAATACACCATGCAGCACGCACGCACACACCTATAATTTTTAAAAAAGAAACTTGTTAAAAATCATTAGTAATAATGTATATTATTCTCTAGCTTCTTAAGGAAAACATATCAAGGATAGAGACTAACAGGCTTTCCAAAAAAGTACAAGGCTGCCGAAAGTAGTTTGCCTTGAGACTTCAGAGCAAAATGTTATTCCAATCCCTCCCTTGGTGTCCAACCCAGGCAAATGTAACATAATTTTGTTTTTGTCAGTTCATCTATGGGTGTGAAGTTACAATAACATAACACATTACCTCTGAGGTTTCTCCACATTAGTATTATTTCTCCACAGTAATTTCCTATAAATGTCAAGTGAAAACTCTCGAATGTGTATAGGATTTCATGGTACAACTTTGCTTGTCTTTTATATTATTAGGAAATGACTCTGAGTTCTATTAAATTCTGATGAACTTTGAATTTCATTCATGGTATCCCAGGAGGTCTATAGCTCTGCTTCCCATATTTGCTTTCCTAGAAGCAGGTAAGGAGGTAATAATGAGAATAATAACAAATGTTTATTACCAACTCTGTGCTGGTCTGGTCTAGTTGCTTATTTGATCTAACAAACCCTGTCATGTGTACTCTTCTTGCCCTTTGGTGAGCTGAGACTTAGCTTGTATGAAGGGATAAGTAAAGTCTTTAACCCAGTAGGAGACCACTTTGGGTTTGGGGCTCCTGCACTTTCACTGTAGCTCTGTGGTCAAGTCAACTCTTCTTTTTTTTTTTTTAATTAATTTATTTATTTATTAAACATTTCTGTCTCTTCCCCACCGCCGCCTCCCCTTTCCCTCCCCCTCTCCCAACCAAGCCCCCCTCCCTCGTCAGCCCAAAAAGCAATCAGGGTTCTCTGCCCTGTGGGAAGTCCAAGGACCACCCACCTCCTTCCAGGTCTAGTAAGGTGAGCATCCAAACTGCCTAGGCTCCCACAAAACCACTAGGTCCAGTAGAATCTAAACTTTGCCATATATTTCACTTACCAGCTCTCCAATTGTGGAGAACTTACTTAGACTTCATAAGCCTTGATTTCTTCAAGTGAAAAAGAGAGAAGATAATAAATCTAACATAGATAGAAAATTACATAGCTAGTATTTGTTTTTATAAAAATATATATTAGACATATATTATAATAATCTGTGATATATGTACAAGACAGTTGTGGCCCTTAAAGAATGTACATCTTAAGCAAAGAAAATGTAAAAATAAATAATATGTGAGAGGTTATCTATTTCTATTCATTGATGGAAGTAGGTCCAGTGAAATGTAAGCAATCAAAATCAAACAAGAACACTAGAAAAATCGAGTTGGGTATAAGGTTTTTAAGATAATACTCTCTAGAAAAGCTGGCTCCTGCAGTATCAGCCTGACTCTGAGAATCAAGTTCAAATTGCTTCACTGAAATGTATCAAGAAGGCCTGAAGAGTTGGTTACAATGGGAAGTGTGGGGAACTAAACTTCATTTAGTTTAGAGCTCAAAAAAAAAAATCTATCAGGAATAAACTTATTGCTTGAGGAAGTAAAGAAAAAGATAATTATATTTTAAAAAACCCGAAAGGATCACTCTTCTTTTTTAGGCCATGGAGAACAAATGAGGAGTGTTAAACAGGAAGGGAAGGAGGAGGCCTGGAAGACGACAAGGGAGTTTTTGTAGCTGCAGACAGTGGTGGCCCACATCCGTGTGGTGGGAGCAAAGGTGGGAAAAACAGGACAAAACAAAAAGATTCAGAAATTAGAAAAATAAAATAAAAGCATCATCCCAATACATCATGATGGGATAGATATTAAAAGAAGATTGATCTAAAGAAATACTCTTTAGGGGATGGAAAGGATGGAAGAATTAACCCTAGGGTGTAAATGCTCTGTAATGGGAAAAGCTGCACACAACAGGAGTCACAGGAAAATGGAGTGGAGTCACGGACTCTGGTTCCTTCAAGGTCAAGACCACAGTACATTTTGAAGAGAAAACATTCAATATTAGCATAAGACAGCAGGCAGGCAAGGATGGCAATGTCCTACAGTCACCTCAGATACTTTTTGTTGCAACAGGGTCTTGGCTACTTAACCATTTATACATGCTCCAGTTATTAGAAACTATTTTTCCCAGTGCTTCTGTAGTTCAAAGCCTTGGGATTTCCTTAACAGTGAGTACAGGGGCATTGAAATCAGCCCGTAATGCTGTTACGTGCAGAACTTTAAAGTTCAACATTGCAGAATGGATCATTTTTTGGCCAGTCCAGAAAGAAAGCTGGTTAGGATATGGTTTTCCCCTTCTGTATTTTGATAGACTTTTCTCAGAGGCAATACTTTATAGAATCTCTCAGTAGATGGTAGCAAGAGATTAATGACAGCTGTTTTACATGTCATGACTTTTAAGATCTGTTTGATTGGCAGAATAGTATCAGGCCACTTCCTCCATGGAACATTCATTGAACTCCACCAGCCTCATGTATATACCATACCTGGGTTTCTAAAGGCTGATTTTCATATTAATTAAGCAAAATCAAAATTTTAGAACATTTTGACAAAACATTTACAGTACATCCATACAACCAACCTGAATTATAACCTATGAGTGTCCAAAAGACAACTAGGCAAATCCAAATTCTCATAATTATTTCCTGGCAGAGTGTAGGGTAATGAGTTCATTGACCGAATGCTTGTTAAGGAAAAAGCAGTATAATTTCTATGAGGAAAAATATACCTAAGTAATTGGAAAGTGTACTTCAGAATGCATAAAGAATAAAGTCTAGACATTTTCTCTGAGTTTGAAAAAGCTTCATACAAGGCCATATATTAAAAATTATTGATTATATTGAGTCAATATGGAATAGAGGGAAATGCTGGGTTATAGATAGAAAACAAATATGAAAACTATCAGATCTCCACTACATATATGTGGGATGTATAGCTTGGTACACATCTGTAACAGAGCATCTGTTCTACATTATGTATTCTAGCTATAACTGATGAATATCTAAGGAATTAAGATATGTATTAATAATTGCTAATACAAATTTATGTTTCAAAATCACAAAATCATGTAAACAATGGGATAGTCTGTCTTTGGCCCAGTTTGTCTTTCCCATGGAATCTCATTTTACCCCAAATCACTCTATTTAAAATGTAAGTAAAAAAAAGATTGATTTAGTCTCTGCCTTTAACTTATAGCAATATCCCTTATAACTAAGTCTTCTAGGGTAGGTTGGAAGACAGTTCTCTATGACTCTTGGCAAGACTGTAAGATGGAATTTGAGAATTCTTTATCTGATGCATCTTTCAATTCCAGAAAAAGAATTCTTTGTTTAGGTAATTCTAATGAAATTGTTAAAACTAGAATTTTACTAATATGCAAACATCATAGCTTTCCTACTCATATGGTTCCAGCATTATTAGAAAGGAGAGCAAGTACCTGCAGCTTTATCACATATGTGTTGGAGCAAATCACAGATACATACCATGCCTATGAGATGCAGTACTCTACAGGTAGTTTTTAAATTACAAGACGTTATTTCATATGATTCATTATTATGCCTCAGTCAACATCTTAGAATATCAGACACACTGTGACAATAATTATTTGTTCTAGGTAATTGTGGACATCTTCTTGAGGTGTTGTCTTAACATTTTAGAGTAAAAAAAGTGCTTCCAATGGATAAACTACCTGGTCTAGATACCTAAAACAAGATTAAAGGCTACACACTGATCTTTCCAAGTTTTCAATGATGCAACACAGAAACCTAGAAAGTAACCAAAACACTTAAGTATCTGGAGCCAGAGTTATGGAAAAGATTTAATAAAACATTAAATCATATAATGCTCCAAAAATATTTTAAACTTACAGTTAGAGGAAATAGTTCGTGTATAATAAGGGCTGCACAAGGAGCCCAACAGCTGGTACTAAAATACTGTTTTTTTATGTAAGATAAATGGAAGTTTAAAAATATGAAAACTTCAGTAGCATTAAAATCTTTGAGTCTCTCAGAATCAATAAGTTCACAAAAATCACACACCTCATTAAATTCTACACAGATTGCAAAGCTTGCTATAATGTAGAAACAGGCAGACAGTCTGTCTCAATATTATTACAGGAAGGGTTGGTTAAATTAATAGCTTTGCATTGATTAAAAAATCTTGCATTTTACATGTTCCTAAGTTGGTTCCCACCATTAACTTTCAATACCAGAACAAGTCTCTGGATAAATGTGGCTGTATTTAAGTACTAAAATACAAAGGTAGGCAAAACACAGCATTTGTAACATCCTATCTTTGCTTCCTGTCATAAAAGGATGCCAATCTAAAAAAAAAATAAATGTTTGCTTCCGCATTTTATTAGTGATTTTTTAGTGTTTAAAATCTCCTACTGCTAAGAATCTTAATTACTCTGTAATGATAACTAAGCATAAAATATTATTATTCCATCATAATTTCCCTGGGCAAGTCATCATTTTGTCCAGGTAATACAGTATCTGGCACTGCATATGACAATGCCACTGGGAGCTGGCCCGTTTGTAATCACTGTCCATTAGGAAATGCTCTTTTACCAGATGACCAGTCAAATGCATTTTTCACATATTCAGTTAGCTCATTTCCACTTTCACTCAGTTAAGAAAACAAAATGGTTATGTGATTTACCTAGATATATTTTATTATGAATGTGGATTGTTATGAAATTTGAACACTGCCTTTTGTTCAGTATAAACTCTGTTTTGGAAACTTTTATGAATTGAGCTTTACTGTTCTTTTAAAGAGTGGTATATTATTTACCTGTCATTGTTAGGACTACTAAAACTCATGTATTTATTATGTACAACCAAATTCATTTAAATATTTAAAGATTTCTTCAGCTAGAGTTGATGAAATGATAGTGTTGGTTATTTGATTTTTAGCCACATTGGACTCATTGTTTGGTCCCTTTCATCAATCTCCTTGAATATGTGACCAGGTCAAAATCCCTCTGAGGGCTCCAAAGCAACATTAAATTACATTTTAATTTGGTTCTTATATGTATTTAACATCTATTTTATATAAATCATATACTCAACTTATTATGTATTATTTATATCACATAATGATTTGTTCATAGTATATGTGTCTATATACACATTTAAACCTTCAATAAGGGTAGCTGAAAACATAGTCTGTGGAGAGGAGGTATATTTCAAGTAACACAAAATCATTTCTTTGGTGAATAATAACACTTATTTTAAAGGACATATATGAAATGTATATACAGAAACTATGAAACAATTAACTCTTATCTTCTACTACAACTGGAGATAACTACATGTTTTGTTAGTAGTATTCTCCATCTTAAATGGGATCACTGCATTATTCCTTTTCCCACCCAGGGAATATTGCAGAGGCTGAAGCAGAAGGAGTGTAAAAACCTAGAGATAAGGAGATATTCTGAAAAAGACACATTTTCTGGATTCTACATAATCATGCCATTCATGAATTCAGTGGCTCTATAGCTGCTATACAAGACCCGCAAAATACGAGGCCAATCAACATCTCATCGTGGGAGAGGCAAAAAGAAAAGCAATTCACTCAATTTTGCATGGTATTTTAAAATTATCCAACAATAGTCTGTCTCGGTGAAGGAAAAGGAGGAACCTGAACTTCCATTCATCTGAGGCAGTAAATCAGCTGATTTCCTTTTGTTCTTTTAGGGTGGCATCCCACTTGAACAAGAGTAACAACATCTAGAAACAAAATACCCGAAGTGTCTTCATAAACGTCATTCATTATACTAAATCCCAGATAAATCACTGCTTAAATAAGAAATGACAATATATAGTACCACAGATGATGAGGCTCTAAAGTTATAATTGTCTGTCAAAAACTCTGAGTAGGTGTCATAAATAAGCTAGAATGGTAAGGAAGGGGGTGGGTTGAAAGCAGGACTATAATCCCCGTACACTGGCTGTGTCAGAAACATCACAAGTCCAGTGCCTGTCTAGTCCACTGTGTGAGTTCATATCAAGCCTGAATCACTTAGTATGGCACTGTCTCAGAAATTAAAAGTTCTCAAAGGCTGAGGACCTAGCTTACTTTCGTGTCTGGTGTATAGGAGGTTGTAAGAGATTATTTTTTTTTTCATTTCCTGGCTTCCCAGACCTGAAATCATCACACAGAAACCATATGAATTACAATATTGCTAGCTCAGGATTCTTATTAATTAACTCTTACATCTTCAATTAACCCATTTCTATTATTCTTTGTATTGCCACAAGGCTGTGGCTTACTGGGTAGAGTTCTGTCTCCTTCGGCAGCTATGTAGCATCTACCTGACTCCATCTACCCTCTCTCTATGCCTCTTCCAGCCTGGCTATATTTTGCCCTGCTATAGGCCAAAGCAGCTTCTTTATTAGCCAACAATCATAAAACATATTCATAATATATAGAGGGGAATTCTGCACCATCATGATACTCTCTGAGGCTTGATAACCAGTCCTACAGGAAAAAAGCCACAGAATACAACCAAATACTTTTCAACGTCCTTAAAGTTATTGTAAAATGTTAGGGTATCTCAGCCACGAACCTTAAGACATAAGAAAATTATGAAACAGATAAAAGCAAAAATGGAAAGACAAAAGGAAAGACTAGGCTCTTTCAGTGGGAAGATGAGGATTAATCCAGCTGAGCATTAAAGGCCAAACAGGGGACAATGACACTCTTTTTCCATCTCTTCTTGAAGTTCTTCCTCTATTGAGCTAGTCTTTGACAGTAAGTGTGAAGAGTAGACCCCTGGGGAAGAGTACTGCTGTGAGCCCTAAGGAGCAAAGTCATAGGCACTTGCCCAAGTTGCCAGTATCAGAAATTGAAAGCTGAAACGAGAAAGTACTAGACCAGAGAGAACACTGGCTTGGGTCCATAATCTTTCTACTTAGTCACACACATCAGACCTTAATGAGTTATATCATGTAACAAAGACCCTTCTCTTTCAAGCTGAGTTCTCTTAACGAAGGTTTGAGTTTCTTACAAATTCAGGCTCATAAATCCATGTATCCATTCATGAGGTTTCTCCAGACATCCAGTTTTCTCTGATTCCCAGCAACAATTTGAGTGAAGTTACTTGGTGCCTTTGAAATAACATCATCCTTATAGTTGGTCCCTTTTCTAGTAATTATAAAGGGGAAAAAGTTAACCATAAACACTGAACCAACAGCATTGTAATATGGAAAAACTAAATAAAGAAGAGGGGAATATTTATTATTTCTCCCAGCGATGAAAATTAATCATGAGCAGCCTGTGTTGATTGAAGATTTGGTATTTGTTTTCTAAAGGAAACTGGAGTTCACTAATATACACAGTAAGAAAAAGAATAATATTCACACTACTGTTAAACACTTCATAAACTATTATACTTAAGTGATTTTTGTGAAATATCATAGTTAGCCCTCAGAGAACTCATAGATTACCCAAATATTTGTTCATCTGGGGATGAGGAAAGTTCAACTTAAGGAAGTTAAATAGTTTGCCAGACACTGTATGTGGTGAGGCCTTGAGTCAGGACAAAAACTCAGGTCAGCTTCTTGCCCAAACAGTTCTCTTTGCCCTTCCTTCTTTCCTTCCTCCCTCTCTCCTCTTCCTTGACTCCTCCCCTCCCTCCCTTTTGTAGGTCCTAGCAATTGATCCTAAGATTTTAGACATGGTAGGTGAATACTGTACGGCTAGGCTGTGTTCCCAGCCTAGGATCTGTACTTTTAGAAACAGCTTACTGTTTGCTGAGAAAATGTCCCCACTAAAATTTGGGGATCATTGCTGCGATTAAACAAGGAACTGTAGAATAGGAAGAAAACACTATCTCAGATGACCTAGGAAAAACGACCACCACCTTACTGAAATCAAGCTAAATCAGTGCCCCAACAGTGATGCATTTATTAATACATTCAGAATCCCACCTTTGGTTGTTTAGTCTACCATTGATTCTGCTTATATGCCTATTATACAGCATAAAACAAAGCGTCTGTTTTTAACTGTTTTATCTGTTTAAAACACCAGGCATACTGCTTCATATGCAGGGGATCTTAGAAACACATTACATTCAATTAAATAGGCCACTTTTTTTTTCATTTTTAGAAAAAAATGGAATGATAGGAAGGCTGTTTTCCAAAAGCAGAATATGATGGATAATGAGGAGCAAAGAATGAAGGGTAGGAGGTGGGTAGAGGAGAGAGAAGGAAGACAGGAAAAGGGGGAGGCTGTATTCCACAGTGGTGGAAATACAATTTAAAAACAAGAGGCCAGGTGTTCCCAAGACAAACTAAATGTGCTTTGCAATTGAGCTCAGAGCCAGCCCAGAAAAGAACAAGTCTATTATGAGACTCAGCTACAAAGGGGTAGTCAGTAAGAACTACATGAACGGCATGTGTGTTTTTGAAGTTGCTGTTACAAAGGCCTTGGGAACAGAGGTCTAGTCCCCGGATAGTTATTCCAGCATGAACAACAAAAGAACACTATGTAGGCTTTAGCATGCAGACACTTGTGATTTACTTCAAAAAAGCCTGCCAGAGAATATAGTGATATTCTCTGTCTGGCTTTGCAGTTATCCCAGGCAGCAGGCCAAAGATAAAGACCACTTAAACATTATTTGGAAATGAAATGGCTACTAAAAAGGATATAGTTGTATGTTAAAGAGACACTAAGCCATTTTGAGTCAACTAAGTTAGGTCTGGGGCAAGAATAAATGAATACAAATGGGAAATGATATTTGTCTTAGATGTGATCCTTTAAGGGTCCTGTGAAAGGCCACTAAGGAGGTAGTGAGCTGTCAAATCCCTGTCATAAGTGTATATCTGAGTAGTACTTAAGTTGCCTGACATTTGTATACATCAAGTGAAAAGTAGCATCCCAGTATTGAAAAACAGTGTGTGAATTCACATTTCCAAAGGAGAATGAAGAAATGTTATAAGGAAATCAAAACAGCCATCGTGTTCAAAATAGAGTTTTCAAACTTGTAGTGATGAAGGCTGTGAATTTAGAACAATGAGTGACATTTCCCACACAAATTCAAGAATCAGAAAAAGAAGAAAAAACGAAAAGAAAGCAACAGAGCCAGAATTTCTTGCTATATTTTCTTATAATGTGTAGAATAATATTTAAGGATTTTTAATAAATACCTGCCTATTAATTTCCAGTTCTTTAAGTCATATAGTTTGAAGAGCACTATTAGGTTAATAAAGATTAAAGTTAGAGAATGAATGGTCAGACAGACAGATAGATACATAGCTACATAGATACATAGATAGACAAGTAGTTAGATATTTGACAGGATGTAGAGATAATTGACTCTGATTATGTTGGCTAAGAAACCTACTACAAGCCACCTGTAAGGTGAAAAGTGGAGAAGCCAATACCACCACATCTTGCTGTCCAAGTTTCAAGGCCTCAGACCGTGGAATCTGATGGCATAACATATTAATCTTTCTTGAGAAGCTGAGCATTTGCTTGGGGCATCCTGCAGTTTAAAACTGACAAAATTGAAATTCTCATGGCTAAAAAGAAGTAAACAGAGGTTAGAAAGGGTGGGAAGAAGAGAAGAGAAGATGGTAAGGAAAAGAATAAATATGAATTTGCCTTTCTTTGCCTTTTTGCTCTATCTAGATTGACAGCCGATTGAATAGCTCTTGCTCACATTAGGTGAGAAAGATTTTGTTTATTCAGTCCATTCCCTGAAAAACAAATATCCTTTAGAACCACCCTATGAGAAGAAACACCTAGAAATTAGACTTTAGAAGCTATATGGATGTCTTTAATACAGCCATGCAGAAATCTACATACAGGCACTACAAGCCCACTCTATCAGTTTGACACTGTGTGAATTTTCTCACACCATAGTTAATATTTAAGTAAAGACAATAAATATCACAATTGTGTCTAACATTATATGACTCTGCTCTTTAGAATAAAATGACATCAATTGCTCTGAAAGAAAAGGAGGTGACAACTTTAGCAAATTTTATATTTGTGTGAGATCCTACAACTAAATCACTCCTTGCAAAGTTAATAAATGTAAATACTGACAGAAATTCAATGGAGATTGCATGTATACGTATGCCAAAATAAGCTAAAAACAAAAATAGATATTAATTTAATATATGATAACATGGTTGTGTTTAGTAAAATAGATGTAGTGCACACAGCAGTTGAAGTTCTCATGTCGGTAAATGTCAGTAAGCGACTGTAGCTGCTCTTTATAGAAAGCCTTTTCCTACTATGAATTCTATATTCCCTTTACCTTTAGCCCATACCTCAGATAGCTATAATTCCTTACCTGATAGGGTGACACAACCTGTCATTTTTAAAGTCTGGCCATTTGGCGTCCTGTCTGGAGCTGAGTTGCTGAAGCTTCACATTGGCCATAATTACAGGGCAGAGAAAAGTTAAGAATTGAAATCAGAGCTCTTTGATGTTTCATAAACACTCTTTCTTACATTACTGAGTAGCGGTCTAGTTTCTTCTCAGTAGTCAGGCCCTCACTCAACACTCCAACTCCCTTCTTAGGTGTTGGTGGTACAGACATATTAGGAGGACAAAGTATCTAAGGAAAATCTTCCATTACCGAGATTCCTGTTGGAATTATTTGACCCTCTAAGATGGCATATCTAGCCATGCAATAACTCATTTAAGAAGTGATAAGATATGGTAGTAGAGAAGTATGGACAGTGGAAAGTGGTATAGTTCTCACTTGCAGCCTTAGTTCCCCAATTCATAAACCACACTGTGAGAGAGACAGAACCAGGTATTGGATTCCTAAGTGTACAAAGCCTTCTGCAGAACCTGACTCCATTTCTTCAAGAGCCTGACATTGAACTCCTGTCATAACGGCAACATCAAAAGACCATTCTCTTTCTGTTTATTCAGTGCCTCAACATGATGGCCAGTTTAGTGTGAATAGTGAATAGTGCTGGCTAGTTTTTACATCAACTTAACACAGCTGGAGTTATCTGAGAGGAGGGAACTTCTATTCAAAAAAATCTGTTCATAAGGTTGGAGTATAGGCAGGCAAACCTGTAGGACATTTTCTTAATTAGTGATTAATATAGGAGGTTTCAGTCCACTGTGGTCACCGTTGAACTGGTGGCTCCGACTTCTATGAAAAATCAAGCAGAAGCAAGCCATGAGAAGGATAACCAGCAGGTCTCCATGGCTTCTGTATCAACTCTTTCTGCCAGGCTCCTGACTTGAGTTCCCGCCCTGATCTTCAGTGATCATCTCCCATGGTGTCTCACCTAATGGCCAGTCTCACTGAGGTTTAGCTGTCTGGAAAACTCTGGAGGAGTTGTTCCTTCCCACTTGTCTACATTTTCTTTCTTTATATGATAAACCAGAACACAGAAATTCCTCCTTGTATTTTTTTAATCACCACACCTAACTAATATTTTACCTAAGATAAATTTTAACATATATTTTTATAGCAAAGCATTCCATTTTTATTGATATCCATAAAGATCTATTCCCCATTCTTTTCAACCTCTGAGTAACTCGTCAATATTTCTCTACTTGTTCATTCAGTATTTATAAACTACATGCCCTTAGTTTGAACACATGCTAAAATAAAAAAATAAATAAATGTTCTATCTTCCTTGTGATGTTTGCATGTCACATTTAATAGTATCAAGTATCTAAATAAAAACAAGTACAGCAGAGAAAGGAACAAGCCTTATGGAAGATCCTAGAGATTCGCGTACTCTTACAAAATGAAGCATTCTGAAAGAATTGGTTTCAATCTAAAATCAGAATACGGAACTTTAGGTGTCAGTTAGTTCAAGATAAAGAGAGCCAAGTATAATGGTCTTTAATCCCAGCCATCAGGAGACAGAAGCAGGTAGATCTTTCTGAGACTCTGTCTCCAAAAAAGAAGAAAATAAACATGATGTAAAAAGTAAAATATATAAAAAAGAATAATAAATGGAAAGTTGTTTTGTGGCATGTGTCCAAATGAAAACTTCTAAACACAAGGGAAAAAGTTTAAAAGATAATTTTTGCTATGCAATATGTACATTCTCCCTTAGCAATAGATAATTTAGACACTGTATTTGAAATGTATATGATTAAATCTATGCAGAAAATTTGTGTGTACAAGAGATACACAATTCATGTGAATTTTTTAAAAGGCCATGGCAACTCTATTAAACCTAGGCAAATATTTATTCATATGTGGAAAAAAACTCTGAAGCAAAATTAATACAAATTATCCATTTTCATGGGCAATTTCAACCATATGGAAAAATACACATTGTAACCCTGGCAGAGCCCTTCCTGTGTTTGCTGAAGAGGAAGAGGGCAGCACCATATGCCTTTGTGTACATTTACCCCAGGAGGGCAGTGCCATATGTTCACACGTATGTCACCCTTCGTGGCCTTCCATGCACGGCAGTGTCCCATGGGATGTGCTGAACGGGGAAGAGAAAGCAGGTCTGGTAGGAATATGAGGATATGATGTAGTTGCCCTGTTGACAGATTTTGTTAGGCCATCGCTTCTGTTGGCAAGTACCCAGAACAGCTGCTTTACCCTGGGGCAGAGGTCTCTGTCATGCCACAGTGTGCCCAGTCAGCATGACAGAGGAGTTCTGGTGATGTGTCCTTTGGGAATGGACATTTCCTCTTGAGTCACAGATGAAGCAAAGGTGGAATTTCCACATAAGATATCACTAATTTGTAGACTCACTTTTCCTTCACCTCTAAGTACTGGCGAAATATGGACGTATATATTCTATATGGCTATAATATTAGTTATGTATTACAGAGAAGTGAAATGAAGTCATTCATATTAACAAGAAATAAAATAAATTCAGAGAATTCTATTAAGTTCAGTTTATTATAATTTATGATTGAGTACCAGCTTTGCTTAAGGTCAATGAATGATTTCAGACTTCTTGAGTTCATAACAAGGCTATTCTTATGTGATAATTTGGCCAATAATTCTATTAATCATCCAAGAAATGGTTAAAAATAAGGAAAGCATCTCCCAAACTCATTCATATATAGATACACAGATGATTTGTGATTCACAACTTGCAGAAATGTAACATGTGTTTATTTATCTAGAAAGCAGGCATTGGGCATTGTTGAGGCCTACTCTAGAGACCATCTCAAAATGCTTGTTTCCTCAGCACAATCTTCTCTACAAAGTCTTAGAGAAATGAAAATTATTTGTATATAGTTTTATTGGTTAATTCTGCCTATGTTTTAAGAACCAATATCTGTACAGAGGAGAATTTTTTAAAGTCTATTTTCTATTTCAATTAATGAAATAGTTAATATCAAATTTTCAGTGCTTTCCTTTATATTTCAGTGCCTATCACTAATATGGGAAAAAATCAGGAGCAAAGTTAAGAGCTGTGGTCTGCAGATACAACTCTGTGCTTCAGAGCACTCTCAACATCTAGATGGTTGCTCACAACGGTCTCTAGTTCTAGGGGGTCCAACCCCTTCTGGCCTCCATAGGAAGCAGGCGTTTACATGGTGGTGCATATACATGCATGCAAATGCTGGCACATCAAATAAAAATAAACAAATCTTTTTAAAGTTAGTAGCTGTACCCAACAGTTAAAGTTATGTTTGGCATCACCTGAGAAAAGGTCGAGCCTCTTACTGATCCTTACTTCTCTTCATTATTTTAAGAGAAAAATAATTTGAAGTATATTTTTAAGTAGAGACTAATGAATAGAAAACTTAGAGACACTGTGTTATGGTTTACCAGAGACTGTTTTCTTATTTTACAGATGTAAAACCAATAGGAAAGTTTGGTGACTCGTCTATTTGGCTAGTTGGTAGGCAGCAAATATCAAGATCTTACCAAAGTCTAATTTACCTTTGAACTGAAATTTAAATGTGCGGTGTTGTGTGCCATTGATATGGAGCTAGAGGAAACCACTGACTTTTAGAAGCCTTAATGGACCATCAAGAACATCTGTTCTGGAAACCAAAGTGATAATCAGCTGCTGAAGGCCAGGGATGAAAGTGATTCACAGTATGGCTGCCAGAAAAAAAAAAAAAAAAAGAAAAGAAAAGAAAAGAAAAAGAAAAAAAAAAGAGAGAGCGAGAGCTCTGGGAACCTAATCCCTTTCTTTGACATGCCCTCAGAGATCTGTTTCATGTTCACATCAATGATTTGGTGCTTCCTCTGTAGTAGTCCCTGTCATCTTGATCTAGGTCACCAGTACCTCGCTGTTATCTCAAGATCTGCTCTGTAGAACTATGCTAATACAAAGAAGGTTCCGCACCGCAGGCAGTTCGAGCTATTTGTCTTAACACACTGACCATTCAGTCCAGTTGTCAAAGGTTCTGTAGCTCAGGGTAACTGTAGGACCTGAAGAGTCAACAAAAATCAGAAGGAAGGAAATAAAACAAGATGGTAGCCAAGGCCAGATGGCCTTAGACAGCCCATCCGCCTGGATTCTCCTTCTTCAGGCTTATGCATTGATAGTTTCCTTTTGTTCGCCCAGACAGACAAATAGTTGCTCTAAGACCCGTGTCAGAAGCTCTGTCACCATGCCACAGTCTCCTAGCAATTCACATTTATGTCATTTTCCTCCTTCTATTTTTACTCCTGACGCTCTTCATTTCTACTAACCTATAATTATTTACGAAATAGTATTATTACAAAGATGCCTTTGTCTCAGATTATGCGGTTTTAAAGGTTTCAAGATTATTTCTCACACCACACTTTCCTCTCGATGTTATTTGAACATTTGTACACCAAATTCACTATTCATACTTTATCAAGTCAATACCTGAGCCACTGGAATAAGGTACTTAAAAAAAAAGCTAGGAACTCTCTTCCTCTCATTTCTTTTTCTCTGATCTTCCTTACTGAAGTTCCCAGTTCTTGTGTCTTTTCATGGCTTGATAGATTTTTCTGAGTTCTCACAGGATTTTTCTGTATTTCCTGTCTATCAAATGCTGAGCTCATAAAATGATAAATTAATCCAATGTACTGTATGGATTGAATTACAGATAACACTTAGAGTGTTGTGGGCTTTCTAAGAGTTCCTCTTGGAAACAGAATCCAGGCCACCTCTACGTTATTTTTAAAATGGCACATTTTTAGCTATTTTTAAAAACTTTCAATATTATAAAAGACGAGGGGGGGACTTGAC
>NW_026067983.1:3720611-3760756 GCF_014885135.2 Alexandromys fortis | reverse complement strand
AAAGGAGCTAAAAGTATACAATGGAAAAAAGAGAGCATCTTCAACAAATTGTGCTGGCAAAACTGGATGTCAATCTGTAGAAGAATGAAAATAGACCCATATCTATCACCATGCACAAAACTCAAGTCCAAGTGGATTAAAGACCTCAATATCAGTCCAAACACACTGAACCTGATTGAAGAGAAAGTGGGAAGTACTCTACAACACGTGGGCATAGGAGACCACTTCCTACATATAACCCCAGCAGCACAGACAGTAAGGGCCTCATTGAATAAATGGGACCTACTGAGACTGAGAAGCTTCTGTAAAGAAATTTTCATTTTTAAATTATTTTTTATTTTACATACCAACCACAGTTTCCCTTCTCTCCTCTCCTCCCATTACCTTCCCCCACCTCCTTTCCACCCTACCTCCATCCACTCCACAGAAAGGTTAAGGCCTCCCAAGGAGAGTCAACAAAACCTGGAATGTCAAGTTGAGGCAGGACCAGCTCCTCCCTGCTGCATCTAGGCTGAGCAAGGAATCCCACCATAGATAATGGGTTCCAAAAAGCCAGTTCAAGCCAAATGGTGGTGGTGCACACCTTTAATCCAAGCACATGGGAGGCAGAAGCAGGCAGATCTTGGGGAGTTCGAGGCCAACCTGGTCTACAAGAGCTAGTTCCAGACAGGCTTCAAAGCTACAGAGAAACCCTGTCTCAAAAAAACAAAAACAACTCCCCCCCCCCCCGCCCCGCACCAAACAGCCAGTTCATGTGCCAGGGACAGATCCTGATAAGCAGACCAAGCTACACAACTGTCACTCACATGCAGAGGGCCTAGGTCAGTCCCACGTAGGCTCCCTAGCTGACATTCTAGAGTCCTTGAGCTCCCATGAGCTCCCACTAACTCAGGTCAGCTGTCTCTGTGGGTTTCCTCATTATGACCTTGATGCCCCTTGCTCATATCATCCCTCCTCCCTCCCTTAGAATGGACTCGCAAAGCTCATCCCAGTGCTTGACTATGGATCTCTGTATCTGCTTCCATCAGTTACTGGATGAAGGTTCTATGAAGACAATGAAGTCAGTTTCTTTATGACATGCCCAGCTACATACTAGAACAATTTTTTTAAAAAGTACAAAAAATCTGGCAGAAAAAAAAACAGCAAGACAGGATGAGCAAAGCAAGAGTCTCTGAGCACAATCAGAGTGATGAGACAACCGTGGGAAAGATCATAAATAAACTAAGACAGGCTATGAAATGATGCATTTCTTCCTGCTTCAAGTCAAGCCACAAGCATGGCATTAGCATCGCTGTTGGCAAGAGCAGAGCACATTGGAAGAACCTTTGTTGCCACACAGTTCGTTCATCAGTACAGCATCCTGAGTCATCGGGAAACTACATTGCCAGAGTAAGCAGGAAGGGGCCGGAGAGAGATGTCCCCCAGCATTCACCGGGACTGTGACAGTCCCCACATCTACACATGAGCGTGTGACTGCTGCACTTCACGCTTTTCTGGAAATAAAACGAAAGTAAGATTTGAAGTTGAATTTTCTTTAGAGTTTCAAGGAGAAATACTTTAGAGGCGTTTAGAAAGTTAGTTCAAAAGAGGAAAGAAATCCAAAGTAACTTTAACTCATCAGATTTGAACTTAAAGTAATTTGCTATGGAAAATCTCTTTATACAAACTTCAAACAAATGGAGAATGTCAGAACATCCTGTATTTCCACTCCTCTCACGCTGACCCCCCCAAAAAAAAATTGAAGGAAATATTAAAAGGAGTTATTTTACGCTACCTATTTTCTGCTTCTTTCACTCCCTGCTACAAATAAATGTTTTCTTTCTTGAGACAAAGTAAATTAACTAATACACAAAAATGAAAGAGCGATGCAGCCCTTGGACTTCCACCAAACAGTCTGTGAGTGATTCATCTTCCAGAATACTTACTGCACGTATACAGATGTCGCCATATCAAATTTTAAGTAGACTATTTCCTAAGGTCTTATGTGTAATGGGATTAACTTTAGTACTATTTTAATTCAATTTATTTATTTATACTCTCCATTATCATACTGTTTAAGATAGCTTTATGCATTTTAATATGATCTTTTTTAAAAGCCTAGACATATTATTTATTTCTTATTTAAGCAATCTTATAGGCATCACTCCTTTTGACGGAATATAAACCAATACAATCACTAGATTAAAATACTGATTTGAATGTCTAATATAATCCTATCTGTGCCTTATGAATCTGCATACAATAAGTGCTTTCAAAGAATAAATGTCTATTACAGATAGGAAGGAAGTCAAGTTATTGCTGTTTGTAGATGTCGTTCCAAATGAAATCCAAAGGCTGTATCAGTAGACTATTAGAACGCAAAACTTACACAATCAACATACCCAAACTGATAGATTATTTATATTACAATAATAACCTTTCTGAGAAAAAATAATGGAAATAATCCTACTCATGATATCTATAAAATAATCAACTACACAAGAAAACCTAAAAAAGGTGAAAACCTAATACAATGATTGTGAGGGGTTCAAGGTGATAAGGAGTCTAGGCAAGTTGGAGAGTAAAGGGGAACAGATATGACCATATTTGATTACATAAATATAAAAAGTCTTCAAAAATAAGAAAATTTAAGAATAAAGAAATGGGAAAGTAATCTGAATACATTCCTCAAAATGAAAAATACAAAGTCAATAAAATTTTTAAAAATGGTGAATATTGTTAATCTTATGAGAATGTAAATCAAAACTAGCAGCAACATATTATGACAGTTAGATTGCTTATAAGCAAAATGACAGAAACAACACATGCTATTTCAGTTCTGGAGAAAGGGATGGTATACACTTCCGACCCATGAATAAAGTCACTATCGAGGATAGTACAGACGTTCCTTAAAAACCTAAAC
Organism: Alexandromys fortis; assembly: GCF_014885135.2. Lineage (NCBI taxonomy): Eukaryota > Metazoa > Chordata > Mammalia > Rodentia > Cricetidae > Alexandromys > Alexandromys fortis. The sequence goes on along the minus strand of NW_026067983.1, from coordinate 3,757,854 downwards.
TTCAAAATAACAACTTATGATCTGACTCTGAGATGTATTGGTATGGATCCACAGGAAATTAAACCAACACATTAGAGGCACTTACATGTATAAGTTTTTTGTTTTCCAAAAGGCTTCTTTCAGACCAACTAGAAATGTACTTTTGCTGCCCTAATTCTTTTTTAACACTTAACGTTGTTAGCTGGCTTTTTGTCTCAATTTTCTATCCAAGAGTTTGCCTCCTAACTGTGTTTTTGGTTGGGTATGGGTCTTCAATCTTGGAATATATGCCTAGTTGTAATATGTAAATATATGTGTGCATTGTATATTATATATATATATAGTAACAAGTAATTTATACATATAAACATCTGTGTATATGTATATATACAGATATATGCATATATATTCTTTTGAACATGTTATTTACATTATTAGGGGGATTTCTACTTTTAAAGATCCTGTCTCAAAAAAAAAAAAAAAAAAAAAAACGGGGCTGGAGATCAGCGGTTAAGAGCATTGCCTGCTCTTCCAAAGGTCCTGAGTTCAATTCCCAGCAACCACATGGTGGCTCACAACCATCTGTAATGAGGTCTGGCGCCCTCTTCTGGCCTGCAGGCATATACACAGACAGAATATTGTATACATAATAAATAAATAAATATTTTTTTAAAAAAGATAATGTTTCATAGATGTGTCAAGGATATTGAACCCTTTAAATCTCAACAACATGGTTGCCTAAATAGCACTTTCATAATAAAAAAAAAATTCAGTATGTTGATGTGGATGGGAGAAATTGAACAAGGCCCTGGCATTGGTGAAAAGTTAAAGTTACATGCAATCATTGACTTCAAAGAAAGGAGACTCCATCTTCTCTAAGGACAAATCCTGTAATAGCTTATTCAATATTAAGTAAGCAGCCCTAAACACATGTACATACAAGCAACAGTAAATTATCTGTCAGGTGTGTGTGTATGTATGTGTGTATGTGTGTGTGTACAATAACTGTAGAGCACAGGCCATGTGTTCAAGTGGAAACGGGAGGACAAATGGAAGGAGCCGAATAGGGAAGGGTAAAAGCGACACTAAGATAGCTCACATGATGAAACACTAACACTCTCAGATAATGAAAAGAAAAATGGAGAAATACAGAGAGTCATCAGGAACAGCTAGACAAGATAAATCAACTTCCTTTTTTATTACACTCTAGAGTGATATTGGTCAACAATAATAATGTATCTTACCTAACTGGAACATGGCTCCTCAACCACCAAAACTGCTATGGTACTCTCAATCATTTTAAACTCTGCTTTCATTAGATTTCTCCTTCCTTTTTAATTTAAGTTAGTTTTCATTTTACATATTAACCCCAGTTCCCTCTCCTTCCCCTGCCCCTCACGTACCCCAATCTCACTCCCTTCACTCCCTCCATCCACTCTAGAGCAAACAGGGCCTCCTTTGGGAACTCAACAAAGTCAGGCACACCAATTGAGGTAGGATGAGACCCCTCACCCGAACATCAATGAAGGCAGAGCATGATATCAAGAAATTTCTTTTTAAATTTCTCTTTCTCTCTCTTTAAATTTTTCTCTTTCTCTCTCCTACAGAAAGAGAGAATATATATTTTTTCTTTCTGTAGGATCCTGAGTGGCATAAAACTCACTAGATCAAGCTAGTTTCAAACTGACAGAGATCTACCTGTCTCTGCTTCCTTAGTGCTGGAATTAAACTTAAGAACCAACAGGATTTGAGGTTCTGGAAATGACCTACTCACAATCTAAAGATGTTTTAGTGATTAAAAAAAATGTTGAGGATATTGGTGAGCTTTTCTGTGTGTGGTTTCCTGGCACAACAAACAAAGAGTGAGAAAGAGGTGAGTAAGCCTTCAGCCATGTTGAATCGCCCTTGTTCCATCCACAAATACCAAAAACAACTCTTCCAAAATGCTTTCATTCAAATTGTCATCAAAACTACAAGACTCTTTTATTTTAAATATTTCAGTAGCCCGTAAGTAAATTGAGCCATGGCTGTCAATCTGTCAAAGCAATTTTCAGCATCATCGCCAAAAACTTAAAATAATGTACACTTATGGACTGTGTGTGTCACATTTTATAGTCTCTGTCCTTAGTGATCGAGTCCATGGAACGTCATTACCAGCTGGCCTTGTTTCCATACACAGAGGGTTGACTGGCCTATTGATGCTCAGGATAAAGCCAACAACCAAGAGATAGGAGTGGGTTTCAGCCTCAGGCTTTGAGGAAGTGAGGCATAGTCCTTCTCTTATTACTTAATGCACCCGGGGATTCAGGGAACCCCTCATTTAATCAATGTTTTCTTTGGGGTTTACAAAGCTTCATTACATTGCACAATTTAACCCATGAAAGGTATTTCATATACCCAGTGCTATGTGACTGAACATTCAATGTTAGTTTTCTCTACATTGCTAATATTTCTTTTATCTTTAAGTTCTACAAAGTAGCTGCAAAATCTATACCTCATTTGACCCTGAAATAACTATGTGATGCCCTGGAGCTGGGGTTGCTACCAGATATATGTGCTTTGAACGAAATTTGGTTCCTCTGAAGAGGAAAATGAGTTCTTGGTCATGGAGCGATCTCCCTAGACTCTCCAGTAGACATTTCTGACTTTAGAAAAATTATTTATGAAGTTACATCAATAATCCTGAATGACCTCTAGACTTTTTAAAATCCTGTTAATCAGCTACATTTGAATATCATTATTCTTCAGGCTTTTTGAAAAATTCTCTACTATTTTGGTTACTTATCAATAAGGAACAAATCATGAGAATCAGTGTCTCAAAATAATACTACCCTATATAATAGTTCTGTAACTGACAGTCACATCCTCTCCACACTCTCTCATAAGGAGCCTGTTCCTTTTGGGCTTACTGGTATTTGGTAGGGTCTGTGGTGATTTTGCTCATCTCAAATGCTCCACGAAGGAAGTTTGGCATTCTTTGAGCCTGCTGAGTTTTCTTTTTCCTCCTTCTCTCTGTTCATCCTTCTTATCATATGGATTTTTCCCCTGTGACCTTGTAGTCTTGAGCATTTTTGCTCCATCTTATTTACTAAATAAGTCACATGGCCAGCACACATTCAAGAGAAGGGGACACACCCTTGCATATGATCAGAACAGTAAAATAACACTACAAATGAACCTGGTTGGTGTTAGTTTAGCGATTTTAAATAATCTGCCTTCTGTATACAGTAACTTGCATCCTTCTTTCTAGCAAACTACACACTGTCTCCAGCTCATTTTCTCCACCCTTCTTATTGAACTACAACATTAACCTTAATACTGAACATCTGGTTTCTGGTTTAGGTCTGAGTGGGATGAGAAGCCTCATCTCTGTGGATCCTCCACCTACGGACTTGTAAAATCCAAAGGCATGTTGTCTGACTATCACCTTCAAAATCAGTGAGCAACATAAAGAATTGGGTGTCAGAAATACGTCATTGCAAGGAAGGAAGCAAAGGTAAGCATTATCGTTTAATTCAGATCTAGTTAGAGCTCCAGGTAAACCTGTGCTCTTATGGTTCTCAGCTGCTAAAACTTCAGAAGCCTTTTTCAGCCAATGTTTCCAGCTAGGGAAATCTTTTTTAAATCAGAATGAATGTTTTCTACTTTTCTAGTCTACTGCTGCCTTTGCTTGAAGAACAAAGTTGACAATCCTATCTCTGTGGAACTCAGAATCCGGGGATATAACTTTGTGGCAGAACACGATCTTAAATATAAAAAAAAAAAAAAGGCCATGGGTTGTATTTCCAGCATCACACACACACACACACACACACACACACACACACACACACTGGAGAGGGAGAGGAGTGATTGTTCTTCCTATTTCCATCACAGACCTCATCATATTGGATAAATCTGCAATTATCATTAATGCTGAATTTATTTACTTAAATACCACGTGTTTCTCTCCACTGCAACATTTTATAGGAATGAAAACGTCCTTTTATCTGATTCACTATTTAATTACTCAGTCTTAACAAATAATTCAATACATGCTTGCTAAATGAATAAAAATTTCTCAAAACCACCCTGCCAAGAGATGTTTCTCCGCTCTATAGATAAAGAAAGAGTGAGGCATGAGTAAGTAACTTGCCAACCCGACATCAGTGAGCTAGTTGTGTTCCTCACATCTTTGTAAATGGCAGAGGAGAGTGTGCCCTTCAAAAGCTGGTGTTTCTGGGTCCTTTCTTCTTGCATCACTGCCCCACGTCATGTAACTTCAGGTCACATTATATCACAGAGCTCAAGAAGAATGACAATGACTTTCACCTGCTTTATTCCCGTTTGTAACTTCTGCAAATGCTGTGTATTAATAAATGGGCAAGCAGGAACTGGCAGATGAACCCATTGCACAACGAGGAAAAACACATGTCCTGTGTCTGTCTGTCTTCCGGTGGCTACTCACCTGAAGGCAAGTTCTCCAGGCAGAGGACTGAGGTCTTGCTATAGAAACAAGGATGCCCGTGAACTAACGACAGCACTTCCTTCTCTGGTTTAAGCTTTTCTGTCATAAGTCTATACTTACACTAGAATATTCTCAGAATCTATACAGGCTTCAGAAAAGGAAATCAAACTGTGTTCAGCAAACTATGCTTAGCTTCATCTTGCTCCACTCCTTTTCCTTCTTGGGTATTTTTGCTGCGGTTGTTTTCCTGAAGAATAAGTAAAAAGGTGTTCTCTCTAGAAATCTGTTGAATGTAATTATATATTACATAATAGAGTAATGTAATTAGCAGTGGCTATCATATCAATAGTTCTTTCTTATTAACATCCTTAAAAACATCAAACATGTGATGTAAAGGAAATAGCAGAACATTTTTTTCTACTCAATATAAGCACAGGAAGCAATTCTACTGTTAATCTAAACTGTCATGTACCTGGTAGGATGCTAGAAGCACCCATCCACTGAACCGTCCATGCAAACTATACTTTGAAAGGAAGGAAATTTTCTTATCACCAAAATGGTCAGGTATGGTGAGAAACTATAGCTATAATAGCCATAGACACGGCACAATCGGCTACTCCAAGATATTTTTAAAGAAAAACTAGAAACTGATATTTCTCTGACTTGATCTGAAGTATTGTGATTAGCTGGAATGATTTGTGTGCACTCTAAGTGACCACACTTAGGAGAGATCCACCTTCCTAACTATCAGAGAATGATACTGGGGAACTCAGGTAAAGTTCTTTGAGAAACTCAGGTTAATTTTTGATCCTAACTTTCCTCATCTGAAAATACATATTTACTGTAAACATATGTACTTATTGAATAGAATTTTTGAATAATTAATAAAGTTATCAGTGACTGATGCTTATCAGCTGATGAAAAGGGGTAAACATGGTATTATAGAGAACTTCCATTTCAGTTTTTAAATAAAATTATTGAGGTTTATTTTATATCTAAAATTCACCCATTACAAGTTATTCAGGGACTTTTGAAACTTTACCAAGTGAGTGTAAATAAACGTCACTTTCCATTTCATTTAATCTTATCTGAAAGTTATTAACTGTATTGATACGTAAAATAGGAAAAGTAGAACAGACAATGCTAACTGAAATGTCGTTGTGTGTTTAGCTATGTGTGAATCTACCCACAAGGTAGTTACCTAAGACCTATCTATTATCTGGCACATAGAAATTCCTCCATCTCAGAAACAGCAAATTATTACTTTAATAGCTTAGTGATTAGTCTTCCTCCCATGAAACTATGAATCCAGCCTGCCCTGGTTTATTTTGTAAGCTGACTACAGTGGGTGGTGAGGTGTACATCAGTGCAGGCAGCATCACACCATACATTCCTTTCCTTGACAAACCGCTACATTCTCACAGCTTTCACTGTCTCTATCACAAGGAGCCTGAAGATGTTAGTTTCCTCCCTGCTTCTTTCTCCCCATGCACTTAAAATCAGCATTTAGATGTGTAATGAATGTTGAGTGGGGGCACCACAAAGATGTCAGGGAGCCTAGAGATATACACGTTAACCTTAGTACCATCTAGTGTGCACGGTGGTAGTTAATTATAGATAATTACATAGAAATGTTATTTATGGCATTATTACATCCTGTATGGTCTTTGGGAAATTAGGTAATTCTGGCTATGAAAGATTCAATCCATTTAGTATCGAAAAATTTCAAAACCTTCCTTAAAATATAATTTTGCTCATTTTCCAAGCCCTATAGTTCTTAGTCATTTTATATGATTGCACTTTATGATATAATTATGGAAATATTAGGTATGACATTTGAGAAAAAATAGTTTCTTGTTTCTAGTAAGTTATAACAAATAAAACTTCCGAAAGCTGTAACCGTGAGAGTATATGCGAGCAGAGACGTCCTCCACACACTCCTCCTCCACAGGACTTCCTTACAATGCAGTTCATCACCAGTTTGCAGCCTTCTTTGAGTTTTCTTTCAGTCTGCTTTAAATTTTTCTGCTGCTGGGGTCCAAGTCATTAGTTGTAACTGAGGTCATCTCACTCCAGCAAGAATTCCAATTATGACTTCCAGTATGTTAAGCAAATACTAATTACACAGTAAGGGCCAAATTCTGACCTTGAATTTAAACAAAGAATTTACAGTGACTTCAATTAAATCCAAACATTTAACAGATTTAATATGAAAATCTTTAATATTGAGGATAACACATACACACACACACAATGATATAACTATCCAGGGAAATATAGTATTCAGTTAAACGTGATCTGAACTAAACTCTTTCTTCAGAAAGCATTTTATAAGCATTGTTATCATTGAGTGTCTCTAGACTGCTTATAAAGGCATGTAGGACTTCCATACAGACAACAAGATTCTCTCTCTTTCTTTATTAAACTTATGTGCATTAAAACAAGTGTTTTATTATATTAATTTGATACATAAAGATGCTATTAATATTCTTATACTAATGTGTCTTCTTGTTACAATGAGTGGCAGCTGAAGCAGAAACCCATAACTGGTTCAAATGTGGAGAATAAGGGATGGAGAAGTGTTCAGTCCTAAACACATCATCTGATTCCCCCTTCTAAGGATCAGGAAACATTGCTAAACTGGGGCCTTGGAGAATGGACCAGCCAGAGGATGGAGGGGAATGCTGTGATATGCTATGGTCTGGCCATGACATGGCTGTTGTACCCATGAGCTCAGCAGTTGTGGATGCAAGACTGAACCCAGTCTTTCATGAATGGGGCCCTCATAGAGACTTACACTTCCCTGATGACTATAGACAGCTAATGGTTTCTAGGGTGAAAGGGGTCTTATTTCTAAGAGATATTGCTGCTGGTTCAAGTACCTAACACTCATTCCTGTTCATGCAGCCAAGCTTATCTAATTAAATACAGTGGTTCATCCACACAAGGCCATAAGAAAAGAAGGAGAACTTGTTCTAAAGAACAAGAGATAGTATTAGGAAGCAAAGTTTAGGACTGAGCACTTCTTCATCCCTTATTCTTCACATTTGAACCAGTTATGAGTCGCTGCATCAGCTGACACTCACTGTAATAAGAAGACACATTAATATCAGAGTATTAATAAAATCCTTATGTAGTAAATTAATATAATAAAACATTTGTTTTAATGCACATAAGTTTAATAAAGAAAGGGAGAGTCTCTTGTTTCACCATAAAATATATTCAGAATAGGAATGAGAGCCAGATTAAATATTTTTGCACACAAACGCACACACAAAAAAAGGTATATAGTTCTGAGAGTAATATTATTTTTGCTAGATAGGAAGTAGAAACAATCTAAACACATTACTTTGAAGCATGCAGTAAAAGTCATATATTATGTACTCATAAGAAGGAATGAATTAATATTCTAAGTAATTGTGAAAAGGTGAGAGAAACTAGTCACAAAAAATCCACATAATATATAATTATTATGAAATAGAGATTTCTGAAGAGAGAAATACCAAAAGAAAGTAGGTTGGTGTCTTTGGGGGGCTATTAGATTGATTGGACAAAGGAGATAAAAGCTAACTTCTTTTTAATATCACAAAAATAAAAGTCATAACTGAACATTTGAAACTAATAAATCATATACTATAAGTGGATGAACTGAATATTATATGAATCATATCTCAATAAAGTTAACAGAGCATAAAAAGTATTAAAAAGAGAAAATTAAATAACGGCAGCAAACTCCAAGTCTAATTTGTCCAAGTGTCATGATAGATTATCTGAATGGTGTGTTTGACAGTATGCTTAGCTGTGGTTCTTGATACTGTTTGGCAGAAGTCTAACACTATGATTTATTACTTTTGCTACTCAGCTTCCACTTTGTCCTGTTCTATTTTCAGGCTGTAGCCCATTGAAAAAAAATGATTTAAGATGTTGAATTACATAAATGGCCTAAAATACTTTTTATACATAAATATTATTTGTCAACTGTTCTACATTTTTGTAATAAATTATCAGAATCTGATAGTCTCATCACCACTCCATGCTATTTAAAGCTTGAGACCCAGCGGGATTTTTTAAAAATTTAGTATAATTTTAAATGTTACAAAAATAGTTCTCTTCCAGCTCCCCTGCTGTGTCTTAGATTGTTGCCAAGGCTTCTTGTAATATGTTATCACTAGAGTAACATCTCTCTATAAATATTGCATCGTTGATTCTGTTGTCACCAGAATAGCAACGTGGTATGAAGATACATAGAGAAGAATTAGAGTTTGATTTTCCTTTTCTTCGTGATATGTCTTCTCATTTATCTGCAAGTTTTCAAATCTCTTTGGGTCCCAGGATAATTCTTTTCTCAAGATAAAGAAAAAAATATCTATTACCTAACTGACTTGTTATTTGGGGGAAAATAACAATAAAACACTTTAGACTTCTTACTGATCTTTATGAAAGCTATTAATCTACTGGTTAAAGAATTCTCATTACAACAAACCATTCTACAAATGTGTTTTCTGTACAAGTTTTTAAAGACAGAAGCCCACAAGAGACTGAATTTCATACAAACCTTAATATGAATTCAAAATTGAATGAGTCAGAAATGATGGTGAGCGCCTTTAATTCTAATACTTAGGAAGTAGAAACAGTTGACTGTCTGTGAGTTCAAGGCCAGCCTGGTCAATATGCCTAGCCCTAGGACAGTCAAGACTACATAGAAGGATCCTACATTATAAAACAAACTGCATACATAAAATGAAGTTGGCACCATTTGAGTTTTTTTCACTCTTATATCTTAATACCTGGTGAAAAAGAATTAGAACACATGTGTAACAAACTGTGTATTATATAATGTTCATCATCAAACTGTATTTTAATTGTGTTGTCTAAGATTCTAATTTAAATGTTTGTAAAAAGGTGTTTGGAAATTGTTTTTGAGGTATGAAAATACTATTCTTGAAAAAAAAAGTCATTACTCAGAAATGAGTAACAAAAGACTCCAAAGACACATGTTTAACATGAAATAACTTTTAAATTTGCATTTTTTTATTTTGTGTGTGGGTACCTGTGTGTCACAGTGCACATGTAGATGTCAGCGAACTAACCTCAGCAGTGATTTCTCCTAATCTACCATGTAGGTTTCAAGGATCAAAGTCAAGGTCTTCAGTCTTGACAGACATGCCATTACTTACTGAGCCATCATACTGGCTCTTCTTTACCATGAACTATTGAACAACAACCACTCAATATTTTCATGTCTAATAAAAATAAGTCTGAGAAGCCCACTTCCATGGCCTGCTTTTTTAGAGCATACTTGAAACCACACAGCTGGGGAATCTGCACACATTACAAGACAAGAAGAAAATGTTGCAGCCGACTTTGAATCATGGGATAATCAATTCATACTAACTTTGCGCTGCTCAATACATAGACTAAAATTACTTTGCTCAATGTCCTACAGCATTTATAGTATAAGAGGCAATGCCCAAGTGGGCAGGTAACTCAAAGGCTACTGGCTGAAGGATTTTTTTTATACAGCACTATACTACACAGAGGGAAACTACAGAAGAATGGTAATACTTCAAATGCAGAAAATAAAGTGTAGTAATCTAGGAAAATGAAGAGATTGGTAGAAGGGATGTTGAAAATGAGTTGGATATTTAAAAATCTGAACTGCAGTCATAACTGTAACATAGAATTTTATGCTCTACTGTTCTACCTGTGCACTGAAGAGAAATAGAAGGCTAATAAGAACAAAACTAGGATTTCCTCCCTTTCTTCTGGGTCCACATTATTACAACCTCCATGCTACCTTTAGCCATGACATTATCTGAAGTTCCAGCAATCCATTGAGACACTCCCTCTGCCTTTTTTGCATCCCATGGGACTTGGGCTGGCAAGGAATTCTGGTTCACTTCTTATAAGTAGTAGATTGACTTTGGTTTCTAAAAGCTGTCATTTTTGGCAGCAGCTTAATTTAATTACAATAATAACATTCACCTTCCATATCGAAAACACATGAAAGATGTGAGGGACCTAAGATTGCTATGGAATTTAGGTTTAACTCACCTTAATTTCTCACTAAACTATGACACTTTAGAAAAATAGTTTAAACATGGCAAATGACTCAGAATTATAATTTTTAGGGATAAAAATGCTTAACACTTCAAAATATGAATTATGGAAATTTAAGATACATTTTCAATGTCACTATTTTTGTTACCATAATATATTCACTAGTGCCTCTACTCCAGGCTCCCGAAACCCAGAGAGAAAATCCATATGTTTTTATTCTAAATTGATAATCTCAAAAAACCAAGATGGAGGAAAAGACCAACCAAGGAAGTAAATATAAATTGAGACACTGTGGATCTGCTCACAGCTTCCAAAGCCTAGAGGATGCTGCCTGACACCATCACCAGTGGGATGTGCTATAGAAAAGCTATGTTTACAATGCCATCCTCTAGAGTGAAGCTGAGAGTACTGACTGACTGTAGCGTGATTCGTTGCTGATCTTTCAAAGATCTCTTATTAAAGTAGCTGAAATAAAGGAACACACAAATTGCACAATGACAAAGACGCTATTTAAAAGTTAAACAGTAGTATAGAACAAAAAGAAATACATGGTCAAGAGTGACAATGGGCTAACGAGTGAGTGTACTCAAGAAGTCAGTTACTGCTTGGGGCTTTACTTTTATAAAAAATTATAAGAGCCACAGGTAGTGAGTGAATGCAAGAAAACATCTTCCAGACACAGCAGGACTAACGCACATATGAACTCAGAGACTGTGACAAGCACCAAACACACACAAGACCTATACTAAAGAGGGGAAATGCATGCAAAGTTCCATTCTTAACCAAGAAGCAAATTGTAATTGATACCTGCTGGGAAAGGCAAAATCAAACACTTTGTCACTGAACTGAGTGTGTCATATAACCTAGTGTGCCCATAAAATTGTGTATTGAGAAGAATGCCATTCCATATATAAATTTATCAACAAATATGTCTTTAATATTTTTAATACAAGTGTAATCCTCACCCCTCTTGAAGGAAATTTCTCTTTGTAGTAGTTGAAGACCATCACAGAAAACCAGAAACAATAAAAATGCAGAGTTTTGAACCCCAATTCTTTTGCAAAGGGCACAAGTGCAATACAAGTCCCTCACCCATATTATTTTCCATGTGCACAAATGTAGCAGTCTATAAGGAAACTGATTTTGTCTTCTTTATTGACTAAATGTCTCACGAAGCTATAAGACTATCTTCAATAGTATACATTCAATAAAGTATTGATGAATCAGTAATGGTAGAGGAGACAATGTATATAATCAACATTATCCTCAAATAAAGCTTAAACAAGATCCTACCTAACAATTCTTTAAAAAAGGGAGGCTTTTTTGTTCTTATAACTGATAAAAAATGGGCCCACTAACACACACCTCTTACGGGATACTTTAAAACTGTTGTCATACCTTGTCTAGTTGACATCAGAGACGCTTTCTCTGGCAACAGATGGGTGCAGGTACTGAGACCCACCACCAGACATATTCAGAGAGAGGCTAAATTGTAGGTCTCCATTGGATCCTCCCCACCTTGGATATCATCAAAACCTTTAGAAGAAGGAGAGTAAAGTAAGAGTGAGAAGGGATGAGGAACACCAGGAGAAATAGCCCACCAAGTCAGCTAAGCAGGGGTCATATAAGCTCACGGAGAATTGTGTGGCTATCTCAGGGCCTGTATGCTAATGTACCAGATCCTCTGTGTATATGCTATGGCTGTTAGCTTGGTGTTTTTGTGGAGCTCCTAACACTGGGATCAGGTTTTTCTCTGACTCCTTGCCTGATCTTGGGGCTCTTTTTCTCCTACTGGATTGTCACATTCAGCCTTGATATGAGTATCTTGTTATGTCATGTTTTACTGTAGTTTTTTTTTTATATAGGCTTGCTCTTTTCTGAAAAAGAAAGTTATATGGGAGAGAGGAGGTGTGGAGGAGCTAAACAGAGTTGAGGGAGGGGCAACTGTGGTTGGTATGTGTTGTATGAGAAAAGAACTTCTTTTCAATAAATATTTTTTTAAAAAAAATCTCCAAGAATCTGAAATAAAGCAAAAAAAAGATGAGGGATGGTTTAGAGGGAATAAAAGAAAAAGTAAATTATGCATATATATTTTAATCTCAAAAATAGTAATGATACTTAGTGATATTAATAATAAAGCTCTCACCAGTCTCTGTTTCCATTTCTTTGTGCACCTTCACTCTATTTTTTTGTTGATATAATGGACTGGGCTACTGTCTCACACCTTTGCAGATACACTGAAAACAGAAAAATACTTCTTCAAAAGCTCTGTTTAAACTCGATTCAATTCATGGTCTGCTCAGTTGAACAGAGGTTTTTAGCACAACTCATTCTGACAAAATATAAGGTTTAATGGTGGTATTGGCACACAGTGGTAACTCCAGTACTGTATATCTGCTAAGAATACATAGTTTGGAAGCTCAAAAGGCCCTGGGGGATCTATTATTGTTTTTGCTTGATAGTTGATGACTTCTTAAGCCTCCTTAATCCCCAAGGAATGGTGAGTGAGCTATCTTCCCATTCCCATTCCATTCCCTGTCATGAGGCAGGACAATCAGATGCAATAGCAAGTCAAGTCAAACAGGAACTCAGTTTATTACTGTGAGCATCATCTTATATAGCTTAAGTGGCATGGTGTGATGTGGGAGTACCTCTATCCAATGAGAGGCAGCCGAACCCTCCCCCTGGATGGAGGGGTATCTATCTAGTTTTTGTTGTCTCACCCTCACTCAAACTCGAGCCAGATTTTTTTCTGTCCTATATTCCTCCAGGTACAAGCCGTGAGATAATTTTGGCCCAACAAATAGTCATATTATATAACTTCTTCTAAATTGGTGTCGCTGTACCTTTAGATCAGTGATGTGCTCACTCCTTGTCAGAGATGCTTTGTTCAGTGATAGCAAATAATGTTGAAACTTGCAGCTGAACAAAGTACAGAAAATACATGGAAGGGGCGTGCTCAGCCGTGCATGGAACACTTATATCATGCTCTCCTCACTGCAAGAGTCAGGAAACAACATCACAGAAGAGGGAAGGGGAAGACTGTAAGAGTAAGAGGTTGGAAAGTGCCAGAGTGAGACAGGGTCTTCTTGACATGACAGAGCCAATGCACCCATGAACTCATGGCAGCTGTAATTAGATACCAACATAAAGTCAACCCAGTCAAAATAACAATATGTAAAGGGGAGAATCTCATGACTCTCCACCAGTAGCTGCAGAGCCATTGGCAGTTGTTGACTGATGGGAGAGTCAATTTTATTTGAAGGTGTAACCCCTGATGGGTTGGTCATGCTCCAAGGTATGACCACACAGCGATATGCGTATGGGTAAGAATCAGTAAGTTATTTTAAAAAAAAAAAGACTATATCTCTGATGTATAAATGATACCCTTAGTGTGTAGGTGGGGAGTAAGACACATACTAAGACATTTTGACATCTCTTGCTGACTACAATAAGCTAGAAAGTTAGCAAAACTGGACTATTTCATTATGAACAGGCGTCATTTTCAAGGTTAAGCTGGTAATTAGAGAATCAAGGTGTGTTGTAGGAGGCCGCTTGTTTGTTTCCAGCTGCACAGCCTCCAAATAATCACATAGAAACCATATTATTTGCAATATTGTTTGACCAATAGCTTAAGCATATTTCTGGCTAACGCATATCTTAAATTAACCCATCTCCATTAATCTTTGTATCGCCACATGACTGTGGCTTATTGGATGAAGTTCCATCTAGAGAGTCTGTCTCCGACAGGGCTACATGGCGTCTCTAAACTCTGCCTTCTTTCTCCCAGGATTCAATATAGTTTTCCCTGCCTATTTCTAGTCTGCCATATCAAAAGGCCAAGGCATTTTCTTTATTCATTAACCAAAAACAGCAACACATATACAGAAGTGCCTTCCACATCAAAGGTTGTTTCATTTGCAATGCTTTATTTTAGTATTCCAGATAAGAAGAGAGTGCATAGAGTTAAGAGCATTGATATTAATGATAACAATAACTGCAGTCACAGTTGCCATTTATTGAACATCTATTTTAGGTTCTTTTCATGTATTACTGCCAATCTCAAACTTGACTTCAATAGTCTTTCATGTTTCAAAGGAAATATGTACGAGAAGGACTCTGTGAATTGTTTGATAAGCAAGATTGCATGAAGTTGGAGATGGGAGGTGTGTGGGACTCAGATTAAAGAAAAATATGTGAATTAAGCATTTAGCTCAAAATACCCCTATTTTCATAATAAAGATTCTAAACAAAATTTGGAAGGAAATAAAAACAAATAACATGAGCAGTATTAATTTTCTAATATGAGCCCCCTTCCAGGCTTTAGCCTTTCTGTGTTGACAATAAATGTGCAAGCACAGTGGAAATTTTACCTTATGGCATGCTATTTTTAGGCAGTGTAGCCAGGAACAGATTGCACCTAAAAATAGAGAACAGCTCTATTATATTGTCTTTGGCTTTAAAACTATCGATCAATTTAGCCTTAAAAATGATACATTTACCTTAAAGTGATAAATGTTAGCTAAAGAGTGTTCTCCCTTAATAATTATCACATTATAATCAGGAATATGAGTTAATTGTTTTGACATTATCTTCAAACAGTGAGCACATCACTAGAAGCCTGTGTGACAGAGCATCACTAGTGCCGAAGAGTGAGCTCAGTATATGTCTGTCACGTGCATCAACCCTGCCAGGATCTCCCTGGTCATCAAACTGGCTCTTGACCTTGATGGACAAATTGTACTTCCTCTATAGATAGAGTTGAATGAAGGCAATCCCCACCCTACAGGCTTATTCCCACATACTGTTTTCCTCCATCACTGTAGAGATGAGTAAACTAGAGAGAATGTTCAAATCTCATTGATTTTGATTAGTAGTTTGAAACAAAATCCCCCTAATGGTTGGCTATCTAATCTAATTCTGGATTTTCTAAACTCACCCCAGTGCACATCACAGGATTCTCTATTATCTCCCAAATCCACCAATGATTTCTGAAAGTTCCTGGGATATCACATACAGATTGCTGACTACCTGTGCACCCACAGGGCACAAATACCTAGGTGTGGGGACCATTTTTATTTGTATCCCGAACTCCCTCATTCTTTATATTCCAGTCAGCAATACATGAGCAATTTGTTTACACTGTATGCTAATTAACAGTGGCTCATGTTCTCATGGCTTTTAAATTTTCCACAACATATAACTATTTACATTTGTATATAATTGCGGTGGTAGTGGTTGGAATTTTTTTCTTTTTGTGGAACACTAGTTTGTTTGGAACAACAACCAAACCATTGAACAGTACATCAAGCTACTATTTGAATATCCTATGAAAACTCAAATACGAAATTACATACTAAAATTAGAAACATTCTCTCAAAATAAAAAAAAAATGTAACCTGGAATGTTCTTGAAAAGGCTCATGTATTGAAGGATTGATGTCCAGTGCAGTAGAAGGAGGTGCTATCGGTAAGTTGCAGGGCTCAGAACTGGAAACACATTCTTAGAAGGTGTATTAGAGCCTGGCCTTGCTGCTTTCTGACCATCGTGAGATACACAGCTTTGTTCCGTCACATGTTCTCTTTCTTGATGCTCTGTTGCACCTCAAGCCTGAAGGAATGGGCCCTGTCCACTATGGACTGAATCCCTGGACAAAAACAAATGTTCACCCCTTTCGGGTTACTAATCTCAGGCATTTTGACCCTGTGAGGAAAACCTTAGTAAAATATAAATTGTGCAAGCAATAGTCAAGAGACCCAGAAGGAATATATTTATCATTCTTATCTCTAAGACACTTTTTCTGACATCATATGATACAGTTGGTGCTTTGATTTATAAAAATTCAAGATGGAAAATATTTTAAAGAATTTTTGAGTTTTTAAAAAAATATAGTTAACATATAGTTAACTGGATAACTGGAAAACTAGATAGAAAAAACTATATATAAAATTATTCAGTTAACTATATAACTACAACTATAGTCTGACTGTTGGCATACAAGCAATAAAATACATGTGTATATCTTATTTTTCATATACATTTACTCTTACTGAAGATTAAACATTATTTTCTGTGTTGACAAATCAAGTTGTCATCATTGCCTGATTTTGGTCTTTTAGTTCTCCTCTTTGCTGGTAAGCTCTACTCTTTCATAATAGCCAGAAACTGAAATAGCATAAATGACGATCAGTATATGAACAGATAAATAAAATTTGGTACACTTACATAATAGAAAATTATTCAGCTTTTCATCATTTTAGGAAATGAAACAATAAAATAGAGCCAAAAAATTATCCTGAGTGAGATAATTCAGACCAAAAATGACTTATGTGATATATATTTGCTTATATGTGGATTTTAGTTCTTAAGTCTTTGATAACAAAGTTACACTCTATATAACTGACTAACGTTCATGGTACTGGCAGGTACTCTGCATGCCATCATAGGAGAAAGTTAAACACCAAGCCAGTTACACACTCTTCAAGTACAATGGTAACCTGCCTGCAAGACGTGCCGGTGCAATAGTGGCACAAAGCTTGTGGATTAAAGACTCAGTGAGAGGGAACCCATATCCAGCTCTACTTGGGGGTCCAAGAACCTTAAATGAGATAAGTCTGGGACCTACAGGGAACCAAATGCTACTGTTATGCAAAGGAACATAGAAATAAAATGACTCCTAAAGACATTCTGATATACTAATGCTTATTAGTGCCTTGTTCATCAGAGAAGATCCTACAGTTGATGGTAGCAAATACAGAAACCCACAGCCAGACACTGAATAGAGAGTAAGAAACCTTGGAATATCCCATCCTACATGGGATGTCTCTGTCAACTCTCTCCCCACAGGGCTCAGGGAACCCTATAGAAGAAGAGGTGGAAGATCCAGAGGTTGTACGAACCCGAGGTTATTAAGAGCCAGAGGGGATGGGGGCACCAAAGTAATATGCATTCTTAAATGTTTATAGAAACCATATATAATTGCTAAATTTTAAAAGCAAAGTTCAAAGGTAAGTGAATAAACAAACGTGGGTATAGCCACTAAGTACCAGTGGGCTAATATGTAAGAACTCAAACTTGGAAGCTCTGAAAAGAAATGCCAGGAACTTAAATCGTGCTGGAAGACAGTGTGAAAGTAACATCTTTATTATTCTAAATATGTCATAGTGTAGGAAAGGGAACATTATGCAGATGGTAAAATAAAAATGTATTTTAGGAGTGGGGAAGGAAGTAAGAATGGGAGAGAGCACAGGTATATTTAGGGCTTGAGAATTTTCCATATGATATAATAGTGTGTGTGTGTGTCATTATAGTTTGTTTAAATGAGTAAGATATGCTCCAAAACTGCAAGCTGTTGTACAATATGTGTTTGGTAATAAAATTGATGATGTAGTTTATTAGTTGAACTAAATGTATTCCTTTGATAAGGATGCTGAGAACAGAGCAGGTTATTCATGTGTGTTGCTCAAAATACATGGTAGAGCTGCTCTCCTTCACTTTATTCTGCAAAGAAAACCACTCAGATACAAAGGTTCTTTAAATTTAAGTTTTGATATATTGTAAAGCCATGGTTAGTCAAAAATACAAAAACTGAAAGAAAAGGATAAAAACAGGCATAAACTAAGAATAACTTTGTATTTTTAGTGCTGTTTTTTGAAAGTAGAGGGGCTGACTATTGGCTTTAGTGAGATAAGTGTTCTCATTCTGCAGCCCGTGAGAGCCTGGAACTGATTATTTAACCCAGGATGGTTTGGAACTCAAAATATGCTTTCTGTCTGGGACTCAGGCATCAGCCGCCACACTGAGTTTCTAAGATTTATAAATAATAAGCTTTCCATAAAGCACAACAAGTATTACAGGGAAAAGATTAATATTACTTTAAAGGAATGAACAGACTTACAAACAAATTTTAAAACCACATAAAAATCAATTAATAAATATATGAAATATATTTGAATGATAAAAATAACAGGCCAAAAGAAGATAGTAGGGTTTTCTACCACAACATTGAAAAACTATGATTCATAATTTTAATAAGTAGAAAAAGAGACAGCAGAACATTCAAATTCTTCCATAAATTGAGAGAACTTATTCTGAGCAGCTTCAGCAACTTAAATAGAAAATATTTAAATGTTTTCTATTTAATTAAATCCGACTGAGATATAATACTCTACATAGTAATTTCATCTATAGAAATTGCCCATTAAAGAAATTCACTAGAACTGGCAAACAAGGATATATAAAATCATTAACAACAATGTAGCATAAGTGTATGCATTTTTATTGAAAATAGATTCTTCTCTCGTACAATATATCCCAAGCACAGTTTATCCTCCCTCCACTCCTCTCAGTTCTCCCAAAATCTTCTCTTCCCAGATCTCCCCATCTGTTTCCCTTCAGAAAGCAGCAAACCTCCAAGAGGCAACAACCAAACACAACAAAACAAGGTACAAGATAGGGCAGAAACCCTGATATTTAGGGTGGATAAGGCACCCTAACAAGAGGAAATTAATTCTAAGGCAGACAACACCTGCTTCCTCTGTTAGGAGTAAAGTACCAAGATAAAAGCCATAACATCCAAGTAGAGGACCTGGTGCAGCCCCATACACTCCCATGTTTGCTACTTCAGTCTTTATGTGCCCATATAACCTTGCTTGGTTGATTCAGTGAGCCATGTTCTTCTGGAGTCCTACATTCACTTTAACTCCTACAATTTATCCTCTCCCTTTTCCCAGGGGTTCCTCAGGTTCCAAGGGGAGGGACAGGACCCAATGGAGACCTCCAATTTAAACACCCTCTCTACTTAACACCTGACTGTGGATCTCTTCACCTGTTCCAATCTTCTGTAAGAGGAAGCCTCTCTGATGATGACTGGACAAGGCACTGATCTATGGACCATTGCCCCAACAATCTTGCAAACAGGGCAGATTGTAGGTTTTAGCTGTGTTGGTGTCCTGTATTCTCTTTCCATAGAATATACCAAAGAAATTAGAATGGGACGAAGACTCCATGAAGACACAGTTCAACACGTGTACATTCAATGAGTCCCCTCGGCTATGGGAATCCACTGTTAGTTTTCAGAAAATGAACTTCTGTCCTAGCATCAACCTGGGTTGTTTGGTTTCCGAGGGACTCCTTACCCAACAGTCCACAGAATATAGCACTGACACAGCACTGAAATTTTTGCCTGGCTACAACAGATGGCCTGTTCAGAGTTATTATCCTCCATTACAAGGAGTCCTCGCGAAGGTCACTTTTACAGGTTTCAGGAAGTTCACATTGCACTAGGTTTGCATCAACCTGCCCAATGCTTCCAAATTCCAGCCGTTCCCAACTCTCTTCCTGGTGTGGGAATTCCTTCTGTATATTTGTTGCTTTTATTGGTTAATGAATACAAAAGCTGTATTGGCCAGTGGCTTAGCAGAATAGAGCTAGGCAGGGATAACTAAACTGAATTCTGGGAGAAAGAAGGCTGAGTAAAAGAGGTGCCATGGGGCTTCCAGAAGAAAAAGACAGGAGCTCGTAGCCAGAATCTTGCCAGTAGACTACAAATCATGGTAAAATATAAAATAATGGAAATGGGTTAATTCTAGTTGTAAGAGCTAGTTAGCAATATGTTTATGTGATTGGCCAAGCAGTGATTTAATTAGTACAGTTTCTGTGTGGGTATTTTGGGAGTCTGGGCAGCAGGGAAACGCACAAGCAGCACCCTACAACATCTTCCTCTATCCCTACCCGTACCACCTGATCCCTTGCAATCTAATCCTCACACAGCTGCAGTCCATCAGCAAATGGACTAGCACCTAGTGCTCTCCTCTTTCTTTAACCTCTCTGAGTCTTTGTAGTTAGATCATCATTTACTTAACAGCTAGAGTCACTTACAAGTGAATATATAGCATATTTGTCTTTTTTGTTCTGACTGAACATACTCGGGATGATTTTTTTTTTGAGTTACATCTATTTGCCTTAAAATTTCACGATGACATTGTTTTTAGCAACTGAGTAATACTCCTCTGTGTAAATGTAGCATATTTTCTTTATCCATTCTTAAGTTAAAAGACATCTAGGTTGTTTCCACTTTCTGGCTATTATGAATAAAGCCACTATGGACATGGTTGAGCAAGTGTCCTTGTGGTAGGATGGAGAATCCTTTGATATGTCCAACAGTGGTATAATGAGTCTTAAAATAGGTTGACTTCTATCTTTTGGAAAATCACCATATTGATTTCCAAAGTGGTTGTACAAGTTTACACTCCCATCAGCAATGAAGGAGTGTTCCTCTTTCTCCATATCTTCACCAACATGAGCTGTTCCCTGTGCTTTTTATCTTAGAAATTTTGACAGGTGCAAGATGGACTCTCAAAGTCATTTTTATTTGCCTTTCCCTGATGACTAAGGGTGTTGAACATTTCTTTAAGTGTTTCCTGGCCATTTGAGATTCCTCTATTTAGAAGTCTCCCTTTGG
This sequence comes from Alexandromys fortis, assembly GCF_014885135.2. Lineage (NCBI taxonomy): Eukaryota > Metazoa > Chordata > Mammalia > Rodentia > Cricetidae > Alexandromys > Alexandromys fortis. The sequence goes on along the minus strand of NW_026067983.1, from coordinate 3,736,906 downwards.
ATCTGTGCCGCTACCTAAGTTTTTAATTGGATTACTTAATTTTTGATGTTTAGTTTCTTGAGTTCTTTGTATATTTTAGATATTAGTCCTCTATCAAATGTGAATTTGGTGCAAGCCTTTTCCATTCTGCAGGCTGCCATTGTGTGCTCTTGGTAGTGTCCATTGCCTAACAAAAGCTTTTAGGTTTCATGAGGTCCCATGGTTGATCTTAGGTGTTCTGTTTAGGAAGTTGTCTCCAGTGTAAATGCATTCAAAGCTGTTCCCTGCTCTTCCTTCTGTCAATATCAGTGTTTCTGGTTTTATGTTGAGGTCTTTTATTCACTTGACCTTGAATTTTGTGCCTGGTGATAAACATGGATCTATTTGCATTCTTCTACAATCCAGCATTCAGTTAGACCAGCACCATTTGTTGAAGATACTTTCCTTTTCTTTCAAGAATGTATTTCTGAATTTATTAAAAATCAGTTGTTCATAGGTGTGTGTGGATTTATGTTTAGGCTTTAAATTGATTCCTCTGATCCAGAGTCTGTTTTATGCCAATACCATTTGGTATTTATTACTATAGCTCTGTAGTACAAGTTGAAGTCAGGGATGGTGGTACCTCTGAATGGTTTTTTGTTGTTGTTGTTGTTGTTGTTTTTGCTGTTGTTTAAAATTGCTTTTAGCTCTCTTGGGATTATTGTTTTCTCATATGAAATTGAGAATTGTTCTTTCAAAGTTTAAAAATTATTTTAGAATTGTGATGAGAATTGTATTGTTGAAATCAAGCTTTAATCTACGAGGGATTGATAAAATGCAGAGGTTTACCTAAATTTTCATGTATCTGTTGAGATGTGCTTTGTGACCAAGTATGTGGTCAATTTTAGACAAGGTTTTATGGGGCACTAAGAAAACAGTATATTCTTTTGAGTTTTTATAAAATATGCTATAGATATTTCTTTGTCTGCAAACTCCAGTATATCTGGATGACCTGGCTGTTGATGAGAGTGGGGTATTGAAGTCTTCCATTATCAGTATATGAGTATCGTTATGTAATTTAATGTCTTTATTAAAGTGGATGTCCTTGTGTTTGAAGAATAAATGTTAAGAATTGAAAGGTCATGTTGGTGGATATTTCCTTTGGTGAGTATGAAGTGTCTTTCCCCATCTCATTTGATTAAGTGTGATTTGAAGTCTATTTTGTTAGATATTAGAATGACTATACCAGCTTGCTTCTTAGCTCTATTCAATTGGTATATCTTTTTCCAACCATTAAACCTGAGGTAATGTTTACCCTTGATGTTAAAATGTTTTTCTTGGATGCAGCAGAAGGATCTTTTCATGTCCTTTCTCTTAATCTGTGTTTTTTTTTTTTTTTGGAGGTTTGAGGCCATTGACATTGAAAAATATCAGCGAGCAACGATTCCTGTGATTTTGTTTTTATTGGTGGTGATGGTGATGGAGCTGGTAGTGGCTGCGGTGGTGGTGGGGGTATGTGTGTTTGTATGTGTGATTTCTATCTTTTGCTTTTGCTGGTGTGAGATTATTTATTTCCTGCATTTTCACAGGTGTAGTTAACCTCCTTGGCTTGGTGTTTCCTTCTAGGTTCTTCTGTAGGTCAGGATTTGTAGATAGATAAGGTTTTTTTTTAATATAATTTTTTTATTGAAAAAAAAAGATTTCCGCCTCCTCCCCGCCTCCCATTTCCCTCCCCGTCTCCCTTTTCCCCCCTCCTCCCTCTCCTCTCCCCCTCCCCCCACTCCTCTCCCCCTCCCTCTCCAGTCTGAGGGGCAGTCAGGGTTCCCTGCCCTGTGGAAAGTCCAAAGTCCTTCCTGCTCCATCCTGGTCTAGGAAGGTGGACATCCAAACTGGCTAGGCTAGATAAGGTTTTTTAAAATATTTATTTATTATTACAGTGTTCCACCTGCATGTATACCTGCACCTCAGAAGAGGGCACCAGATCTCATCAAAGATGGTAGTGAGCCACCATGTGGTTGCTGGGAATTGAACTCAGGACCTCTGGAAGAACAGTCAGTGGTTTTAACCGCTGAGCAATCTCTCCAGCCCTGTAGATAGATAATGTATAAATTTGACTTTATCTTTTTTTTTCATTCAAAAATTTACACTTCCTTCCCTCTTCTCATTCCCCTCCCATTCCACCACTCACCCTTCTCCCTCCCTCTCCCTGTTTAAGAGAAGGCAGGGACCCCTGCCCTGTGGGAAGTCCAAGGCCCTCCCCCCTACTTTATCATTGAACATCTTATGTTCTCCATACATTCTGATTGGAAGTTTGTTCGGATAGTAGTCTTGGCAGGCATCTGTGGTCTTTTGGAGTCTGTACTGCATGTGCCCAGGCCACTCTGACTTCAGAGTCTCCATTGAGAAACAAAGTATAATTTAATAGGGCTGCCTTCATAAGTTACTTGGTCTTTTATCTTTGCAACTTTTAATGTTCTTTCTTTGTTCTGTATTTAGTGTTTTGATTATTGTATGGGAAAAGGGGCTTCCTTTTCTGGTACAAACCATTTGGTGTTCTGTATTCATTTTGTTCCTTTCTAGTAATCTTCTTTAGGTTAGGAAAATTTTCTTATATGGTTTTCTTTTTTTTTATGGTTTTCTTGAAAATATTTTCTGGGCCTTTGAGCCGGAAATCTTTTCCTTCCTCTATTCCTATTATTCTTAGGTCTGGTATTTATTATTATAGTGTCCCAGATTTCCTGTATGTTTTGTGTTAGGAACATTTTATTTTAACATTTTTTTGACCTATGTATCCATTTCTTCTATAACATCTTCAGGGTCTGAGAGTCTCTTTTCCATTTTCTGTATTCTGTTGGTGAAGTTGCCTCCATAGTTCTGTTCACATCCTAAATACTTCATTTCCAGAATTCCCTCAGTTTGTTCTTTATTGCTTTTACTTCTATTTTCAGGTCTTGAACCATTTTATTTGCTTCCTTCACTGTTTGTTCTTTCTTGGCTTTCATTAAGGGATTTATTGTGTTTTTTTTGGCAATTGTTTGTTTCTGTTTTCCTTGTTTTCTTCAGGGGGGGGATAGTACTCGTTTCTTCCAACTGCTCCTTTAGATTTTCTTGCATTTCTTTAAGGGAATCATTCATTTCCTCTTTAAGGAACCCTATCATCTTTATATAGCTGTGTTTAATGTCTTTTTTCTTGTGCTCCTGCTCTGTTGGACTATTCAGGACCTGCTGTGGTAGGACAACTAGGCTTTGGTAGAGACCTAATACTCGATATTATTGATTATGTTTTTACCCTGGCATCTAGTCATCTGGGTTGGGCATGGTAATAAATCTAAGTGCTGATTTCTGACTTTGTCTTTGTTAGGTGGTTGTTTTGTTCCTTGGTCTCTGTTCTCTCTCTGAATTTTCAGAGTGCTTTGGCTATGTATTGCCTCTTTTGCTACCCTGCTTGACTGGTGTGTTCATGGGTAGTACCTGCTGGTGCTGAAGGCTGGGGGATGGGCAGGCTAGAGAGGTATGGTCTGTAGAATCCACAGAGGAACGGACAAGGGGGAGGGGAGAAAAGATGTAGCTGGTGTTCTGTTGGTGTACTAGGAGTGACCCCAAGATTGAGTCTGGGGGACAGAGAGAATGGAAAATGTCAGAGAGCAACCTGAGTGGTTTTCTGGTGGGCATAATCCATGGTTGAGCAGGACATATCCACCCACTTTGGGGGCTAAGACACAGCAATGAAAAGGCAATGGGAATACATAGTCTGTGGGATCCACAGGAAGCAGGAGCATAAGGTAGAGGAGGCTGCAGCTAATGTCAGTGCTAGGGGCCACGCTGAACATTGGATCCTGGGGAACAGAAAGAACTGAAGAAGTTCATGGCCCCCTACCTGGTCCTCTCAAAGTATATGTATTAAAGTAGAAAATGCAAATACTATTATATTGCTTTAAATACAGAATACTACGCTGTTTCTTATTGATGTGTTTAACACATGAGTGCATATTCAACAGCTTAAAGTATCATTCATTTTTTTCCATATATTTCTTTTTATTTGTGTGTGAACATAACTACCTGTGTGTTGGTACAGATGGAGAACAGAAGAGAGTGTCTGATCTCCTAGAGCTGAAATTAATTGTGGTCACAATCTGGCCTACTTGAGATTAGCATTCAAATTTGGACCCTCTAGAAAAGCAGTAGATTTTTTTTTTTTAGTGCAAAACTCTCTTTTCAGCTCCAACATCCATTTCTTAGAATTCTGTTGGAAAAGGTCTGATTATGTAAGACTGCATTTTCTGGTCCAGGTTGTCACTAAGCAGGGATTTGGATGCTGGTTGGAAACTCTGGGAACATATCTATTTCCTAGTTTGCTTTTGTTGGTATCACATTAGTAGCTCATGAATATAGCGCTGAGCCCTGTGTCCATGTTGGCTATCAGAGGATGAGCTGAGGACTTTTCTCAGGGCCTATAAGGCTTCTCTTGGTCATCAAGTCAATGCTGAACCAAATCTTTCTGGCATTTTGAAAATCTGACCGGCCCCATCTCTGAGCTCTAGATTATAACTTAAGGAATATAATTAGGATGACTACCCTACCTTAGGAAAAGCTGATTTTTCTGCCCTAGGAATATATTTTAAGAGACATGTCTAATTTAACATCAGATGAAATAGTTGGTAGCAGTTTCTTCCAATGAAAGAAATATTAAAAGCAATCTTGGAAATGTATTTAAAAGTTATGCAAAATCCCAATATATAATAGCCTTATTATCTATAAAGGTAAATTAATTCATGCAAATTTATACATAAATACATATTTTCCATAAAGAGAAACTCAAGGGTCAGACTTGGTGGCAGACTTCTGTAATTCCAGCATTTGTTTGAGTGAGGCAGGAGAACCACTAGTTGGAGAGAAGTCTGAGGTACATGAAGAGACTGACAGTGTATTAGTGGATTAAGTAAAAAACAGAGAAATGATGTTAGCAGAGAGTATACACTGTTTTACAAACATATACAGCATATTTATTTGCATGTATACTTATATACATGTACATACATAACTATATGTAAGCATACACATATGTATGCTGATGTACATGTATGCTAAACTTCTCTAGTCTGAAAATTTAAAATCAGAAAAGTCCCCAAATTAATAATCATAGCCAAACTCCTTATTTTGTGAAATCAATTAATAAACATTGACCAAATTTCTTAAAAGATAAGTAAAAATTTTTGAGTGTCAATGTAAGACCACAAATTTAAATTCCACATCTGATCTCATGTGAAGGGCCACCATTAAAATGTGAGCAAAGCAAAACATTCTACAAAGTTGTCTTCAGTCCATGCATTTAAAGTAAATCTGACACTTAAATTTCCTATTCAGACTTTAGCCTTCTCTGCCAAAATACTTCATTACGTATATGCGTTTGATTAAAAAATTCCAATACCTGAGGCAAATCCAATTCAAAGGACTTTGTGGAGAACATACTCTGTCTACACTTATATACGTACGCTATTTTACTAATGACCACCTCCTCTTCAGTTTGGGAACTTTTGTGATATGGAAATTATTAGTAAAGAAAAATAAACACAAAATTTGGAAACACATCTAGATGTCTGCACTTCTAGAAATAAGGAAATGTCTGCAATGATATTTACTTCTTAAAATGTTTTAGCAAGATTTGCTTTTAAGAGACAGATCATATTGGCAGCAATACAGAAAGCTTATATTGAGGCACACAAACACACTTAAAAATTTTCCAGTTACTTTAAGCAGTTGAAATCCCATTTTAATGCATGCTCAACTGAAAATTAAAAGTTCAAATATTGATTTGCATAGGAAATTAGCAATTAAGTACCCATAAAATTAACTTGCACCTGCCAATTGATAAACCAATTAAGTTTTCAGATACCTTAAAAGAAACTTATTGCAATGAAAGTTTCTCACATTATTTGGCAAAAATCTGTTGTAAAAATTTGAATATAAACCATTTTTTAGGAAGGCAAATTTTGTCCATGAGAAAGAACTTTGAAGACATCAACTACAAGAAACTCATTAGAGCAAGAACTCAGCGCTATGTTCTGAAAGTCTTCAGTAGGTTAATATGGAGGTGAGATTAATGAGCACCATGCTCACAGTGTATGGAAGTAATTAACACAGACTTGGGCTTAGAAAGCTGGAGACTTCAACTATTGGATTTGGTCAAATATCATCTATAGCCTTGTTATTCTATCTATCTAGCACAATTGTATCTTACAAAAAGATAATGTAAGTTCTTAGCACTTGGCACCCACAAATGTGACCTTATTTTGTAATTGGTTTTGTGTTGGTATAACTAAATGAGGGCACATTTGTATATGTGTTGCTTTTATTGGTTAATAAATAAAGTGGCTGACTTGGCCTGTGATAAGGCAGAGTAGAGCTGGGCAGTGAAAACTAAACTGAATGCTGGGAGAAAGAAGTCAGTGTCAGAGAGAAGCCATGTAGTTGCAGGGGCAGACATACTGGAACCTTCCTGGTAAGCCACAGCCATGTGACGATACACAGATTAATGGAGATGGGTTAGTTAGGATAAAAGAGCAAGCTAGAAATATGTTTAAGCTCTTGGCCAAACATTATTGAAAATATGTTTCTGTGTGATTATTTTGAGGCTGAGCACCCAGGAATGAAGTAACAGCCTTCCTCCAACAGGGCATGCTCACTATGGTGAATCCTGTCAATGAGTGAGACCTTCAGATTCACCAACACATGAAAAGGAAAGACAATTCTATGCAGAAATAGACTAAAACTTCTTTTTTCCCTTTGTATTTATTTTTATTCCTAGGTATGTTGCATGAAGCTGTGTATTTGAAAACATGAGTATTTTCAGGTATCCATATGCACACTGAGATATAGAGACCCACCCACAATTAACAGGGTGTCTTTCCTGATCACTCTCCACCCTATGTATTGAGAAAGAGTCTCTTGGTGCCATGACCTTGCCTCTCCAGCTAGACTAGCAGGCCAATTTGCTCCAGGAATTCTCTGTTACCTCCTACCAAAACTGATGCTATGAGTGGCTGCCTTGTCTGTCATGCATTTATGTGGGCTCCAAGTATATGAACTTAAGTCTTCATAACCACTTTTGCTGCTGAGCCATTTCCCCAGAGGGAGCCAGAAGTTCTTATGGTGAAACTGCAATCCAAGTGTGCTGGATAGTCTTATGTAAGTTGACACAAGCTAGAGTTATCTGAAAGGAGGGAACCTCATTTAAGAAAATGCCTCCATAAGATGCAGATGTAAGGCATTTGTTTTAATTAGTGATTGATGGAGGAGGGCTTAACCCATTGTGACTATAGTCACTCTTGGGCTGGTGGCTCTGGATTCTATGAGATAGGAGGCTAAACAAATCAGGAGAAACAGGTCAATCAGCAGTACCTCTCCATGGCCTCTGCACCAGCTTCTGCTTCCAGGATTCTGCCCTGTTTGAGTTTCTACTCTAAATTCTTCAATGATAAACAGTGCTGCATAAGTGTAAACTGAATAAACCCTATCCTCACCAATTTATTTTTTGTCATGATTTTTCATCATAGAATAGAGGCCCTAACAAGGAAAGTAAGGAATAGCAGAAGCTTTTAGCAATGACCAAAGGCTGGGAAGAGGCTAGGAAGAATGCTTGTCTTCCATCTTCAGAGAGGTCACTTTTCTTTCAGGCTTCCAGAACTGAGAACATGTGTCCGTGTTGTTTGAAGACAAAGCTCTGTAATGATCTTTAATAACAATTTTTAGAAAAGTACACTGCCAAGCCATCCTGTCTCCTCTATATGTCTCACAGTTAGATATATAAAATGGTGGGAAATACACTTCTTGCTTCATTTAACAGTGGCCCCATTTCCCTCACTCACACATTAACCATATGTCCAATGTGTTTCATTTGTATGAACATGGAACACAAGTGAGTGTGTTCATAATAGACAGAAGGTGGAGGTATCATGAGGGAACTTAAGCCATAGTTGTACCTGATGGGAGAAGTCTTTTGTCTTAATGTTTTAATTAGATTCAACATGCTTTGAGATTTTGTTTTATGAAGATAGTAAGGCCCAATCACCTTTATTGCTTTCTGTGACCATTTCCAAAGTCTAAATTTGTGGCCTTTCTGTGAAAGTTTCCAGAGTTCATATAACATGGTCTTCGAATTAAAGTTATCAGAATAACATTCATTGTTTCCATTCATTTACTGTAATGGTTGATAAATTTAGCTTTCCCATATTTTAGCACCATAAACACCTATACTCACAATTTTAGTGAGTTTGGGGGGTAATTTGTGCGTGTTCATTTATGTTCATTATGTTCAGGATGCACACATGCACACACACATTCTGTGTGTGTGTTTTGCTTACATGTAGAGACAAGATTTCAACTTCAGATGCTGTTCCTTAGAATCCATGCACTTTGTTTTGGGCCTGAAACCCTTTGACTAGGCTAAATTGGCTGTCCTGCAAGCCCCAAATGTCTACATGTCTCTGCTCCCCAATACTAGTATTACAAGATAGCAACACAATTTCTTAACCCTAAAAATCTTTATCGTTTATTGTGTGTGAGAGAAAATGTGCCATGCTGAAAGGTAGAGATCCGAGGAGAGATTTCAGTATTCGTTTCTCTCCTCCCACCTCGTGAATCCTTGGGATTCAACACAGGTCATCTTTCTTTTTCAGTCACTGCCCTTTCTCACTAAGACCTTTTTCCGGCCCCAATTTTTAGTTTTGAGAAATTATTAGCTGTCCCAATAAAATACTACTAGAATGGCTAATTGAACACTTTTCTTGTATGTCTGAGAATAATAGCAGATGTTTTGGATATGCTGAAGTTTTGGATGCAGAATTAATAATCAGTGTTGAATAGCCCTTAATGCTTCTTCGGATTTTAATAATATGCAAAGCTCAAACATAACAGACCTTGCACTGGCTTGCTGCATACCACCGTGCAATTTCCAGTCAAATTTTTTCAAAGGTAAGCCTGAAAATAGCACTTTCTAATTGTAACCCTCTTTACTCTTCATTATCACCAGGAGAAATGTGGGCTTTTATGATGGTATAAAGTAGAGTTCAAACGATCTTGACAATCTCATCTCTACTATACAGCTCCCTTCTTTATATGTCAAGTTCACATTTGCAGAGGAAAGTACACATGCTAATGCCTTCACATTTTCACATCATATTTTCAGTCTAATGGCCTCTTCTCATCCTCACTTAAACTTCTGTCCATTTTTAAAATCTAAGTGGGATTTTATTTCCTTAAAGCAGGTTTTCTATATCGCTAGGCCAGTCTACTCTTGCGGTTTCTTCCAAATGCCTAGACAACATGTTTCAATGTGTTATCATCTTTGTGTGTAATTTTATATAACTTTCTCCTCCACTATGATGATGGGATTTCATGAGTGAGTCCACGTGCTTTCACGTGTCTCATGTCATCACGCAGATTATTTCAAAGAATTCATAAATAAATGGATGGATGCTAATATTCGGACTTGGGGTGTAGGAGGCAATGATCTGTGTTCTCATTTCATTTTAACAGAGAGATGTGAAAAGAATGAGAAAAGGCTTTATGTAAAACAGATAACTATCTTTTTTTTTTTTACTTGAGACTTACAAAATAGAAAAAATGACATTATACCATGATTTCTAAAATACTTAAACATCTTTTGGTCTAGAGGGAGATAATATTAACTCAAAAGTTAAAATTCCTGTTGAATTTTGAGAGGTACCAAAACTACTCAAAAAATCATATTGAGTATAATCCTCAGTCATTTGTATTTATTGTTTGAGACTTTCATCCATGCGTATAAGGTTTTGACCACATCTAATCTCCACTACTCATTTCTGTCTTCTCCTGAATGCACCATTTCTCTTACTGAGCTTCATGTACTTTTTTATAACCCACTGAGTTAATTCCGTGCAAAAATCTACTCCCCCTAGTACAGGACACCTCCAAGTGGCCTCTGCCCACTGTGGGCTGCTAAGTGCTCTCTTCATAATGTTACATCATGGAGACTCTCCTTCCACATTGCTGTTACTCTGTGTTTTACTTTGTGTTATAATGGCAATTTAGAGGTTGTGTGGTTCTTGAAACAATTTGGATCTGAATCATCATTTTCCATACCTCTTCCCACAACTCCAGCAAACTTATCACTTTGCTTTAATATATGCTTGATGACAACATAGTTGAATTATTTTGCTATAAACTTTATTTTAAGAGATAAAGTATCATAAAATATTTCTAGATACTTAAATTTTTAATCTTCCTCCATTCTCTTTAACTAGCATTTAAAAACATGCATGGCCACGTTATTACCAAAGTACAAATATCTTTGAATATTTATAGTATTCCCATGCATTTGCTAAAGTGTTTAAATAGGGTTAAATAACTCCTTTCAGAAAAGACAAGCATCAACATAATCAACATAATAATATAAAGAACTGCATGGAGAAATTCATATTTCTTCAAATTTTTCAAGAGCTTGTACACAAACTCCAGCCCTGAAATATTTTATTACATCATATTTTGAGAATATAGACACATAGTTGAGTTTCTACTTTCATTTCCATGGATTTTTGATACTATGTTATATACTCATTAAAAATGACATTTTGATTAGTTTGTATACCACATTGAACTTTATAGATAAACTTTTCTACAGCAGAGTCCAAAATTTGTTTTTAGGAACTGAATCTCAGATAAGTCACTTCTGCAAATAAGGCTCAGAACACTCAACACACACACAAACACACAGACAAACACTTACAAACATGAGCATGCAAACCCTTAAATGCTAATAACCTTGAAAAGAAGCAAATTGCTATGGAATTGGTGAGGTTTACTTAAGGTCTCTGTAACAAAAAGATTAACGAAAGAAGTTTGCACATGTCTAATCCTATTGAAAGATAGCAAACACTAAAAAATCAAAATCCAAGATGTGAAACACTGAAGACAAATGGCAGATCTCCGAAACAGGAGTCAATCATGCTGCAAAGTCCTTGAGCACTTATGGGAGGGGATACATAGTGAGAAACTACCTTCTTGTCAACTTAACTTTCTAGGAAGCATCAGACCTCTTCGGGACCCCTTTTCAGCTGCATACAACACAAGAGGAAAGTTCATATTTTCTAGATAAATCAGGCTTCCCTAGTAGCCATTACATGGGCTCTTATTTAATAAAGAAATACTATATACTTTCTCTTTGAGAGTTATTTGTTATTTCAGTTTGCTTCCCAGATATAATTCCTCTGGTACTCTGCACACACTGAAGTGAAAATTTCTACCTTCATAACAATAAGGCCATTAATTCAGAATGTAAAGTAGATTTGAACACCAGTTCCATCCTTAATGGACAATTAAATTTGGCTGCTTAGAATAAAGCAAATATCATTATAGTATTAGTAAGTTTTGCTCAAATGATTGTGACAGCCTATTATGTGAACTTACTGTAATGGTTAAATAGAAACTACATGTAAAGTCTCACACCTAATCAATGTAGATTCCCCATCATTGTCGCAATTCTAGAGAAAGCTTTGTTAATCACTTGGAACTCAGAGCAGAAATGCAATTCCTGTAGAAGTGTTCTCTAGAGGTGGAGAGGAGAAGGAAAAGGCCAAGTTCTTCCCTTGTGTGCCTGAGAGGCACTTAGGTAGCTTTCACCCAGGGCCCAGTAATCACTTGTGACTCTTGCTTTACTCTGACATGAATTTGGAAGCTCCCACTCTTGGTTTTAAAGTGGGTGTGAAGTACAGAGATGAATGGTTCTTCTCATACTGAATGGCTTTAAAGACATCTCTGCACAGGATAAACTTATCAGGAGTGGCAAGTGATAGATGAGGGTTATAAAAATTTAGGAATCTTTTACTTACCCTAATTGATGGCTCTCGCAAAAGGATTCATAACTTTTTTTTGTTAGTTGCTCTTTACCTTCTTCAATGCCTGAAGTCTTAAAACAGCAGAGAGGAGAAGGATTTTTGTAAAGTTAATTAATGTTAATTGTGTCGTGAATTACGTTAAGGCGCCTGTTGAGTGATGGACTCAGAGAAGAAGGTCGATACCATTTACTGTTCAATAGGGGATAATGCTGGTCTTTGGCACCATTTTCCAGTCATTAGGGCTGAGCTGAAGCTTGTTGGGGCAGTTCTAAAGATCAGTTCCTTGCAGCAATTAAAACAATTGAAAATGAACTGGTATTACATTATGCATGATGTAACGCTGCGCCCAGTAGGAACAAACCTTCCTTCCATTAGTGATTTTCAATTTTATACCAAGGCCCGCAATTTATTTTTCTTACTTACCTTACTATGGCTGTCTGTGGACTTCTAGTGGGATATTATTAATATTTAGCCTATTATCTCATACAATATTTCATGCATGAAGCACTTTGCAATCTTAACTAATTAATCTTAGTATCCTGCATAAAAGGATGCTGTATCCTTTTAAATTCAGGAACACTAAGTTGGGAGGTTGAAAATTGCTCACCAATAAAATGACCTGATAAATCCTAGAGTCTTGGTATTGTGATATTTTTGTTTGTTTTTATTATTATATTCTTTAATTGCTACCCCTCTTGGAGCTAAAATTAATCAATCTTTGGTCATCAAATAATACTATTAATGATGCCAGCCAAAAAAGTTTAATTAAATTGAATTTCTTACAATGTACTCTTGTAATTAGGTGAAAATACCTTCCTTAAAGAATCACCAGTAGTAATTAAAGAGATGGGAGGGGAACATAGTGATTTTTCTTCATGTTGAGATCATTGCTTACTTATAAAAACTAGTATATTAAATTTTACATTCAATTTATATGATATGAATGTGTTTTTCAAAAGAAATGAGTATGTGAGAATAGATAATCTGTGGAATACCAGACATCAGCCCCTTGATTATACAATCAGCTTATACTGATAATCTATCAGGTTTAATATTTTTTCCAATTCACTGATAAGACAGTGAAAGGCCAGAGATTCTTAGATGTTGGCTTTAGTGTTAATGCTGTCTTTCAAGTTAACTTTATTCCCATGATGCAATAATATTTCAACATATATAAGCCAAGAAATGTAATAAATGTAATAAGTATACCTAGATACAAAAACTGTTCTATTTTCCCTTTGCATAATCCATGATAAATATAAGGGTTGAAGGGAACATACTTCAACATAATAAAAGGTGTATGTGGCAAACCCACAGCCAATGTCATGGTAAATGGAAAAAAAGTTGAAGCAATATCATTAAAATCAGGAACAAAGCAAGGCTGTCAACAATTGATACAATGCTCTTATTCAACGCTATTCTTTAAATCTTAGAGCTATTAGACAAAAGAAGGAAATGGAAGAAATGAAAATTGAAAATGAGTGTCCTTGTTTACAAATACTATGCTTTTCATAAAAATGACTAAATAAATATTTTAGTAGAAAAACTTCTACTAAACTGATCTCCACTTTCAGCAAAAAAAAAAAATCCAAAAATCAGTAACCATTGTGTATGACAGTAACAAACATACTGAGAAATAAGTCGGAGAAAAAAGTCCATTCACAATGGCCTCAAAATACCAAAACAGGTCGGAATTAAAATTACCAAAGAGGTGAAAGACCTCTACATAGAAACTTTAAAATTCTGTAGAAATCGAGAAAGCACTCATACTTGAACTGGAAGAAATTATGTCGTGAAAGAGAGCATCCTACCAAAATCAATGAACAGATTTACTGAAATCCCAATCAAAATCTTCATGCATTCCATTCAAAACAGAAGTAGAAAAAGCCATCTTAAAATCCATGTAGAAACAGAGAAGACAACAAATATCCAAAAGCACTCTCCACCAAAAATAATATAACTGGAAGCATTTCCATACTTAATTCAAGTTATAATGCAGAGTTACAGTAATAAAAATTGCCTTGTAGTGACACAAAAACAAGAACATCGATCCTCAGAGTATAATAGAGATCCCAGACTTTAGCCCCCAAAATTTCAGCTACCTGATTTAATTTTTTATTTTACTGAAAATAGATTTTTTTCACACAGTGCATAATGATAACGATTTCCCTTCTCTCATGTCCACCAAAATTCTCTCACCTCCCCTCTCTTCCAAATCCACAGCCTTTCTGTTTCTTGTTAGAAAACAAACAGGCATCTAAAGGATAATGATAAAATAAAAGAAGATAAGAAAAAAGCAGGAAAACTAGAACAGAACAAAGCAAACAGGAGACAAAGAGGCAAAGAAACAGCTTAAGAAGCACCTATTGACACTGAGGTACTTATTCCCACTCCCAGGAATCTCCTGAAAACAAAAAGCCAGAAGTCATACTATGTACCCAATGGTACTTAGTACTACCTGTAAGGAGAAGAAAGAAAGAAAGAAAGAAAGAAAGAAAGAAAGAAAGAAAGAAAGAAAGAAAGAAAGAAAGAAAGAAAGGGAAAGGAGGAGAAAGGGAGGGAGGGAGGAAGGGGGGAGGGAGGGAAAAAAGAAGGAAGAGAAGGGGAAAAGGGCCCTGACACAACCTTGGGAGCCAAATCCTTCAAAAGTGCCATTGAGTTGATTTCTGCTGGCCGTCTACTTCTCAGCATGTGCCTTCTCATTAATAGTAATTTCTTTCCCCTTTGAGATTCCCTCGGAGAAAACTAAACTTTCATTTACCAGAGGTTATCAGTTAGAAATAGCTTCCGGGTTAGGGGTCATGTCTCCTTCTCTTTTGGCACTGGAATTTCACCTTGCACAGGTACATGCAAGCCCTGTGCATGCTGCCACAGTCTCTGTGAGTCTGTATGCCTGTTGGTCCTGCTGTTTTTGGAGACCTTGATTCCTTGGTGTCTTCCAACCTTCCCTCACTCTTTCTTTCCCCTCTTCTGCAGAGTTCCTTTATCCCTGAAAGGAGGGATTTGATGACGTCACCCCTCTCAGGGCTGAGCGCTTCAAGGTCTCTCTGCACATTGTCTTGTGAGTCTCTGTATTATTTTCATATCTGCTGCAAGAGGAAAATTCTCTGAGTGAGGCATCTTATATCTGAGTGTAGCAGAATGTTTTTAGGATACATTTGATGGCTATGTTCCTTTAACAGAACTGCAGTGTTTGGTTTATTGGTCTGTCCCTGGCCTGTCGATTGTTAGGTTCTTGGCCACCTGAGCAGTGCCAGGTATGCATTTCACCTCACAGGATGGGCCCTAAATACAAACATATATTGGTTGGTTACTCCCATGAGCTTTGTGCCGCTAATGCTCTAGTACATCTTCCAGTCAGGTCACCAATGTTTATCAAAAAGCTTGTAGTTGGGTTGGTGTTTGCCTTTCCTCTTTGGTAGAGTGAAGAGAACACAAAGACTGCAAACAATATACAGTACAGAAAAGACAACATCTTCTACAATTAGTTATTGGAAACTAGAAGTTATCATATAGAAGACTAAAGCTTGACCCTGATCTGTTGACCCAAACAAAAGTGAGCTTCAAATGGATAAAAGACCTTAATGAGAAACCGAGACTCTGACTCTCACAGAAGAGAACTTATGGTCTACTATGTAATTTATGGACATAAATAATTTCTAAATGGAACTCGTTTGCTCAGGATATAAGATGAGCAGGTGACATCAAAGAAAGTTTCCACTGAGTAAAAACAGCCATGGAACGAGGGAAATTCTCCACCAACTATACTTCCAACAAATGATTATTGTGTATTCTAATACACAAAGACCACAAAAGATAAGAAACATAAGAAAACAAGTCATTTTTTTTAAAAAATGAACTACAAATATGAACAAATAATTCTCAAAGTAAGTGCTATCAACACTTTTGAAAGTATTCAAAACTTTTGGTATCAGTGAAATGTCAGACAAAACTGCTGTGAGATTTCATCTCGTCCCAGTCATAATGGCTCTCAGCGAGATGATGGCTTTTTTCCCCCTGCTTTAAAGCTTCCTAATAATAATATTTGCTGTGGTCAGAAGTACACCTCTGTACTCGAAGCACTTGGGAACCTGAGGCAGGAGGATGGCTGAACGACAAGGCAAGCCTCCGTTCAAAAGTGAGTTCACGACAACTCTGGAATACCAAGGCAACCTTGTAAAGGTGAGTAAAAGTGAGAGGAAGTGTTTGTGCAGAAGCTCAGGGTGACAGTGTTTTGACTCACTCTCAGGTTCTTTTGAGCAGTATTTACTGAGCCTGAGTTGTCAGGCCTAGTATGCCATTTCACCGTAAAACCTGGTGAGGAAGCCAGGTGATGGTGGTGCATGCCATTAATCCCAGCACTCGGGAGGCAGAGGCAGGCGGATCTCTGTGAGTTCGAGACCAGCCCGGTCTACAAGAGCTAGTTCCAGGAGAGGCTCCAAAGCCACAGAGAAACCCTGTCTCAAA
>NW_026067983.1:3668093-3720502 GCF_014885135.2 Alexandromys fortis | reverse complement strand
AGGCCTATAGACATACACAGACAGAATATTGTATGCATAATAAATAAATTAAATAAATAAATATTAAAAAAAAACCTGGTGAGGCTAAAGCTGCATGGTGATTTCTTATTGGTGCTACTGGTTTTATCAAATGACAAATGCTTCATATTTAAATCACACACAAAAAAAGATGTTAACACCTTTTAAAAATCAGGCCACCTGCCACCTACAAAGAAAAAAAAAGATGAAGAAATTTGTTTTTTCTCCAAGTTTTCCCTTTTCAACTTATCTCACAGTTGATTTCTTTTTCTTTACTTAAATTTCACAATACTTACAATTAAAATGAGACGATTATATTCTCTATATAATGGATTTTGTTTAACATCTTAAAATGTATGAAATATTCAAATATTTAAAAACTTACTGCTTTGAAGAAAAAAGCAAATAATTTTTAAAAATACATATCACAGAATATCATCAAAATCACTGAAAATAAACTCAGAGAACTCAGATTGAGTTTGGATCCTCCTATTTGTTCCTACAGCAATACCTCGTCAGGCACAAACAGTTCTGTATTAGATTATTTGTCAATGTTATTTTATGAAGAAATTTAATAAAATTTACTCTGCAATCCATTGAGCACTTCCTAACTTAATTCTCATATTCTGCATTTCCTGAGATTTACAATTAAAATTGTGATGAGCCAGACATACAAACTATCCTTTTTGTGACAAAGATGACCCATTAGAATTTTACAAAAAATGACCTTGGCTTTTACTTCTAAAATAAGGATTTTACTACAAATTGATACCACTCATCTATAAGAACCTAAATATGATTTATTTTAAAACAAAATTTTTTCAACCCAATTTGTTTCTGATGCCCACCACAAAAATAATATAGTTCAATTTTCTATTTATGCCCATGCCAGATCCTGTTAATAAAAAATAATGGCCCTGACATTTGCTGTTTTCCAAGCGTGATCAAATAAGAAATGGTCTCCAGACCAGAGTCAACATTCATTCTGATTAAGAAATGTCTAATCTTCCTTAGATTATTGTCGCTAGACACCAATATTACTTCCGATATCTTTAAGACTACATCATTGCACTAAGTGGTATTATTTTATGTCATCATTTTTTAACCCTGGTTTAATTTCTACAAAGACTACTGCAAACATAAGAGATTATGTCACCAAAACTACTGTGATTTTGTGCAATGATTATGTGATCTATCAATAGAAAAATGCATAACCAAAAATAAAGGATTTATTATTAATAATTCTGAAGATCAATATACCTTTACATACTTAGGACAAGTTATCAACATTTTTTAAATATGATAATTCTGATCCAACAGCTGCATAAAAATCTATCTTTTTTTGCTCACTTTCTGTTTGTTTATTCCAAAGTCTTTTAAGAACGCAATGGTTACAAAGAGTAAGGCACATGTAACATAACTTTGTAAGTAATTGTGCATACGCCACAAATTGAAACGCCCAATTTACGAAGCAGTTTTCATTCCTTTAACTACTGTTTCAACATTTCCTGGTCCCGTTCTACCAGGGACCAGGAAACCAAGGGAGCTGAGAGAAAGGCAGTGTTATAAATGGAGAAACGTGAGACAGGGAGCCCGTTTGCTTGTAGGTCAGCAATGCTCCAAGTTCCATTGTGGGGAGGGGGGATCCTGGCTAATTCTAAACTTGTTTAGAGACAGATTTGAAGTGTAACAATAATAAATCTGTGTTTGACACCCAAAATTTGCTGCTTCTATGTTGGATTTCATGTCTTAGAAAATTAACTTCTTTGAAAGCCTAGATCCTACATTTCAATTGTATTAAATGCAGCTCAATACAGATTTGAAGAGAAAAAAATAATATTAGAAAGGTACTCACACCTATTGGAAGCTAAACAAATGAGTTGTGCTGCTATGAAAACATTTAACCAAATTACCCAGAGGTCAATTTTGTAATTGAAATCCCAGTCTACAGAAGTGTAGATTTATAGACTACAGTTAAAAATAAATTTAAAAGAAAGCTTAGGTGTAGTTGAACTATCCCTGTCCAGAGAAGAGAGCTAGTGGGTTAAAAGTAGCAGAAGGTAAATGCTGATTCTTAGAAAATAAAAACAATTATAAAATGAAGAAAAAGTGAGGGAATAGAGTTTCTTAAAAGGCGAGTCAGCTCAATATGTAACAGAAGCTTTCATGTGCGTCAAAGACATGAAACCCAGTGATGTTCTGGGAAGCCCCCAGTCTTAATAACGTCCACATATTCCAGGGTGTGTGCACTTCTTTATCTTCAAGATGGTAGTTGTTCGCAGATACGTCTAACGAAATGCTAAAAGCACCAATGGGGTAAGGACTGTGGTGTTGACTAAATCATTTTCCTTACCGCTGAAGTCCCGCACTGGCTGGATGGTTTCTATGAGAACAAATACCTGCAGTTTTCTGTATTTTTCTACTTCCAATTGGATGAGAGGTTGGTAAGAGTGGTAGTCCAGAGTTGCTTCCCAGTTTGGTAGGTGCTCAGCTTTGGGAATAAAATCCTAGGGAGAGACGTGAGGAACTTGAAGAAGAGCCTCTACCACAGGCCTCTGTCTTCTCTGACTCTCACAACAAAATAACACAGACCAAAATGTTTCTGCTTAAATACAGAATTTTATCTTTTCATTTGGTCAATGAAGAGTCCAAGACCAAAAAGCTTTCAAGGTTGTTTCTGGTGGCATTTCTGTTATGGGCTTGTGTAGTTACTCTCTGCTGTACCCTCACATGGCCCTTCCTATCTAAACATTGAAAGAAAAAAAAAAAAAACAATGATAATCTCTTCCTGTTTTGTGAGGACTTCTGGCTTCACTTAACCCCAGTGCATTTATCTGTAAATGCTTCGCTGTGGAGCCTTTCTGAATAGAGTGACACCTGGGAATTTAGACTTCCATGTTAGAATTGGGGTGTACAACTTAGTCAATTTTAAGAATCAAGATCACCAGGATATATAGCAACTAATGACTGATAACAGTTGTTCCCATCTAACATGTAGGAGAAAAATTAGATAATCATTTTCTGATACTAAGAATACTTTTCTGTGTAAGAAGCAATTCAAAATGAGGTACCAGTTTTCTTCTACAGACACATCTAGAGTTTTCTCAGGATCTTCTTTCTTTTAATTTCCAACCTGACCTTGACATAGCCACTTGAGATACTTCCTCTAACTTTAATAAAGGACATTTTACCTGTTTAGTGAATAATATTTAACATGTTACCTTTTCACATGGCTCTCAATGGTCTGATCCCTTACTGGTTCTAGTCTCAACCTTTCTTCCATGCTTCAGCCACAATGACCAACTCACTACTATGTGAACTTTTCAGGACTTTTTAATTTTTTGTGTCCTCTTTTTTTCAACAAAATGATTTATTTACCAGCAGTGTTTTATTGCTCTTGAGTGTCTTAGCCACCTAATTTCACCGATAAGGCATCATACAGACTACTCAGTGAGAAGAAACCTCACACAGTACTTGCTGGGCACAAGTAAGTTGCTGATCTTCCTACCTCTGTGAAAAGACTCTGAATTTGTTCAAGTAAACAGTACTTTATTAATATTTTATGTCACATAGATAATTTTATACTAGCAAAGCTAAATAATGATGTTTACTCATAATTGCTCAAAGAATGAGTGAATTCGTGGTGAAAAATAGAAGATGTTGCATAGAACTGTTCTTAGAAACATTTGATAGATAAAGGAAGCAGAAAGTAGAAAGTAAACTGAAGGTTTGTGTATAAATTATGCTTCTCAAAGAGAGAGAACTGTCATCACATAAAGTCAGGAATATATCCTGTTACTAACTTGTTTAATATAGTCTCTTGAATGACACAGATGGCCAGATTCCAATTTTATAAAGTATGTTTTTTTAATACATTAACTTCTGTTTATACCACTAAGAATAACAAAATAGCTTAGTTAACATAATTAACACAAGCTTACCATCTCTACCTCCTTTTCAGAACCCAGAGAAAAGTTGAAAAGTGTTACATGAAAGAAAAAAAAAAAGAAGAGGAAAGGGAAAAAAACCTTCAGAGTTCAGACTGAGTATCTTTCCATAGAAAATTATATAGCAGCACAATTAAAATGAAATACTAATTGTAACAAGGCAAGATGGTGGCTGCAGAATATAATTCAAACATAATAGATTTTCTAATGCCTTCCTTTAAACTAAAGAGGAATGCCCCTTCAGCCAATAAAGTAAATTTCTCATCTTCAAATGGATACTTTATCCTCATTCAGGCTGATGTTACAGCGACATCATGAATTTCTCAGACAGCTTTCTGAATCAGCAGAGTGTTTCAGAGGACACTGGCTGCTAAGAGCCAAGTCGTGATGTTTTTATACAGCCTTAAAGTAGTTGATGAAACATTTCATTTTGGGTCGAGGATTCTTTTGCTCCAGCCACCTTGGAGAGCAGAAGGTCTGAGCCAGTTGAGAAGAGAGGAAATGAGTGTACTGCATGAGCCAAACTTGAGATTATGCAGTTGTTCAGGTCAACATGTTCAACTGTTTTCCTTTTAGTATTCATGACTGTAATTCTTATCTCCAAGGATCTTGAACACTAATATTTTATGAAATATCATCCTTTGCTTTAATGTGCCTTTGAAAACTTATTAACTAATTTGCTCATGGTAAGTCTTGAGATATAAAGAAGCTAATTTCCTTGTTATGTAAATAGCATTTAAAAATAAAATTAAGAGAAAATATATACTTCCAAAGCAAGCTTGCAGCTAATGTTCCGAGTGCTTCCCTGAGCTGGAGATGGGCTCAAGGCTAATGATTATGTAAGAAAGCAGCCTCATTCCCACTCTATATAATGACAAATCACATGACTTTATACATCATCCAATGCCGGATTATCTGTACCCAAGATGAGGACCTCTCTCTCTTTACATGTTCTGTTTATTTTTAAAGTATCTGTGAGTGGTTTCAGATGATAAAACTGAGACATAAGTCTGACTCAACATCACATATAAGTTAATATAGATTGATCTCCCAAGAAACTATCACAATCATTTATCATCTATCTTCTTTTTTTGATAAATATGTCATAATGTTGGAGCTTTTAATTTTATCAAACAATAGATATAAGAATTATGTAAATGTTACACACAGAATGATATTGACAAACCCCTATCCAAACTAATCAAACGGCAGAGAGAGAACATGCAAATTATTAAGATCAGAAATAAAAAGAGAAACATGATGATGTCCAGGCCTGAGCTGTTGCTAAGAGTCATGTCTGATTCCGTGGTCCTCCTGCAGCAAGGGTCTGTGTTGATTTCCATAGCCTATGCTACCACAGGAGTCCAATGAGAACCCTGTGGCGAAATCTGAGGGCCATGTTGAGTCAGACCTTTGCTTCACCGGCATAGGGGACACTGCACCAGGAGGGATGGCCCCATCCCTTATGGGACAATTGACGCCACCTTTGGGAGAGATGGCCCAACTTCTCACCATGGTTTTGATATGGTGACATGGGCCTAGGAGAGCTGGCTCTAGGAGTTTGGTCCCAGTGGCTCAGACTAATCAGCTCAGCTACCATCCAGGCCTATATCCTACCTTCAATTTACACACCCTAACATTTACCCTATTGTTGACCTATTGGAACAGAATCTCTATGACTCTAGGCAACAGCATGATGTTTGAGAGGAATTTTACTTTATGTGCAGTGATGATGGTGTGCCAAAGACTCCAATGACTCATTGCAATGAATATTCATGGGTGTGGCTGATTGAATAACATAGCATTAATGTGGGATTCACCTCTGTATGCTATGAATATGTTTTATTAGAATTGGTTAATAAAGAAGCTGCTTTGACCCATGGCAGGGGAAAATAGAGTTAGGTCGAAAATCCAAGCAGAGGTAGAGGAGGAAAGAAGGTTGTGTCAAGGATATACAACATAGCAGCCAAAAGAGGAAGACTACATGTAACTCCTGAAGGTGAAAAACACCAGAAACTTACTGGTAAGCCACAGCCCCCTGATAATACACAGAATAATAGAAATGGGTTCATTTAAGAAGTAAGAGCTAGGTAGAAATATGCCTGAGCCATTGGCCAAACTGTCTTGTAATTAATATAGTTTCTGTGTGATTCTTTGAGACTGAATGAGTGCAGGACAAGGCAGGAAAGAAACTTCTTACAAATGGCACCCAAACATTTGGCAAGTATATCCACATAAAACCTAAAGAAGCTTAAAAGTGGGGATGGTTCTACCACCATTCATTCATAACTATCTATTCCTTTTCTAGTGGGAAAGATCTACTCCCTTTAGCCCTTATTCTGTTCTTATCCCCCATGGTTCTATGTATTTTAACTTGTTAATCATTGACTTAACTGTTAATATCCACATATAAGCAAATAATACCGTATTTGTCTTTATGAGTTTAGTTTTACCTTATTCAGGATTTTTTTTCCTAGTTCCATCTATTTACCTGTGAATTTCATGACTGCATCTTTCTAAAGTCTGGATAATATTCAATTGCACATATGTACCATATTTTCTTTATCTATTCTTCAGTTGAGGGACATCTAGGTTAATTTCAATTTCTGGCTGTTACGAATAGAGCATCAATGAGCGTGGTTGAGCAAGTGTCCATGTGGTAGGATGAAGCATCCTTTGGGTATATGTCCAAGAGTAGTATTGCTATGTCTTGTGATAGATCAATTCCCGTCTTCCTGAGGAACTCCCACACTGATTTCCATAATGGCCATGGAAGTTTGCATTCCCAGTAGTCATGGATGAAAGTTCCCCTATTCTAAATCCTCACCAGCATAAGCAATCATTTGTTTTATTGATCTTAGCAGTTCTGAAATCTCAAAGTAATTTTGATTTTCATTTTTGTGGTCTATATTTAATAACTAAACATTTAAGAAGTTCACAAGCTAGTCCTTAAAGGCATTCGTTAATATACTTCAGCTCCAACAATAAATATATAAGTTAAGAGTAGTGGTTTCTACATTCTTATTCTGTTCTTCAGTAACCATGTGAGTTTACTAAAAGTAAACATCCAAAAGAATATACTTATTGGTCTCAGCTGGCTTTAAATTCAATTGATTCAGTTTAAGAAAGACACTTGGCAAGTAGAGATTATCCAAAGGTATTTCTAGGTAAATAGTAAAAAGTGGTCTTGCAAAAGATCTGGAAGGACTTAGGAGTGTTAAGTAATATGCTCAAAATATATACTTAAATTTTAAAAAATGTTTTAAATAATTTATAATATATTTGATGTGGGAGGTCCTTTTGTCTATATTTTGAATTTTTTTTGTAAAGATCCTTTCCTAATTTGGACCTTGAGATTTTAGTCCGGTGCTCCAATGTGGTTCTCTGTCTCTGTCTCCTTTCATCGCCTGATGAAGTTTAATATTCAGGAGAAATATTCAGGATTTTCTTTGGGTTCTCCTTCTTATTTAGCTTCTCTAAGAACCCGAATTATAGGTTCAATGTCCTTTATTTATGGCTAGAAACCAAATATGAGTGAGAACATTCCATGTTCCTCTTTTTGGGTCTGGCTTACCTCACTCAGGATGGTGTTTTCTATTTCCATCCATTTGCCTGCAAACTTCAAGAAGTCCTTGTTTTTTACTGCTGAGTAGTACTCTAATATGTATATATTCCATACTTTCTTCATCCATTCTTCAATTGAAGGGCATCTAGGTTGTTTCCAGGTTCTGGCTATTACAAACAATGCTGCTATAAACATAGTAGAGCATATNCTACACTAAAAGCTTCTGTCTCAAGTCGCCATGCCGTCCTCCCAAAGTTCCCTCTCTGCTTTGCGTTGTTCTTTCCGAACTGCTGCCACGTTTCTTGCTGTGTGCTCTAGCCACCCTGCGACGAAGCCTTTTTTCCACTCTTTCCAGACTCTCCCACCTTTTTTTCAGGCGAAACACTTGCAAGTCACAGGCTTGGCCGGCAAAGCCTTCTGAAGCTCTGCAGTCTCTCCTGGGGGCAGTGTGGTTCACAAGCCTGACTGCCCTCTAGAGGTCACCAGAGGCAACACGGAGGGTGAAGAAACTCTTTGGCTTCCAAAACAGAATTAAAAGGAATATGAAGCCGGGCGGTGGTGGCGCAGGCCTTTAATCCCAGCACTCGGGAGGCAGAGGCAGGAGGATCTCTGGGAGTTCGAGGCCAGCCTGGTCTACAAGAGCTAGTTCTGGGACCGGTACCAAAGCTACAGAGAAACCCTTTCTCAAGAACCCAAAAAAATAAATAAATAAATAAATAAATAAATAAATAAATAAATAAATAAATAAATAAAAAAGAAAAAAAAAAAAAAGATCCTTTCCTAAAAGATAATTATCATGGAGCATTATCTGGGTAGGCCAGGGCCATGAGAGTACTGTAGCTCAGACTGGATAGAGAAAAGTCATACAGCCATAAGATTTAGCTCGTCCTCT
Source organism: Alexandromys fortis (assembly GCF_014885135.2). Classification (NCBI taxonomy): domain Eukaryota; kingdom Metazoa; phylum Chordata; class Mammalia; order Rodentia; family Cricetidae; genus Alexandromys; species Alexandromys fortis. Next base: position 3,712,080 of record NW_026067983.1, on the reverse strand, counting down.
GTCACTAATTTTCTTCATAGTTCCAAAAATGTTTTAACGATAGCTCAATATATAACCTGATAATCCTTTAGGAACAATTTTTATGCTTTGCATATATTTCAGATACTTATATCTGGTTGTTTACCAAGTTAAATTTTCATCAGTGGTTTTGTATTCAAAAATTGGCATGGCATATTCCCCTTATCTGAAATCTTCTGACTATCAATTAATTATTTGTTGATAGATTTTTTTTAAAAGTTTATTTGTTTTGAAATTATAAAGTAATTAAAACTGCTACAAATGTGTAAAGATTGCTTGGCCTTAGAAAAATTGTCAAGTTTCTTCCTGGACAAATTCATAACTAGCTTGAGTTCTCTTGTTGCTTTATATCTTTATATAAATCAGCTATTGGATCTTCATTTCTATTACTTACTTGAAGTTTTTATTCCTCCTTGCAAACAGCTTTCATTAGACTAATTAAGACTTTGCAATAACTTTTAATCTCTGGCACAGAAAAAGCTAATGAATATTGTTTCTTGTTTGGAGACAAAACAGAATAGCTTTTGTTTATGGGGACAGAAATCTAAATCTGACAAATGATTCTGCAATGTTTTTTAAAGGTAGAAATGATTCTCTCCTTTACTTCAGGATGGGCACAACCTTGGTTTGTTTTGCTCTTTTGTCAAACATCACTATATGATGAAGTCGTACCAACCTCTTGCTGTAAGGACAACAAAGGTGTTTTAGCTTTAACAGTATAATATGCATTTAGCATATCTATTATATGCATATAATGGTGGTAAACATCTCTCAAACTCTGTGAAAATGCAAAGAACACTTCCTGAAAGGTTTGCTCCTAGCCACGGTATAAATATTGCTCTAGAAACCTGTGTGCATTCACAACGTTGGGAAGAGATAAACATTGTAATCAGTTTCATGAAGAGACATTTGTATACATCACTTTGTATACATAATATTGACGAGTTATGAAACTGACTGGAGAAATTTAACATTTTCAAAGAGAAAAACTTAAAACTACCTGTTGTTTATAGAAATGTATTAGAGATCAGATCAACTTTCTAATACATTTCATAGAATTCATCTATGTTAAGTAAACATATTTGAGATTATCTAGATCATTTGTTACCATCTAAAAAGTCAAGGTGACCATCATTTGTGTCCTTCTGTGTCCTCTGTCTTTCTCTTTGGCCCATTTTATTTGCAACTTCAAAAGTCCCTTACCTTAGAAATATTCTAATTTCTCCTAAAGATGCGGTTTTTTTCCTAACTTTGATGTTTTATTAAAAAGCAGTAGGACTGAAAATGTAATGAAGTGAGATTCATAATGCCCTGTTTTTAAAGTTACTTTGTTCACTTTGTGCATTGAATTTCAATCAAAAGTAGGTAATATTGTATTTCATACACATCTAAGTTCATGATAGTTGTCATGAAATGCAGCTCATGTTAAATTAATAGTGTATTTAGTATGTGAAAAATGGAATATCCTTTCAAGGGAGTTGATGTGAAAGAATTTTTTTAAAATGTACCTTGCTCTTTGAAAGATTATTAGATACTTTAATATGGGGCTGTGAGTGATGCAGAATGAGAAACTTCTAACTAAAACGGTTCTATGTCATTCTCTGAAAAACTTTCCCCACATACCCACTGATTAGTTTAATCCTATACCTGTTTGTATTCTTTTAAAAAAGGGATCTGGTGTCACCAGTTACTCCAGTGTAAGGCTGCACTTATCAAGTATTTCCTCATTTAAAATGAAAAGATTTTGAAGAAAACAGTTTTTTTTAAATGATTTCCTCCACCAGACACCCCAGGGTTTTCCTCCATATTTAAACAAGCTTCTCATGTCTGTGAGTACTGTCGCTTCAACGCAAACCATTAGTTAAGGCCTATAAAGTGACAAGCTCACCATGGAACTATTTCTTTTTTAACAAATAAAGTGTCTAAAAACTCCATGATCACTGATGTTTTGGTGATTATGCATTCTTAGCAAATCTATATGAATTCAGCTTTAAGAAAATTGTGTCCCTGAATTTAAATGTCAATGTTTAGAGAGCGACTAAACTAAATTTGTGTAGAGCAAAAAAGAGAATTTAGCTTCCTCCAAAAAGATGTAAATTTGCACAGAAATGATACATATTTTCCCTCGGATTTTGATGGATTATATGGTATCCCTTTATCAGTATCTTAGAAAGAAAGTCAAAATAGAATATAATGAATATTCATTTGAAGAGTATGGGCATCTTGGTTACCTTTTTTTTAAAGGACTCACCATTTAGAGCACAGTTCTGTAGAAAATCCTAGAGACATGAAGACATTTCAATGTGAGCTACACAGTTGTGTTGTAAGCACCTGACTGCTTCAAGTTTTTCACTTTGTTCACTAATTTTATGTAATTAGATTAGCTGAATATTTCAGGTTTTATTATGTATTTATTAAAGCTCTGCTTATCGTCTAGAGACCTAGAAAAGAATGGGACAAACAAAGTTCTGCTCAGTTGATTCTGTTGGATTGTTCTCCTGGTATTCTCAATCCCTCTGGCTCCTATACTTCTTCCCCCTCTTCTTCAGGGTTCTGTGAGCTCTGCCTGATGATTGGCTGTATGTCTCTGTATCTGTTCTCATCAGATGCCAGAAGAAGACTCTCCGATGACAATTGGACCAAGACCTGAGCATATTTGTTTTTCTGGATATGAGTTGCCTCATTCAGAATGACTTTTTCTAGTTCTATCTACTTGTCTGAAAAATTCTAACACAATTCTTTACAGATCTTGAAAGGAAATACTCAATTTCAATATGGAAAAAAAACCCATGAAGCTAAAACAGCTCTGAACAATAAAATATCTTCCAGCGGCATTACCATCCCTGAGTGCAAGTTGCGCCACAGAGCAATGGTAGTAAAAACTGCAAAGTATTGACATTAAAACAGACACATTGATCAATGAAATCAAATTAAAGACCCAGGCATAAATGCACACATCTATCAAAAAAAACTGATTTTTTTGATAAAGAAGTCAGAAATATACAACAGAAAAAATACAAAGCAAGCATCTTCAACAGATAGTGCTGGTCTAACTGAATGTATGCATGTAGAATATCCATAATTATCACCCTGCACAAATAAACATTTCTATATGGTGGGAGGAGAGAACATGAACTCATTGGCACAGGAGATAACTTTCTTACTGAATACTAAAAGTATAGGCACTAAGATGAGAAATTCATAAACGGAACCTCAAGAAACAGAAAAGGTTTTTGTAAGGCAAAGGACACCATCAATAGGACAAAATGACATTATAATGTGAAAAAAAATTCACCAACTCCACATCCATTAAAGAGCTAATTTTCAAAATAGGTGAAGAACTCAAGAAACTAGACATCAACAAACCAAATAATCCCATTAAAAATGGGGTACAGATTTAAACAGATAATTTTCACTAGAGGACTCTCAAATGACTGAGAAATAGAGCAGTTTTTTTTAACAAGTAAATCTATATGTGATGAGTAAGAAAGAATGCTCAGTGCTTTGAAAACAAGTGATAATAATTCAAAGATAGGCCTTAAATTATAGACTAAGGAAGGAGATCAGTTCTTTTACTTAGGTAAGGGCTGCAGAAGAAGGAAAAGGTTATCTTTAAGGCCATGTTCCAGGTGGGCTGTGCCACACTGAGAACCTCGGAACAAGAAAATACAAAGTTGCTGGCTTAAAATCATTCTGAGTCTTAAGAGAGCAATAAAGGATCATTAAACAAATGTAAATGGCCTTGATCTTAGATCCGCGTGATTGCACTCATAGCCTATCTATGAAGCTAGCCCTGTGTCTAGGAAGTATTCATGGAAGTGTGCCAAGTAGACTTTGTTATTCAATGAAGGCAGTGTCGTCACATAACCCCAGAGTCAGCACTGCACACGTGTGTCTACAGGAACATCCAGTGCCCACAAAACCCCAGAGTCAGCACTGCACACGTGTGTCTAGAGGAACATCCAGTGTCAACACATAACCCAGAGTCAGCACTGCACACGTGTGTCTAGAGGAACATCCAGTGTCAACACATAACCCAGAGTCAGCACTACACACCTGTGTCTACAGGAACATCCACTTCTATCACATAACCCCAGAAACTGCACTGCACACGTGAGTCTAGAGAAATATCCACTGCACATGTATGTCTACAGGAACATCCAGGAAAGCCAGTAAAATCTGACTTTATTGAGGGTTCAAATGTAGTTTTCTAAAGCATTTTTTTTAGACAACAAAATGTCTAAATCTTAAAAGTGTATTTTTTCCTTCAGAAAGTTCTATCTATCTTTTGTCTCAGATAATGGACTATATGTATTTTATTATATTTTTAATTAGTATACCAAGATTTAGCATCATTGTAACATTTGAATCACTGAAGTGTGTTTTATTGATCTCTTTTTCCTTCCCTGTGTCTCCCACCCCCATTCTTCCCCTTAGCTTCCCTTTGGCTTTGATGGCCCCACATGTTCTATTAACCCCACCCTTTCTCAAAACCGTTTTCTCCCCTCTCATGGTTTCTAATTTTATGACCTATAACCATACTCACATCCAAATATATTCATGTACATAAACATTAAAATCTGGGATCCATTATGTGAAAAAAACACATTGTATGTATTGTGTCCCTTTAATATTATAGCTTCCAGATATATCAATTTCTGAAGAATTCATAATTTCATTTTTATGACTAAGTAAATCCCCACTGTGAATATGCTCCATATTTTCATACCCATTCATCTCTTGATGGACACTGGGTTCCGTTTCCTGACTGTTGTGATTAGAGCAGCAATAAATATAGACATGCAAGTGTCTCTGGTCACATTGTAGTTTTAGTCTTAATTTTCTGAGAAACCTCCCTAGTACTTCCTATAAATAATTGATAAGTAATTGTACTGGTTTATCCATACACCAGCAGTGAATGAGGGCTCTTCTTTTTCCACATCCTGCCCAGAATTTACTGCCACTTGCATACTTGCTGACAGCCATTCTGGATGCAATCTCACAGCTTTTCTCTGGCGGCTGTGGATGTTGAACACATTCATTGTTTGTTTCGAAGGAAGTGTTTGAAGCTCGTTTTTTTATTGTTTGAGAAATTCATACATTTATATAATACATTTTGATTAAATTCACCCACCTTTGCCTCCACCTCGGTTCTTCCCCTATCTCAGCCACCACATTTTTCTTTCAACCTTATGTGCGGCTCTCTTTTATAAAACCCCTGAGACATTTGAGAATGTCTGCTTCTTACACCACTAAAGTAAGGGTGACCTCACAAAGACCACATTCCCAAAGAAAACAGACTCTTCCCATACCCAACCATCAATTGTCCATGGCCCCTCTGCTGGAAATGGGAATTCCTGAGCCCCTTCCCTATGAATGATTGCATTTGGATGGCTTGACTTCACGCAGGTCTTAGGCATTCAGTCCCAGCTACTGTGAGTTCATGTGTACAACTGCATTGTCGTCTCCAGAAAACACTGGTGATGTCTACTACCTCTGGTTCTAACAAGTTCTTTGTCCTGTCCCCTCTTCCACAATGACCCCTGAGTCTTAGGGAGAAGGGTGTGATATAAATGTCCCATCTAGAGATTGTTAGTGTTAAGTTGGGAGCATAGACCCCAGCCCCCAGGCCTGAGAGCTGTATTGGTCTGGACTCCATATCCTAGCAGGTCCTAGCATGCAAGGTCCTGATCCATGCCTGGGGGGCAGGGGCAGGACCACTCCCACAGAGTATTTAAGTGAACTCCCAAAAGAGGATCACGTGGTCCCTTTTTCTTCCTCCTGGTGGTTGCATTCATGGCCTCCTGGTTCCCCCTCGGGGTTACCTGAGAGCACAGGAATCCTATTAAACCTGGATATTTCTTAATTTGGCTTGTTTTGATTTGGTTTGATTGGGAATTTGCATTGGCAGAGAGCTCTCGTTAGGAATAATTCCTAACAATTATATTCCACAATCTATTATTCTATGCATATTGATTAGTTATCGATCTCTATATTAGCTGTCATTTATGACAGAAAGGTGGCTTTGATGAAGGCTGAGAAATGCACTAATATATTGGTATAAAGATAAGTCTTTAATAATACTTATGGGCTATTTAAATTTCTTCTGAGAGTTGTATCTCTGATCACTAGTCCACTCATTGACTGTCACTTTTGTTGTTTAATTCTTGTAGTTCTTCATATAAGATTTCAAGCTTCTGTCTGAAGGATAGGTAGTAAGGTTTTCTACCTACCTGCTTGCTCCACTCAGTTTGCTTTCTTGCGAAATAGGTTTTACACATCCTGTTTATCAATTCTTGGAACCATTAATGGTTTTTTGGAGTTGTGATGAGCTATTTCTTGACAATTCCTGTATCTTGAACATCCCCCCCCCCTATGTTTTCTTTTCACAATTCAGCATCCAGGGTTTTAAATTAAAATCTATAACCCATTTGGAATTTCTGTCTTTCAGGATGATAGATATGAATCCAATTCCATTCTTTTGCAGTTAGGTAGACCATTTTGCCAACTTTATTTGATGACTATACAGTGTTTTGTTGCAAAACTTGTTTGTGTTAATTCTGGAAACTATTAAATGGGGATAGCTGTATATATTTATTTCTGGGTCTTTTATTCAGGGCCATTGTTTGTCATGTGTGCATTACACATGTGCATTGCTGTGGTTGTCACTCTGGCTTTATGGAATAATTTGAGGTCAAGTATTATAACACACCTAGCAATGTTCATTATGCTAAACATCACTTTGACTACCTTTAGCCTTTTTGTTACATTTTTATACTCAGTTTGTAGTGAAGTCTAATAAAGTGGTACAAAATTGACCTTTGGAACTCCTAACATCTGAGAATAAGAACAAAGTCTGAAAAAGCGACTCAGATACAAGTGTGGGATACTTCTTCAGGAGAAGGATGCTCTCCATGGATAATTACAAGAAGCTCAGAGAATTAATCCAAAAAAAAAAAAAAGTAAAAAGAGGCCATAATCATAGAACTGACACACACTTAGCTAAATTTCAGTATTTCTGTAAGGTAGAGATTAGTATTTGTCTCTTGTCTATTTGAAGCAATGTGCTTATTAAATTCCACAGTCTTCATCTTGCAATTCTATGTTAAATTTGTGAGCATCAGATAATTTTTCTTTTAGTTTATATATCTTTATATGCAGTGAAGTCAAAATACCCACTCACCTAGGCCTGACTTAAATGATGAAATGGTGGACTGTGAGCCAAAAGGACTAATGGAATTAAAATCATGAAGAGTAGCGAGCATGCCTTTCAGAAAGGAGCTTGGAAGACTGATCAGTGGTTAGAAACACTTGCTTCTCTTGCAAAGCACCAGGATTCACTTCTTAGAACGCACATGGTGACTCCTAACCACTTGTAACTACAGTTCCATGAGATCCAATGACTTTTTTTGTTCTTTGAGTGAACCAGGCACAAGCATGGTGCGAATATAAACCCTAACCTAAAATGCAGGGTAAGCACTCATACACAAAAATAAATATAATATTCTATTTTTAAAATTTAATGTTTTTCAATTCCTCATTCTAGAATTTCTCAATCTTGAAACATTTCTTCCTGGAACTCAGATAACATGGTTTTAAAAACCCTAGCCACATGTATGTATTGCTGTTCCAATCGATCCCCTCAGTAAACATCTCACCATTAACTAAAATCAAATTTCAACATATCAAAAAGCCATCTTAGTATTTCAAGTATAATAGAGTGTGCTCTTGATGTGACCAAAGTCAACTTCATAGCAAGCAAGTTAGCCCGGTCAACTCCATGACTAGTGAGAAATAGTCCTTGTAAGCCATTAAATATTGAAGTGATTAATTATGTAAGAATGAAAGCTGAACTAGGAGTTGTCTTAGTTGGGATTTCTATTGCTAGTATAGAAATACCATGACCAAAAGCAATTTGGGAGGAAAAGTTTTATTCGGTTTATACATCCAAATCATGGTCCCTCATTGGAGGAAGTCAGGACAGGAACTGAAGCAGGGCAGGAACCTGAAGGCAGGAGCTGAAGCAGAGCCACATAGGAGAGATGCTTAGTGCCTTGTTCATCATGGCTTGCTCAACCCGCTTTCTTATAGAACCCAGAACTCCCACAATCCTTCCACAATAGACTTAACCCTCCCCCATGGATCACTAATTGAGAAAATGCCTTACAGCTGCATCTCATGGATTCCTTTCTCTCTGATGACTAACTTGTGTCATGTTGACACACAAAACCAGCCAGTGCTGTCATAATTTGTAAGTCAATGGAAGAGAGAAAAGTCATGGATCTGATTGCAAATGAAATATTATCTAATAATATAAAATTAAATGTGGCCTTAACAAAATATAGATTCCCAAACTGATAAACAATGAAAGATCATGAGTAGAGGAAGAGTCAATAGGAATAGGTTAACTTGAGAAGCCAAGAAAGTTAGAATGGTATCAAGGATTTCTCTCTCTCTCTCTCTCTCTCTCTCTCTCTCTCTCTCTCTCTCTCTCTTTTCTATGTCAGTGTATGTGTGTGTGTTAGTATGTGAGAGAGACAGAGAGAGATAGAGAGACAGAGATGGAAAATATACATGAGAGAGACGAAGAAGTGATGAAAAGTTTAAATTACCTTTAAATGATGGTGAGAAATAAAGAAATGTGAAAGCCAGCACAAGAGAGAAGTGTGTGTAATATTTTACTCTCTCCAGAAAGGATCCTAAAACCACATAACATCCATTTGGCCACTAATTTATGTCCATTGTTGAAACACACAGTAACCTCAAAAGAACATTTGCTATAAAACTGACTTCTTAATAACTTAGCTGCATCATGGGGCTGAAGGAAATCATTTACTGATGTAGCAAAGTGGGATTGTTAAGATGCATGCGCTAAATCTACAAAACAAATGTAATTGTTAGATTTTATACATCAAAAGGCACATTTCTTAACTTCTATGCAGTTTCTTCATTTTCTGATAAGCATTAAATTGCCTTTTTTGGTAGATCCTCTTTCATTTAATGTAATATTTCATTGATGTGAAAGAGTATAGAAAATGTTCACTTGACAAGTTCCCAAGAACTATGTATAATTATGGGTAGACTTCATTAACACCGTACTCAAATATATGTCTTTTCAACAATGAGTTCATCCCTGTGCAGAAGGTCCCCTTGTGAATAGAATGTGATATACTCTAATTCTGTTTTTGAAACAGTTTCCGTATTCAAGTGAGATCAAAGTACAGTAAAGAAAAACGGCACCAATGAGAAAGAATGGTTTCTAGACTAGGGAATAGGGACAAATGTGAGGTCATCAGGGTCAGGAGAATTTCCTTTGGACATTTTGTAGCTGATTTAGGAATCCATCCTTATCCAGTTACCCTAGTGCTCTCTCAGAGACCATGAGGAAAATGCTGAAGATATGTTAAATAAAGGATAATGTCGCATTAAGGGCCAGGAAGTTTCTAGAGAAATCCAACTCGCTCATTCCTGGAAATACCTTGCAATCAAGATGATCAAGATGATTGCACTTATGTGAGTAGATCAGAGAGCAAACAAATACCTTTTCTCTGCTATGGTTTGGCAGGTAAGTGTGCAAGGCTTGGTCGTCAGTGCATGGTGCTTGTGGAAGGGAGCAGGCCCTTTCAGAGATGAGTCCCTGGAAAGGAAGTGAGATTGCTGAGGGAGCTGTTTTAAAATGGGGATATTTGAACTACCACTTCTTCATCCTGCTCTCTTGGCTTTTCATCTACCATGAGGTGAAGAATTCATTTCTGCCATGTGCTCTCTCCACATGGTATTGAGCCACCACAGGCCCAAACAGCAGAAGAGAACAACTGTGGGCTCAAACTTCTAAAACCATGAGCCCTAATAAGAAACTGAATCCTAACACACGTATTTTTAAGTAGTAAAGGAAAGCTAACGAACATAGCCCTGTTTTGAATGCCTAGTTTCCACGTGTTCAGAATTTGTCATTGAGGTAATTTTCTCACATATTTGACTTAGTTGTTGGAAAGTAAGTGTGTTTGGCATTAACTTTTTTTCGTGCAATTATCAAATAATATGCTGAGGCACTTGGCAAAAAAGTGACTCCGTATTTCTATGTGAGCCTGGAGTCTCAATGTTAGGTCAAAGTATTAAGCTGAAACAAATTAACAATGGTGACTAAAGTATGTCTAGCTGCATTAATCCTATTAAATTCCAGGAACAGATACACACATTTTTATTCTGTTCTTTACATTTTATACTCCTCTGTTAATTCTCACAGACATCAAAAAGTAAGAGAGAATTGCAGAAGTTCAGTAATTTCAAATGGCCCAGTGGAAAACCCTACTTCAAAACCCAATGAAAGAAAACAAGATATTCTTCTAGGAATTTTTTCTAGTAGGAGACTACCAGGTTTGAAAAATGGCCAAATTAGTGATGAGAAAAAATAATAAATCTTCCTGACAGCATCTTCCATTTTCCAATCTCTCATTTAAAGGAAAGCCTGTCTAAGGCCTGGGTTATGACAAATGCAGGTTGCAGTATGAGGATGCAGACTTAGGAATGGAATCCCTGTGAAGTAGGGCTTGGCTGATCTTGGAAACTCATGGTATTTTAACAGGACCAAATACCATGATCTAATACCATGACTAAGTGTGCTTTCTTCTGAGTGTGGGACTCCTGAGGGCAGCAGGATGGAGGGTTGCTGTTACTTCTAGTCTCTCATTTCTAGATCCTGTTTTAAAGACCTGACTGAATCAAGTCATCCAACAAATGACTTAAAACAAAGCAAATGATTATGAATTTTAACTGCAGATAGCAAATACCTTTACTTCTACCATATAATCTAATCACTCAGGAGACATCTGTTGCATTTACAGCCCAAAGACTTCACAGCCATTGGGAACTCAGTCCATGGGGAAACTTTCAAGGAAGGAATATCTATTAAGAGCCAAAAGGAGGCCAAAACATAATCAAGGAACTTGGGCTCAACCACAGCCAGAGTCCAAAGAGGAAAACATACATTCCATGTTTGTGCTCTTCAAGTTGCTCCATGAAGACAAAAGTTCATTTCAGAATGACAAAATAAATCCCAATTATGTTCTTTTACTTACTGATAAATATTCGGAGCAGTGAGACCCCAGATCCTGAATTTCTTGTAATCCGCTGATCTGAGTGCCTACAGCTGGTCCAAGCACGAGACCTTCAGGAGTTCCTGATGGCAGAAGAGTGGTTTCTGGTGGGTTTGGCTGGGGCGTGGCTATCTCTATATAATCTGCCCCTGAACACAATAAAGGGGCATTCTTGGGGAATTCAAGCATGACCCGTGTCGCTGTCTCTCTGTCTGTGTGTGTCTGTGTATTTTAACCCCCAGCCCCCTTGCCGGAAGCTCGCCAACTGGGTGCCAGCGCACAGAGCGCTGGCACAGGGGCGCGGTGCGTGGCAGATGAACCTCTAAACCAAACCTAAAATGGACATGGAAGGAAACAACAACTTCTTTCTGATCATTATTTACAGTCTGAATAATCCTTTTAAATAATCTATTTATAAATATTAAACATAAAAATAGCAAATAAGATGTAAGGTGGAGACTGAGCAGGGGGTAAAACATTATTTAGTCATAACTAACTTTCCTAATTAAGAAATAGAAATAGCATAGCCAGGGGTCTCTTGCTTCCTTTGTTGCATTAAATTGTTCACGGTACACTTTGGAATGAAAGCAGAGTTCCATCTCTGCATTCACAATGATGGGTTTAGCCTATTGATTTAAAAGTATTTTGCTTCTCTTTTCAGCAGGAAGTATGAGATCATTGCTGAAGCTCAAGTTCATGTATCTTGACAGAGCATCCTCTCCTCACCAGGTACGCAGTGCATGCTGTAAGTTTAAATTATTTATATTTCAGAGGAAAGAGAGAGCTGGGTGATTTACAGTCTTGTGGTAAAATCTCACTCTGCCAAAAAGCTGCCAGAAGACAACTGGACAAGGGTGGATCTTTTCTAACGGAGGGTCCTGATGGAGTCTTCAAAATAACCATGCAAAACAGAAGTTTCTTTGGGAGAATTACAACAACAGACCCAGGTTTCAAATCTCTGTGGGCATGTATGTACATCAGGCAACAAGGAAACATTTTTAAACTGAGGCCTGTTTTTATTCCAAAGGGCTGTGGGCTGTGGGAGGCACACGCTTAGTCTGAGCCTTGTTGGACCATCCTGTTAGCCGTAGTATGTACGAATAGACCAGTGGTAAAGGTCAGGCAGATGTCCAATGTGACTTAGAATGCCATACTCGGGAAGGCAGACCGCTTCGATTCATATCTCCATGTGGAGATCCATAATGTCCCAATTCTTAATTATCTAGTCTTTTGTTCATTAAAAAAAGAATGGCCAATAAAATGTCAGCCAAGCAACACACTGTTCATTCCTTTCAGGTTTGTCTTAAACCTATTGCACTAGGGCTACAGCTGAATCAATTTTTCATGAATATCTACCCTGGTAGATTGCACCTCAAGCCAGTTCAGCTCCCCAGAGAATTTTAAAAAGAGATTTATCAACTAACAAGTAACACCTCGGGAGAAAGAAGCAGCGTTTTTAATTGCGTCGTGTGCTTGGTAATTGCAGGCAGGCACCTTCTTGAGGCGCTCACTGCCAGAAAGAGTGCTACTCCACTTGGCCCTGCCTAATTAATCCTGTGATACAAACCTTCTGGCTTCAATTTTCACATTTCTGTCTCTTTTTAGAGGTGATAATAAAACTAAAAATTTATGTTGGTTACTGTATGGGTATAACTGTGCCAGCGGAACACAAATAAAACCATATGGGCTAAGGAGCCCTGGCCCGCGCATGACTGCCTTCCCAGTGGCGGGAGGCACCAGGGCAAGTTTTGTGCTAACAAGGAAAGGTAAGGAAACTCAGGGGCAGGGAGGAAGAGCAGCTCACCCGTTCTTGTGAGTTTGCTCTATTAAGATGACTCACAGAAACATATGCTTCTTTCCATTGACATAAAAAAAAAAATACTCTCGAAATAGATGTGTACACTCTGAAAGCACCGGGGCTCAGTAGCTACGGATCACTAAACTGGGCTAGAGCTTTTAATTAGAGAAAAATTGGGCAGCCTAGCCTTTAAAGAAGCTGTCAAAGTGGCACATGCGGGGTCTATTATCTTAATAGCTTACATATTAAGCTTTGGATAACGTATCAGTTAAGACATCGTCTAGGACACCAGCAGTGACCCTCCTGGAGCTGTGACCTAAATGGAACCCAAGGATGTCATAGGCTGACTCTGTTGTCAGCACAGTTCAGCATGATTTTCTTTGGATGGTGGACTTTGATTTGTATCATGACATTAACACTATATGGCTCATAAAATGATACATAGAAGGAGTGAGAGTAAAGGAGGTCTATGAGTAAAGTATACTTTGTCCGGTGCAAACTCTGTGCAGAAAACCTAGAGATCAGCCCCGATGATAGGATAGGATGTTAGTATCATTCAAAACAAAACGTGAAACAAGCATACTGTCTAACGTAAGATTGAGGACAGCATTGTTCCTGCATAATATTTGCTTTTCCAACTGCCGATTGCATGAGCCTAGTAATTTAAAGAGTAAAGCACTGAAACCTGTCCCGCGCTACACTTCCACAGCTCACGCTATCAGAGAAGAGGATCTCCCAGCCCTGCATGCCGACTTCAGACTTCCGCAGGCTGGATCATTTTCTCCTTTCAGTATAACTTTCTTTTAACCTGTGTTTGTTTTTTAGTTTCTACCATTTCCGATGAAATTTTTAAAAAAAATATGGGAGCCATCTGGTGGTCAACGGTTATATCTGTTTCTTAGAAATAAAGAGTTTTATTAAATTGCTATTCTAGTTAATGTGATTAGTTCTTTTAGAAGAATTTTAACAATGATACTAAACCTTGGCCCCCAAGGCTTACTGAGGCCGATCTGACCCTGAGTGTTGAAGTGACCTTGAAGCAACCTTGTAAACGCTTTGTGTTCACCTTGCCTGCTACTCTGCACAAATAATCAAGTGGCTTTCTTTTTGCAGATTTCATATATGTTCCAGGATGTACTTTGAATCACATAGGAAGTTGAGAAAATACAAGCATGGTCTCACTTGCTTTATAACATGTCACTTTGGTTCTTTTCAAATAAAGCAAGTGATTATTATAGGATATTCTTGAAGTGGGGAAGTGTTGGGAACCAAGTTCAAGGTTTTATAAATGCAGAGATAACGAGGAAAGTTGGGAACGGAAAGAATGAAATTAAAACTCCATAAATGTCAAAATTTTGCCCAGTGGTGTATTAAAACAGGGCTGCCACCAATGCATAGTTCCTACAGAGCCCGGGTAAGATCTCCCCTTTTTAAACTACTGTGGAAAGTGTGTGTGTGTGTGTGTGTGTACAACATAACTCTAGGTGTGTTGTGGATATATCACTCCATGGCCATCCTAAGCTGCTCTCCACCCGAAGGTTACGGGTATTTATAGTGACAGCGTCATAGAGTTTTTGTTATCAACTTGGTTTATTGTCCTTACTGCTAGTCAATATGCATTGAACCTTTTACAGGCAGCTGTTCTTTCAGCACTTTTAGAAATGTCCTCGGTGAGTCCAGGTAACATCCAAGGTACTATCATTTCCCCCATTTAACTAGTCAGGCATACGAGTCAGGGAGATGAATCATGAAATGTCAGTAAGCATGAGCGACCTTGACCTAACCTCAGCTCCGACTCCATTTCTGTGCTTTTTATCTGTCATTCAAAAATCAAATGACAGATGGCCATTCCAATCACTTGCGGCTTTCCCTTGCATCTAGCAAGGTAACTACAGCACCAATCAGTTTTGAATTAGCAGGTAACTTGCCAGCCTCACAAAGCCCACATCTGCTGCTCTTCTATCTCATGACATGGACATGAGTTTGGGGAGATACATCAAATTTCTGGAGGATTATCACCTGTGCTTTTGTGTTCAGCCTGTCATTTTTTTCTCTCTTCTAGAAAGAATGTTCTCTTGCATCCACACTCTGCTTTTCCTAACTCCAAATATTTTAGGTGATAAGGGGCTACAGTCATCCCAGTACTCTAGGTATTAGTTATGTGACCCATGCATGGCCAAAGTGTCAGACAGAGAGAACAAGAGCAAGGCCCAAGCCAGGGCAAGCTGAAGCCTGCTCTGGGATTTATCTTGAGTTTGAGAGGAAGGTTGATGGCGGCTCTTTGCTGTCAGTTTCCAATCAGTGTTAGACACACAATGCCACGTGTGCCCTAAAGATGCAAGAGAACAAAAGAGAGCAAAACAAACACTCAGGGAGCGAGTTATGAAAATGAGAACGCATGTTCAGTTGGCCCAGTCATCCCTCTAAGCTCCAAGCAGCAGATGCCTTGAGAACTTCTGTCAGGGTCCGAGCAACTGTGGATCCCTTCCCATCAGCTCGTTGATGTCATTTGGTGGGTGTAGTTAATGCTGTTGTTTTATATTAAGTTAGTTTGACTTAAGTTTTTAATTTTTTTTACCCCAAGAAGCCACTATTCTATTATACAATTAAAAAATATTTGATCTCGACCTGGCAGGAAACAAGGACAAACATGGTTGGCCAATACTGTTGTGAGGGTGTGTTTTAAATGTAAACACTTTCCCAAGGAAAAGAGCCAATATGCCTGCATATGGCAGAGAAGTGTGACACAAAGCACCAGACTGGTTTTGGCAAACACAAGGATGAGCCAACTTGAAAAAGCTCACAGCTTTAATCCCATTGCTTTCCAGTTTTGTTTCAGTATCACCCTTTCATGTGTAAAACTGGACTTATCCAGATGTTTAAAGAATACCAACACCAAGAACACTTATGTACACCTTCCTGATTGTGATATGACCAATTCAGGCCCCAAACAATGCCTTTTGTAACTCTTTAATTTCTACAGCGACAGAAAAGTGGTAGAAGCCTCCCAAGGAACACTGTACATTTGGATGAAACCAGAGCAAATTTAGTATGGTAAGTAGACAGACACGATGCATTAGGCCCTTCAACACACGCTTTCGAGTTAGACAACTAGAGCCTGGTTCCCTGCATTGCCGTGTGTAGAATATATAAGTTGGTTAATTGCTCCCATTGTCCATTTCATTTAAAACAGACAAGAGATTACAGAAGTCTTGTTTGAGATTGGTGATATGACCTATGAAAAGAACCTGAAGAGATGCTCAATAAATGGCAAATATTGCTGTAGCTACTGTTATCATTAAAACTAGTACTGTTTCTTCTATATAAATTTTGTTGACTGAAACAATAAAATAAAACAAAGCAGAGAAAGCATATTTGACTGTCTACTTACCAGTTTTGCTTTCAAAGTGAAAACTCCTGGTTTTTTAATTTTTTTCCTTTTATTGAAAATGGATTCTTCTCTCACATGTATATTCTGATTAAAGTTACTTCTCTATTCCTTCCAGTTCCTCCCCATTCCAATCCACTCCCTGTCTTCTCTCATTAGAAAAGAACAGGCTTTTAAGAGATAATATTAAAATATAACAAAACAAAATATAATAAGATTAAAAAAGAACTATCATATTGAAGTTGGACAGGACAAATCAACAGAGGGGAAAGGGTCAAAGAGAAGGCACAAGAATCAGAAAGTCACTCACATTTTTAGGAACTGCATTAAACACTAATCATATGTGTGTAGGGGATCTAGGGAAGACCCCTGCAGGGCCTGTGGATGCTGTGTGAGTCTCTCTGAGTTCATATGAGCTTTACCAATGTTTATTTAGAGGGCTTGCTTCCTTGAGTCCATCATCCCTTCTAGTTCTTATATTCTTTCTGCCTCCTCTTCCTCGGGTGCCCTAAGCTGTGAGTGGAGGGGTATGATGGAGACATCCCATTTGGGGCTGAGTTTTCTAAGGACTCTCACTCTCTACATCATGTAGGTCTTTGGACCTCTGCATTTGTTCCCATCTGCTACATGAGAAAGCTTTTCTGATGGTGGCTGAGCAAGGAGGGCGCTGATCTCTGAGCATAGCTTTAGGAGTCATTTTATCACTATGTTTCTTTGATCTTTTTCTTTTTCTTTTTGTGAGAGCAGTATTATTTGGTTATACTCCAGGTCCCTGGGCTCTTTCATTCTGGTTCCTGGTCACCCAGCAGTGTCAGGCATGGAGTGGGTCTTAAGTGAAATCAGTTATTGTTTGGTTAGTCCCACAAGCTTACAACTTCTCTCCCTTCCTTTTCCCCGCTTCAAACCCTACCCTACATCCCTCACTGTTCTCCTCCAACTTCATGCCCTCTTTTTTCATCGATTGTTATTACATACATATATGTATTTGTATATGTTTTTAACATACATGCAAACATTAAAAGTTAGGATCCCATAGGAGAAAGAACATGTCATTTTTGTTTTTCTGAGATTGAGCAACCTACTACTTCATATAATATGTTTCAGCTCCATCCACTTTCCTGTATATTTATAATTGTAATCTCTCAATAGCTACACAATACTCCATTGTGCATATATCTATATTTTCAATACACACTGTAAGACACCTAGGCTGGTTTTATTCTCTTGCTGTTGAGAACAATGCAGCAGTGAACACGGATGTGTGAGTATCTCTGTGGAAGAATACAGCATCATTTCTGTATATACACAGAAGCAGTAGAACAGGGTCATATGGTAGGTGTATTTTTAAAATTTTGAGGAAACTCCCTAACCATTTCTAGAGTAGTTACAGTACCGTTCCACTATCCTCTGGTGGGTTTTCCTCATTTTATAGTGTTGCCAAAATTTCATGTCATTTGTTCTTTTTATCATAACCATTTTGACTGGAGTATATTGAAATCTCAAAATTTTTGTAATTTACAATTCCTTAATGGCTAAGAGATTTTTATAAAAAAAAAAAATTGTTGGCCTTGTATCAGCTCCTGTGTTCTCCTTATCTAACACTCGATACAATATGGGAGGAAATAAAAGGAAAGAATGTAAGAATACAGCCCAGAATCTTCAGATTTTTTAAATAAGTTTCATTGGTAGAAAAAGTATTACTTAAAAAAATATATATATTCTAGGAGTCTCTTCTGCAAAATTGTTTCTGGAAAGCCTCACTGTGGGGAAAAAGAGTGGATCTGTCTGAAAAAAGAACTCATATCTGTGGTCACCAGAATGAAATTCTCAGGTCATTGTCCGTGCTCCTTTTTCCCACAGGATACTCTAGTGCATTTCGGCATTAAGGTACGTCTATGTGCCAACACAAAGGAGCTGGCAGCTGGCTTTTATCCAGACTGAAGAAGAACAGTTTTAAGATTCATGCCATTTCCTGGTACATCACAGCACTTTCTCCAGCCTTGAGTCTCCCATTTAGTCTCATCAAATGTAGTTGTAGAACCTTCTATAGATGGGAGTACCAATATAGCTATTATAATACCCATATTCTTCATACACAAACAATAGAGAAGAAACTTTTGATACAGGTTCTTTTCTGATTTCTGAAATTCCAAACTGGCCACATATTCCTATCTAGTATATCTCAGCTGTGAGCCCAAGAATGAACTCTATCTCACTCCCCATAATTAGGATTAATTGTGACAAGAAAGCAAGCCCACTCGGGCCTGTTACTGGGACACAGTGGCCCCTCACTAAAAGTTTACTTGTAAGAGGACACAATGACTTGATTGTATTTGAGAGTGCTCATTTTAAAAACCGGGAGCTGGAGAAATGATTCTGTGGTTAGAAACACTTTCTGCTTTTGCAGAGGACCTAGATTCAGTTCCCAGTGCCCCACACGGTAACCCCCATTCCATGGTTTCCACTGCCCTCTCTGGCCTCCTTAGGAACTAAAGGTGCCACACATAAATACATGCAGAAAACGCTCATACATCTAAATCTTAAAAAATAAAATAATTTTGTTTGGTAACTTGCAAAAGAAGTTCTTAACTTGCTTTATTTAAATCAGTGCCACCTACTTCCAAGTTTATTGTCTATTTTGGGGGGTAGGTTTTTTTCCTCCTTGCAATTGGGGATTGGTGTTCCATAATAGAGTCATTGTAGATCTCTGAGTGGGAAACTGACGCTATCCAAAGCTATTTTCGCAGGGAGCAGGTTGAGGAACAGATGCATCATCAGACACAGAATAGCAGTTGACTGATGCCCTTCATTAAACCTTCATCCTTCCCAGCAAACGCAGAAGAAACCAGAGTTATGAACAGCTGAACTCTGTCCAAACTTCAGTTGTCTTTTTAAATTTTGGGTTAGAATGCATAATGCATTAAGGCTATACAACCTTTATTGTGTTCACTTTAGAATGTAGATTAAGTAGATTGCTACATTAAGGTAATGTATTAAATTACCTAGGGCAAAGTAATACAATGATTAACTGACTATAAACATTGGTTTATGGTCAGTTTATAAAGTATCACAATGATTAACATTATGCATTTTCATAACAGTAGAAAATTGCAGGATGAAATATCTGTGGATTGACTCAGTGCCATTAGGAATAATAAAACAGAGATATAACTCAGTCTCAAGTTACATCTTGAGAGTAAACTTTGTTTTAAATTTCTTCTCTAAGTGATTGGAAAATTCATTAATTTAAAATGTCCAAGGCTTGCCAAATACAAGAGTGAAAGTCTTCATACAAACATATTACTCAAAAGCTGGTTTAACATTTTTCAAATGTTTCCCTCTAATTGGGGAGGCATTGCTTTTATTTATTATTCTCTCTCATTGATAACAACTGTATATATTTGTGTTTGGATTGTAGACACTGAGACTTTCCACCATAATATCTGTCTTCTCTTGAGAATGCTCAGAAGTCTTTACTAAAACCAAACTTTTGTTATAGGGAGATTAGAAAATTACTCTGAAATTTCAAAAATTAGCACACAAAATTGCAATCGTTTATGTTTTTATGCATTTATATCTCAACTATGAGCAATCACTACATAGGGTTTCATGTCTTCTCTTCTTCAAGTTTAGAACATAGTCACTTGTTTTTGTTAGATTTTTCACAAAGATGGATGAAGATAGGTTCAATGTCCAAGTTAATGAAGACCTGGAGAAAGGGAAAGGAATATATTCAAATTGATGGATTCTATTGATGATCTATATTTAGTTAATGCTCTCATTTTTATTTATGTTTATATATCTATTTACCAGTCTATTGGAAAACCCATTCATTGATTTCTATTATCTAAAATATGAAGAGCTAATATTAAGGGAATAGTTCAATTGGTATTTTTTTATGCTCTATTTCTCAGAATGTAGATCGTAGGTGTAAACTGAGTCTACTATACTACTAAACACAGCTTCAATCTATAACTTTCTACAAAATATTATTAACACGAAATTCATTGTTTCCTGCTGCTTGAAATACACCTGTCTTGAACCTAAGAGGGTTGCATGACAAGTAAAATGGTTTGTCAAAGATATAAAACCATTTTATAGCCAAAGAAAAATTAATCTTATTCCCCAATAATAGTAAATATGTAGAAAAATTTTGTCTTAAAATAAAAGCTTCTGTACCTCTGTAACAGTAATTAAACTCAAGTTCCTGAATCAACTTTGTAACTGTATTCATACTTAAAATTTACAATAATTAGTTAATGTTGTTGTTAGCATATAAATTAATTTATGCAGTGCACCTCTCTAAACGTGTGATGCGTGACTTCTGTTCTCTGCAGTGAGGGAAGTACAGCGGTCAGAACCGCCCTACACACACTATCAATAGCAGCATGTGTAGCATTTGTGGCTCTGTTCTTTGTCCCTGTTTTATTTGTTCTGGTAACATTTATGGAAACATAATTTTATGACTTTTCACTCTGAAAATGAAATCATGACATTACCAAGAAATGAAATCACACTAACAAAGTAAGTCAGAAAGACAAATCCTAAGTTTTCTCTTATGAAGAAAGACAGATTTTCAGGAGCTTTTTGTTTGCAAGCGTGTGTGTGTGTTGCTCACACGTTGTATGAAGCTGGAGATGAGTGAGTAGGAGGGGATGATGGGAATCATGGGATGTAAAAGCAAAAGTGGAGCTGCTGTACTGATGACAGGACGGGGAAGTCAGGGGGAACGCTCGAGCAAAGTAGAATGTCAGGTATGTATTACATGGAGATGCCATAATGAAACCCATCATTTCTTATGTTAACTTTAAATAAATAAATTAGTCATTCTCTGGCAGAATTTTGGAAAAGGCTACTCCTCAATCCCAGGTTACTTGAGAAGTACACCCATGGAGAATGCTGGTCTCTTTCCCCTAGATACATATTCCCATTTTTAAAACAAAGGATCATTTTTAAGTTGATAAATAGTTTGCAGTCCCCCACTGTATCAGTTTTTCAAGGTGCTGCATTCCATGTGCTTCTGTACACTCTTTTCTTTTTTTTTCTTTTTTCCTCTTTCCTTCCTTCCTTCCTTCCTTCCTTCCTTCTTTTCTTCCTCCCTTCCTCCCTCCCTCCCTCCCTCCCTTCTTCCCTTTCTCCCTTTCTCCCTCCCCCTCCCTTCCTTCTTTCCTTTTTTCTTCCTTTCCTTTATTAATTCTCTCTCTCTCTGTGTGTGTGGGGGGGGGAGGGCTAGTATACAGGCAGAGGATGGGTGTTTGCTCTATGTGTATATGCCTGGGTCTCTCACCAAACCTAGGCAAACAGCCATCACGCTTCAGTCATTCTCCTGTCTCGTTCTCCAGCCCTAGCAATTACTCTTACAGGCAAGGGCAGCCATGCCCAGCTTTGTGTGGGTGCTGTGGATCTGAAATCCGTTCTCATGTCTGCACAGTCAGGACTCCTAGCCACTGAGCTGTCTTCCTATCCCTATGCACTTCTTTAATAAAACACATGATAACAACTTGATTTACTAGCAGCACTAACAAAATTCTTCTTTGAATTTATGCCTTTCAGTAATTTCTCACTTAACCTTTATAATTAAACTGATTACGTATAGAACAAACACTGGAAGGCCAGCAATAAGGGTAGGGCAAAGGCGATTGCTACCAAGCCCAATAACCTGAGGGACACAGTCACATATCAACCAATGGGGAGGGGAATGTGACTTGCTTCCCCAAACTTAGGAGTTTGAATAATAATTCCCCAGCTGGCAGCACTGTTTGGAGATTATAGAACCTTGAGAGAGTCGGGTGCAGCATAAGGAGGTAGATGTTGGACAACAAGCTTTCTGACTCCGGTTCTTGGACTCACCCTCTGTTTCCTGAGATGTGAGAATCCATGCCCCAAACTCTCAGTACCTGGATGATACCATCTTCTGCCATGTGTTTTCTGCTATGATGGCCTGAATAACCTAAGCAAAATAAAGCTGTCTCCCCTTAGGTGGCTTCTTGCTGGGTATTTGGTCACTGTGGTAAGAAAGATAACTAATACGTAAGGGTGATGGGAAAACAGGGATAGGAACTATTCTGACTGTGAGTCTGGTGACTTGGCAACCTCACGTTTGTATAGTGCTAAGTAAAGCTTACTTAAACAATTTTCCCAGTGAGAAAATCTGTAGTATTTCTTCTAAGTATAGTGCCATACTATACATGAGACAGAAATAGCTTAGCCAAGCTGACTTTCTTTCCGGTGGGACATTAATATTGATCCTTGTACCAGACATGCCAACTCTGTCACACTTCTACTAGGGAAAAACAACCTTAACGAGTGTGCTTTCTTGTGACAAGGGTATCACTGATAAAGGAGAATCACATTATGGTCTTATTATTTAGCCAGTGGTCAAGAAGTCCATATTGCATCCAGATCTATCATCCTGTCACTGATGTGTACTATTGAACACACATGTGCTCGTAGATTAGATTCTGATTAAGTTATAGCCTGAGGATTTAGCATAAGAATAGAATCCTTCCCTCCCGTAAACTGAATTTAGAAAGTAAAAGTAAGTGAATAGTCTTCAATTATTTGCTACTTTACATGAAAAAAAAATGTCTGACAGTCCACTATGATGCTTTGAACAGGAATCACCTCCTCCTCACTGACACGTCTATTCGAATACTTCATCCCCAGTTGCTGGAACTATTAGAGCAGTATTAAGAGGTGTGACTTTATTAGTGGAGATGTGTCACTACGGGTGGGCTCTGAGGTTTCAAAAGTCCACACCATTCCCAGTAAGCTCTCTCTGCCCCGTGCTTGTGTATTGAGTTGAAGTCTCTCAGCTTCTTGCCCAGCGCTATGCCTGCCTGTCTGCTGAAATACTCTTTGCCATGATGGTTATGAACTTTAAACCCTCTGAAACTGTGAAACCTCAATAAACTCTTTTGTATAAGTTGCCTCTCTGTAGTGGTTTTAATGAGAAATGTCCACCGTAGGCTCTCATATTTGAACTCTTGGTTCCTGTTTGATGATGCTGTTGGGGAGGTTGAGGAAGTTTTAGAAGGTAGAGTCTTATTGGGGCAAGTACTTCATGGCAGTAGGTTTTGAGAGTTTACAGGCTTACCCGCATTCCAGTTCATTCTCTCTGATTTGATTTGCAGGTGAAAATGTGATCTTTTATCTTAGTGCCAGGGCTGTCTGCTGCTCTGCCTCCCCTGCCATCATGGACTCTCCCTCTGGAACTATAACCCACGAAAATCTTTCCTCCTTAAGTTGCTTTTTTGTCATGGTATTTTACTATAGCAGCAGAAAAGTAACTGATCTACACTGTCAAAGGCTTGCTTAATTTACCAGGCTATTTCTTTTCCCTTTTTGTATACCTATGCCTCCATAAGATACCAATATTTTATCCAACGGTAAAGAAACATATCACCAGAAATTTAATCCATCTTATATTGTGAGAAGGCTGATTAGCTGTTGGAAATGTAGATATGGTCTTCCAAATAATGTTCATATGAAATCAGTTTTTATTGTTGTTTTGATCACAGGGGTATGAGTGATAAAAAAAGATATTTTATCCACTCTCTAAGCTGTGAGTAGAAACATGTATTAAGCAATCCTATCAGCCTCAGAACAGAACGTTTAGTCTCTAGTAACACCTTGTACACACACCTGAAATACCAGAAAATGGACATCTTCAGCCTAGCATAAATATATTTCTATTTTCAATTTTTTAAGTGCAATTACTACTATATGAAGAGAGATTTCACAGGGATTAATGATCAACTAGAGGTAATGGTTCTTTCCCTCATTTTACGCCATCAGCTCCTCTCTAAAATGAAACCTAAGTGATTTATCATGATAGAACTCATGGGATATGGATCCTTTGAAAAGGAACTACCTCGCTTGATGCCAATAAACCCTTGGAGCTAGAGAAGCACAATCCTCTTCGGCAGGAACGTGGTGATTGACTTTGCCTCCAAATCTGCGGAGAAACATAACAGGCTGATGATAAAACAAACAAACAGATAAACAAAAAAGTACTTGTTCTGTAAATTTAAAAGGCCACAGTTCTATGTGACTGGGGCCAGGGTTTGTTCTTTGAGCGTGGAATAGGAATCTAGAAATTCTTTCACCTAGTTGGTCAACATTGTTGGAAGCAAATGAAACAGCAGGCCTGTGTCTATGTGCTGGTAAGCAACTCTGACTAAAACACTGTCTTTAAGGGTATTTTAGTCCACAAAGAGAACTACATAGATGAGAAATTTTAAGTGAAATTCAAAACTCCACTAATTCTGCCCCAGTCCTTGGTGTAGGCATAGAGGTGATGAGAAGTAGTAAGTACGCGGGCTAACATGTGAGTCTCTCAGATGGAAGTGATAAAACGTGCTATTGCCTGTGTGTGATTAAAGTCATATGAGCACATTGAAAGCATGGCAAGCTGTCCAGCTGCCTTGATACTTTAGGACTTGCATGTTGAGATCCGAGCCTAGAGTTGAAAGGAGAAAAGAGTACAAACATCCCAGCAACAGCGGGAAAGGTTCCTGTTTATGCAGAGAAATGGAATGATTTGAAGTTTGGTTGTGGGACTGACCTGATCGGATTTTTGAAGAAGGAATAAAATAAATCAGCCTCTTCTGGAACACGAGTTCTAGGCCTTAGAGAAAGGATGGTCGTGACCAGGAAGGCAGGAAGACTGATAGCAAATAACTAGGAAACAGGATATGAATCTGGGGGAAGATGCCATTCCTAGCAAATGGGACGGGGCACAACACAGATTAGTGAGGGAAAGACATTCACAATCTTGGCTGTAAAGTGTAGGGGAGGACACCTAACTAAAGTATTCTCTTAATTTCAGAGAGCTAGGCTTCCTCCGGGGAAATTAATTTGGGACAGAAATAAAGTTGTATTATCACTGAAGCAGTCCTCGTGGTAGAGTTAGAAGAGAAGTCAGGAAGCAGACAAGCTGGAGACACAGCTAAGCATGATGGGAAACACGAAGAAATGCACACAGCGGTGAGTCCAAGGCAGGAAGACATCAAATGGAATGAATTCTAAGTGGAATTTGGTAACTTTTGTTCCTGACATCCACCCTTCCCATGGAGATGTCACTCTAACTTTGATTTGGGTTAACTCTTCATTTCACCTCCATTTGTATAGTTTAGACTTTACCTTCAGGTGCTAGAATCAAGTGTATGACGAAGTCAAAGCAAGTCAGTCATTCTTTTCCTGTGATGATTACCTCAGTAGCAGACGAAGATGGCATCAGTCATTGCCCACGGAATTCAACGGTGGAGTTCTGAGTTAATAAAAAAAGAATGTTTAGGGCTTAGTGTCTGCAAGAAACAACACAGAGATTTTCTCTCGATCTGCTGAACAAGTAGCCCACAGTTGACCCTGTGATTGTGCTGATAGCTCCTGTACCTTAGCCAGAGGTAGTTACAACACAAAAACATGTATTTCTCCCCAACTTCCTACCATGGTCACTATTTCAAATTATTGCATATCTTGTAGCTTTTCTACTCTCGACTCTGTGTTGGAAATTGCTGCCAGGATGCCTTGCTATTTTACATACTTTCTTTGGACTACACAATAGAAACATAAACTCCCAGGAGAATTAAGTCTCAGAAAAATTGCAACAAATAACAAAAAAATTAATTCCAATCTCATTACTCAATTATAGCAACTGGGAAAAATCCAATATAAAATAGTATTTTAATTGCATGTAACTAAATTAAAGAAACAGAATCCTGCCAAATACATAAACAGACCATAAGGAAATGTGCTAAGATGTCAGTTTAGGCTGCTCTGAATGGCAAGAATTTTCTTCTCGCTTGCAAGTGCGCTGTTTCTGTACATCACACTAACATGAATGAAGTTCAACAATTCTTTTTTCTTCTCTCTACAAAACGATTCACATATTATTCTCAGAGATTAGAGAGTTCCATAAATGATAGTGTTAGCATTAATAGTTCTTATTTTCTTTTTAAAAGTTATCGATACAAGTCTGAGGTCATAGATTTCTCAGGAAAATAGTGCTGCTGTAAAAATTAAAATATGTTATGTTCAATATACAAAAGATGAATTTTACACTTCTCACAGGTAGGTAGGTAGGATTTGGAAATTTAGCAACAGTGGCTTTCAAAAATGTTTTAAATTAGGAATTTGCAAAAATTTGCTGAAGTCTTAAGAAATAATTTACATAATTAATTGCCCAGGTGATCTTGATAAATTGTACCAGCGGGGCCATTAAGGCACCCAGTGTGGACAGAGAAGCTGTGAGCCTATTTAGAAGGAGTTCTTTCCTAGTCTCGAAATCAGAAAAAAATCCTTTTTTGAAGAACATAACACGACCTCTCTCTATTCTAGCAGGCAATAAAAGACGGTTTTTATTTTTCAATTACATTCTGTAAACACAAAAAAAAGACTAAATCTCAGAGAAAAAGCACACAAAGGTGGCACCTAGGCTTCCCTTCTGCCTGAGCAGCTGATCTGCTGAAGCTAAAGCAGTGACTTCTTAACTTACATGGTATTCCCCAGGTTCTTGTTTGGAACTTAATGCTAAAATTATTCTCTCTCTCTCTCTCTCTCTCTCTCTCTCTCTCTCTCTCTCTCTCTCTCCCCCCCTCTCTCTCATTTCTAGAGAGAGCATTCAAATGCCTTTCCTTCTGAGACCTCATCAATATGTAAGATTAGCATGTGCTAGCTCTCAAAGTCTAAGTCAAAGTGAGATTTAAGATGACTTTCAGATATTTAGATTATTTAAATTCTTCAAAACAAATTAATCGCTTTATCAGAAATCCTAATTTTAAATTTCTCATTTCAGGAGTTCTTTAACATCCATGGACCAGTCTGATTTTCAAATCATGCTCCATAGAAACATAATTTTAACTTTCTAGAGGCCTAGATTATTTATAGTATAGAACAAGGATTAATTTTATTTATGGCTCTAAAATTTTCTGCATAATCCAAGGCTTTGTGAAAGAATGTTAGACCTACTGTGTAGGTTTTGTATCAGACGCCTCTGGCACGAAGCGTTCACACTGCTTCCACTTGGGTCTACTCTAGTCCCTTGCCCACAACCTGGGGAAGAACTTTACACCCAGTGTCTCAGCTTGTTCTCTTCTTTATTCATATTTGAATGAGGTACTTGATTGGTCAAGGCACAAAAACTTATTTTGACTTTTGTGTGACTAACAACTGCTAATTAATAGGCAGCATGATTTGTGAATGTTAAGACCCCCCTGGAGGAGAGCTGTCAATACCTCTTAGACTGAGGATTAGCTGGCATGCAAGGTCTGCCTGCTGTGATTTACAAAAGACTGGCAGTGGAGGAGACGAGACGGGAGACGGGAGGGGCTCTAGGAACATGGCTGGGATGGCTTATTTTCTGCACTTCCATCTCCTTACACTTTTTGCCTGCTTTTGGTCACATTCCTCTACTTTTATCAGTTATCCAAAGCATCCCTCTGGAGTTTGACTCCTATTCGATCTCAGTGTGCAGCACTCGGTGCTTGCCGAGTGCTCTACATTCTTCTATCAGAGGAACACTTCCTTTCTTCAGTCAGAACTCCAGGGTCTGTTGCACCTAGACTGCAAAGTCGCTTCACTTACACAGTTGTTATGATGAAGCAGACAGAGCTGCAGGCTGGACCTCGCTCTAGAAAACGGTGTAAGAAAGGTGGGCCTGCAAAGATCTACTGAACCTTCCATGTTGCAAATGTTTATATTCTATATAACAAAACTTACCCAGGTTGTTTAGGAAACATGCATCCTCCATTAATAGTGAAAGATTTTGACACTGTCCCTCATATTCAAATATATGGGAGTTGTTGGAGGAGGCTGCTTGTTCGTCCTAGCTGATCAGAACCAAAATAACAACATAGAAACTATATTATTTAAATTACTGCCTGGCCCATTGCTCTAGCTTCTTATTGGCTAACCCTTACATCTTAATTTAACCCATCTCCATTAATCTGTACATCATCACGAGGTTGTGGCCTACCAGCAAAGTTTCAGCACATCTGTCTCCTGTGGCTCCATGGCTTCTCCTTGACTCCGCCCTTCTTCCTCCCAGAATTCGGTTTAGTTTTCCAAACCTACCTAAGTTCTGCCCTGGTATCAGTCCAAAGCAGTTTCTTTATTCATTAATGGTAATCACAGCACACAGAGGGGACTCCCACAGCAGAGAGTTGTATTAGGAACCTAATTTTCAATATATTCAATATGATTTTAAAGCATAACTGTGGGGCAAAGTATGCCACAAGGTATCTACCCTATAAAATTATCCCAGATTCATTACCGCTCATGAAATGGAAGAAAGGAGTATAATAATTGAGTATGAGAATTAAGAAAAGGAAAACTTTATAGGCTTTTTATCTTTCAAATGTGCTCTAAAATGTCTACATTCTTTTACACTAACTTCAGGAAGCTTTGCAACAATATGCTCCAAGGTCCTGTTCTAGGGCTCCGGGTGATTGGCGCTAAGTTGAGATCCTGCAGCGGTGCCCCGTGGTTGTGTGCAGCTGATGCTGCCCTCTGGCTGCCAGTGGGAACAGAATCCTTCCAGGAACAAATCTATCACTCTTCACCAAGACGCAGCTGCCCACTGAGGACTGAATCTTTGCGGGTGTTCTCTGAAAGCCCCACATGCTGGGTCACTGAGGACTGAATCTTTGCGGGTGTTCTCTGAAAGCCCCACATGCTGGGTCATGAGGCCCATGGTCTCTTCATGCCCTCAGTAGTAGACTACTTCCAAAGGGCCTCACCTCACTTCTGTCCGGCTCAGGCATCTGTCCTTCCGGGGAAAGAGGAGTTGTGAAAGAATCACATCCCATAGGAATAAAAATAAACAAACTTCATAGAAAATCACAATGAGACAAATTCTTTCCCCAGCTTCTCTGGCTTTCACATGCCTTTGCATAATGAAAGGGCTAATATAGCATAACAAATCCTAAACTGTTTTCACAAGGAGTGGGGAAAAGATGTGTAAAAGTATGCTCTGCCTTGCTTCCTTCTGTTCACAATGTATCTAAATAAAACAAATGGTGTTCTTGCTCTTTCTGTCTGTTTCCCAATCTGTTTGGATAGTAGCCACCACTCCAGAGCCAATGATAATATCTGACACTTCCTGACATCATGAAAGCCGCCATCTGTCCATCACCGGAGCCCTGTACTTTGTAAAGACTACTTGGCTTGGTCCTTAATGAAGCTTCAAGTTGAATGCACAGATTGGCTTAGGAGGAATACGGTGAATAATTGACACAAGGAATCTGTATAAAATCACGTTTTCATTAGATCCCATCTGAAAAGAGAAAATGAAATATTAAGGCCCCTTCCCAGGCAGCAAAGACTTGGTTTAGTTTCAATTGTGTTTCATTTCCAAGTTGCCTGTGAAGTTTAGGCAGTGTAAAACGTGACGAATAAACCTGAGCTAAAACCTAAGCTTAGAATTCAATATTTTCAGTCTCGTAAAATTAAACAGTCAGACACGACTTCACCGTGTGTATATCTGAGCTATGGAAAAAGAAGAAAATCCATCCACTATTTTCTCAAGGCTTGAGAAAATCATGCCATTTAAGACTGAATCAACTTCTTTAACACCTGAGCGATTATCCAGCAGACAAAAGGAGGCTCTGTATGTCTTCACTTGTAAATGTCAGAGGGGAACACAAACACACCAGTGCTGGCAGCCTCAGGTCGCCTTTTGTTCCTGTGAATCCAGTGTAGCTCTGGATGTGCAGGAAGACAATTAGTTACCAGGGAGAGCCAGGAAGATAACTCTTCTCAGCGCTGCTGAGCTCTTTCGAAAAAGTAATTTTCTGGGAAAAAAGAGAATAATGAGCTCCATGTATGAATGTTATTACTACACATTGTTGTTGAGTTTGTAAATGGTGGTTTCATACTAATGGTACTTTTAAAATCTAGTATTATACTCTGATTTCTTTACCCATCTCATGAATTTAAGTTTTATGAAGTCCTGCAATTTCTTGTACTCCAAAAGTAGAGTATATGCGTGGATGTATATAAAATTATATACATAATGTATTTACTCATGTGTAAATGGAACAGAAAGAGAAGAGGGGAGGCAGAAAAGGATACTGATACAAAGATTAGATATATGTGTGTATTTGTATATGTATTTTACATATCTGCATACATGTGTGTGTAAACCTAAGGAATTCAAAGTTTGAACTGTAAATAAAGAAAAGCTAACTATGAAGTTATCTATGAGTCCTTTCAAGAGTTGGAATTTAATTTCTCAAATGTGCTAGTGAAATAAATTTATTAAGTGTAGATTCCACATCATGTTCCATTTGTTACTACATTTTTTCTGGTCAAGAGAAGAATATTTTTATTTTCTTTTTTCATATTTTTTCCTAAACAAATTTATTTTTCATTTCACATACCAATCCCAGTTCCCCCTCCCTCCCCTTATTCCCCCCACCACTTTCTCTCTTCTCATCCCCCATCTACTCCTCAGAGGATGTGAGGCCTTCCTATTCTGCATGTTCTACATGTTGCTGATTTAATACTCCAAAAGAAAATTGAAGCTCAAAAAAGGGCAGCTCGCTTGCCCAAGATTCCACTCGAACACTGCCTAGAATCTTGATTCCAATCTAAAAAGCTTGGTTCAATGCCAGCATCCTTCCCCCACCACTATGCAGGACCTTTTGAATGCAGATTGTACTATATTTTTTTTTTATTGTACGATTACTAAATACAGATCAACAGGAAAGTGGGTAGATGAAATCTTGATATCAGAATATATTCATCAAAGAGAATGACAGCTTTCAAAAGCCTCTACACAAAAACCTGAAGACTGATGGTGAACAGATGCTGTGTTCTAGAAAAGCAAGTGGCACTCAACCACACTGCCAGCGTTAATAGGAAGGGCCGCCCTGTACTTGCGCTCCACATTGGATATACAGAGCAAGTCCTGAGTTGCTGCTGCTTGCTTTCCCCGCTCTATCAATAGGTTTTCAGATGGAAAATGAAGAACAAATCACCCACCTGAACTAACAGGGAGCGGGGCAGAGGGATTCTTTGGAGCAGATAGGTTGTTATGTCACTGGGCATTTACTGTTCTCTGAGCATCATGGTACTTAAAACCAACAAACGCTCGGGGGACCTTTACTCAGCTTGTGGTCAAGGCCCTTCCTAGCCTGTCATGAAAATAACTGCAATTATTTTCTAAGCTAACTCAGCACTGAGCCTTCTGATGCCTGATGACCTCCTTGCCTATTCTAAAACAGAAAAAAAAAAAAACCAACAACTATAGGGTGGAGAGTGTGCAGCCTTGTGCTGAGGCACAGGCAGAAGGAGCAGTTGGTTCTCTTGCTGTGTGTGTCCTGAATACTGCGGCACTCTCCAGTTGTTTAGTTTTACCCTTTGGTTTAGTAGCATTTCATTGTGTCTCATGTATAAATACAAACCCAATTATCCCATGCTGCACGACAATGCAGGCTCATGTTTCTCAACTTGGAGATAAGGCATTGTAGTTTTTCCAAACAGAAACAATACATGAAGTAA
This sequence comes from Alexandromys fortis, assembly GCF_014885135.2. Classification (NCBI taxonomy): domain Eukaryota; kingdom Metazoa; phylum Chordata; class Mammalia; order Rodentia; family Cricetidae; genus Alexandromys; species Alexandromys fortis. The sequence goes on along the minus strand of NW_026067983.1, from coordinate 3,680,276 downwards.
GAATGAAAGTAGATGATCTAAATAAAACATTGTTCAAACTGGCTCTGTGAATTTGGAAAGAATTCTTTGTGTGTTGAAACCTCTAAATTTATATTGTGCTGCTGGGGAAGAGTCAAGTATAAATGAATAGTGTCCAGAATGCCAGTCTCTGCTGCTAGTCCATCTGAAAGGATATAGACAACTGATTCTTAATCTTTAAGACACTATGGGAAGCAGATTTTTATAATGATACATAAATGTTACTTTAAAAGAAGCAAAATAACAATTAAATTATATTTTGTGTTTTTAAATGAAGGGACTAAAAGAGAAGGGGAGGGGACAAAAGAGAGAAAATAGAATGAGTGGGAAAGGGAAGGAATAGGGACCCAGCGGAGAAGAAAGGAAACGAGGGGGGAGAAATGGGGAAGGGAGGAAAATCCAGAGGAGGGCAGGGAAGAGATGGGGCAAAGGAGGACAGAAGAGAGAATGAAAGGGTGGCAGAGAAAATAGAAGATGTAAGAGGAGGTAAAAGCAGAGGTATTCAAAAGCATGAGCCTGCAAGGAGCACTTTCCACATTGTGACTTCATCATAAAGGTTATACTGGGAACTACGGAAAGAAGAATGCTTTGTATAAACCTTTCAATTCAAAGTATACTTTGTCTCTGTCCTTTATCTCTGATCTCACTGCTCCTTTCTCCATAGATTTATTAAGATTTCTTATGAAATATAGCATAAAATTGTTTTCAAATAAATATGCTATGTACATAGATCATTGAGTATTTATTATAAGGAATGTTTTAAGAGATTCACACTTAATGCATTTGTGACCTCCATTGCACTTATTTTTAAAATATTGCGAAGTTTTCTGTAGTTATTAACTGAAAATAATAGCTTTCTTGTCTTCAATTTCTTCACATTTACGTATTCATATGTGGCATCCTATACGCGTTGTGACACTGTTGAATCTTCAGATATAGACTTTGTGGTCCTGTTGATGAAATGGCATGAAAATAGACACTGAAGTGTGGGTGTCAATATTTGCTTTTAGAGCATCTTTAGCTGTATCAATAAGCTCAAAGATAAAAATGAAAACCTTGGATTCCCACAGGGACAAACAGGAGGAAGTCTTGCACCTAATGTTTTTACCTAGAGGAAGCAACTGTGAGAAACATCTGTCATCAGACTCATTTCTTTTCTAATACGTTTTTATTGAGTAGGCAGGCAATTGGAACAGCACCTTCAGGATAAGGGTATGCCAGGGAGAGGAAGCAAGGAAGGAGGGTATTCATTATTTATAGCATGCAACACAAACAGCCCCAAAGATATTTGGAGAAATATCTAGAGTATAGGGAGTTGTGTTGTGGGCTGTATATTTCTCATTAGTTATGCAAATTTACTAAGGCAATTTAAATAAAAAAAGCATGCATTTTAAGTAAGCAAGTTTGTAACTCATGGAATTTTGAAGCTACTTTAGTACAGGGCATTTAAGGCTTCAAAACTTCTTAATTCCACAGAATAGAAATATTTCTAGATCATGGAACATTACAAAGCTTTTCTATACATTCAAAGTGTTATGGCCTTCAAAGAACACAGTCAAAATTATGCAAAAGGCAAAAAACATAAAAACAAAATCACAAAGCAGGATATTTAGATCATTACAACCGAAATAGTGAACATTTGACATTTATACAAAGAGAAACACTGAAATGTTAGGTTTTTGTCTTAGTTACTTTTCCATTTTTCTGTGACAAAACACTGTGACCAGGGTGAGTTATAGAAGAAAGAGTGTGCAGCGCTTCTAGTTTAGAGGATGAGTCTGTGACTGTCATGGTGGAGAGCATGACAGTAGGCAGGTAAACGGAGAATGCTCATTTGTTTCCCAGCTGCCCAGACCTGAGTCATCACACAGAAACTATATTAATTACAATACTGCTTGGCCGATAGCTTAGGCATATTCCAAGCTAGTTCTTACATCTTAAATGAATCCATTTTTATTAATCTGTGTATTGCCATGAGGTTGTAGCCTACTGGTAAGGTTCTGGTGTCTGTCTTCTGCAGCAGCTATATGTCGTTTCTTTTGCTCTACCTTCTCTCTCTCTCTCTCTCTCTCTCTCTCTCTCTCTCTCTCTCTCTCTTCTGATTTCCCGCCTGGCTTTACTCTGCTAAGCCATTGGCCAGAACACCTTTACACCTTTGTTCAGTAACCAATGAAGGCAACACATATACAGGAGGAAATACGACATCAGGCAGGAAGGTATGGTACTGTGGTACTGTATCAGTAGCTGAGAGCTTATATCTGATTCTCAAGCACAAAGCAGATAAACAAATAAGTGGGAATGGTATGGCCTTTTGAAATCTTTTAACTTATGCTGCGTTAGACATTTTCTCCAACAACACCACACCCCCTAACCCTTACCAAACAGTTCCACCTATTATATACCATGTTTTTAAGTCTATGACCCTATGGGAGTCATTCTCATTCAAACCACAACAGTGAAAAAATGCACAAACACACATATAAACATATATACACACATACATGTTATACACTTGACTTTATAAAAGAGCATATATTAAAGAGAATCTAAAAATGAAAGAAAATAAACTGAGATTAATGATGATTATTTATGCTTTAAACTTTGATAAAAAATTGTCTTATTTTTACTAGGTATCAAAGTATTTCTTATTCTTTAAAACAATTAAACATATATGAAATTTTTACTGTATATATTATTATATATATGTAATCTTTGTGATTAAAGATATATTTACTGGCCTCGAACTCCCAGAGAGAGCTAGTTCCAGGACAGGAACCAAAAGCTACAGAGAAACCCTGTCTCGAAAAATCCAAAAAAAAAAAAAAAAAAAAAGAAAAGAAAAAAGATATATTTACTGTCTCATTTTAAAATGTAGCATTTAAGGTTCAGTTGTGTCAAACTGGCCTCAACTACTGTCTTTGTCCTCCAAATTTTACTCAGAAATAAGCCTTTATTTGTAAAGACATTTTCTTGTCTTCTCTCAGTTTTCTGGAAGCCTGACTCTACTTTCTGTTGAAGTAAGGATGCCATACAAACTCATTCCTGTTTTATTCTTCATTATTAGTCAAAATATAAATCTGATTTAAGAACTCCTTTTTTTCTTATTCTTTTTTTTTTTCATTTGAGAGATTGATCAATGTAATAGTTAGTCTCAGTTGTCAACTCAGTAGTTAGAATCATCATAGAAACAAACCCTTAGGCCTGCTTGTGAGACTAGATTAAGTAAAATCAGAAGGTCCATTTTGATTGTAGAAGGCACTGTTTCATGGGCAAGCATTCCAGAATGAATAAAAAGAAAAAAATGGAGCTTGAAAGACTATCCAGCCTCCTGTTTCTGCAGCTAAGTGTTCTTCATCATGATGCAATTATCCCATTGAAGTGTAAATAAAAGTAATCAAACTTCCCTTAAATTATGCTATGGCTTATAAGATTTGACATCAACCCTGACAATCTGAATTTGATTCCTTAGACTTACCTACATGGTGGAAGGAGAAAACTGATACTTGTATGTTGTCTTCTGACTTCTGCTCTAACATACAAATAAATAATTAAAATATACACTTCTTTAAATTTATTTTTATCTATTTTTGATGATAACAGTGAGAGAAATAACTAACAGAATACTGAAAGTGGGAACATTGTTTATGATAAGTCTGACTATGAAGTTCTTAGAACATTGGAATTGCTTTGTAGGAGAAATACTCTACAAAGTATACTTTCAGAGAATACTGAAAGTGGGAACATTGTTTATGATAAGTCTGACTATGAAGTTCTTAGAACATTGGAATTGCTTTGTAGGAGAAATAGAAGAGTTTTGGAGCTTTGCTCTAGAAAGGCCTTCGAATACTTTAAAAAAAAAAACTTAATGAGAAAATCTGAAGGGAGTTTAGAAAACCAGAAGGCCAAGAAGATCACAGGTGCTTGAAATTTAGCTCAGAAATTCCAGAGGAGATATAGGATTCTATAAAATTTGACAAGCGACCATTACAGCTACATTTTAGAAAAAAAAATCAAGCTTCATTCTGCACATGTCCTGAGAACTTGTATGAAGCCTAACTAAAATGAAATGGGGTAATTTCTTTGAAAGAGAATATCTCAAGACAACATAGCATTCAGCATATGATATGGATGCTAGGTACCTTAAACTGTCTGTAACTCTAGCTACAGGGCATCTGACCATCTTTTCTGAAACTCCAGGACCCCTGCACACATATAGAAGACACATGCATATATGCATATAAAAATAAATGTTTTTTTTTTTTAAATTTTGAGATGATAATTTAATTAAATTCCTCCCTTGCCTTTTCTCTCTCTAAACCCTCCAGTATACCCTTCTCCTCCAAATCCATGACTCTTTTTATACTATTTGTTATTACATGCATCTGTGTGTGCATGTTCCTAAATATAATCTGTTCAGTGCATGTTACCTGCATGTATGTTTTATTTGGGACTAGATAACTAATTGGTGTGTTCTTCCCTGGAGAAAATCACCTCTACCATTTCCAGATTTCCTTGGTTGTCTATACTTTTCTGTTTGTGTATGGTTAAGGCCTCATGAGCTTTTCTTCATCCGGTTTGACATGTTCATTGGAGTAAACTTTGTTCAGCTCATATTTGGGTGGTCATGTTGGTGTGACTTTATGAGTGTAGCCTCTGATATTACTAGAAGAAACAAACCTACAGCAAATCATTGATCAGAGCTCTCATATTCTTTTGGCTTCTTCTTCTGTAATGTTCCTTGAGCCTTAGGTTTGGAGTGTTTTGTAAATGTATCCAATGTGCCTGGGATCTGTAGGCAGAAACTGTTCATTTGTTTCCTGGCCACCCAGGCCCAAATAATCACACAGAAACTATACTAATTATAACACTCTTTGACCAATAGCTTAGGCATATTCCTAGTTAGTGTTTACATATTAAATCAATCCATTTCTTTTGTGCTATATTTTACCACAAGACTCATGGTTTGTTGTTCCATGGCATTTCGCCCCGTTAGCAGCTACATGGCATCCCCTTGACTCTGCCTACTCTCTCCATCTCTGTTTACATTTCCCACCTGGCTTTATTCTGCTCTGCAATAGGCCAAAATGGATTCTTTATTAACCAATGGTAAGAAAGAATTCTCACAGAATACAGAGGGGAATCCCGCATCAGGACTCCACAACTTTATTTATTTGATTGGTTATAGTTTTCTGTAGTCATCACAATCTGTTGCCAAGAGAAATATCCATAGTGAGGAGTGAAGATGTGATGTGGGAGTGTCATATATCAATCTGTTGATTTCATTGGTTAAGCAATAAAGAAACTGCTTGGCCCTGATAGGTTAAAACATAGGTGGGAGGAGTAAACAGAACAGAATCCTGGGAGGAAGAGGAAGTGAGCTCAGAATCAACAGTTCTGCTCTCTGGAGCAGAGACGCCATGCTCCCGACACCTGGGCAGACGTAATAGCTCTGCTCTCTGAGGCAGATGCACGATGCAGCCAGCCACCAGGTCAGACATGTTGAATCTTTCCTGGTAAGCGCACCTCGTGGTGCTACATAGATTATTAGAAATGGGTTAAGAGGCTGAAACTAATGGGCCAGGCAGTGTTTAAAAGAATACAGTTTCCATGTAATTATTTCGGGTAAAGCTAGCCGGGTGGCGGGACACAGCCCCGCCGCTCCTATTGCAACAAAGATGACGTTCATCTGTGGGTATAACAACAGATATTTATAGATTATTATGGATAATGCTGGTTTAGTAGATTTAGTAGTTGTAGGTTCTCTTCCAGTAACCCTGACTTCACTAGCACTGAGCAGTTATCTATGTTTTCAGTTCCAGTTATGGTCTTCCTCTTCTTGAGGAAATCAGAGAGATGTTGGTTATTACCGAGGTATGCTAGTCACTACTACACTCTTGGGGTTATCATGACATGCCAGTCATCGACATGTCTCAGTAAGTGTGGTAGATGAGTAGGACCACATGACATGCCAGTCATCGACATGTCTCAGTAAGTGTGGTAGATGAGTAGGACCACATGACATGCCAGTCATCGACATGTCTCAGTAAGTGTGGTAGATGAGTAGGACCACATGACATGCCAGTCATCGACATGTCTCAGTAAGTGTGGTAGATGAGTAGGACCACATGACATGCCAGTCATCGACATGTCTCAGTAAGTGTGGTAGATGAGTAGGACCACATGACATGCCAGTCATCGACATGTCTCAGTAAGTGTGGTAGATGAGTAGGACCACATGACATGCCAGTCATCGACATGTCTCAGTAAGTGTGGTAGATGAGTAGGACCACATGACATGCCAGTCATCGACATGTCTCAGTAAGTGTGGTAGATGAGTAGGACCACATGACATGCCAGTCATCGACATGTCTCAGTAAGTGTGGTAGATGAGTAGGACCACATGACATGCCAGTCATCGACATGTCTCAGTAAGTGTGGTAGATGAGTAGGACCACATGACATGCCAGTCATCGACATGTCTCAGTAAGTGTGGTAGATGAGTAGGACCACATGACATGCCAGTCATCGACATGTCTCAGTAAGTGTGGTAGATGAGTAGGACCACATGACATGCCAGTCATCGACATGTCTCAGTAAGTGTGGTAGATGAGTAGGACCATTGACTGCCTTTCTCCTTTGGAAGCTTGCCTTGCAACTTCTAGTACCATAAAAAACTCTCTCCAATTTTTTTTTTTTTAAATCAAATCTCTTCCCTCAAGACTCAGGGCATAGGAAACTATAGAAGAGGAAGAAGAATGAGTATAAAAACCAGAGGAGATGGAGGACACCAAGATATAAAGATCTAAACATAACACAACAGATGAAAACACAACATACGAATTCACAGAGACTGTGGTAGCATGCACAGGGCCTGCATGGGTCTGCACCAGATGGGGTCCTAGAGCAGAGAGGATAAGTGGGCTCACACCCCCATCTCTAACCCAGAAGCTGGTGCCAACTGACAACACCTTCAAATGAAAAAATTAGTTTTCTCCAAGGTAGTCGCACTGGGAAAGCAAACCATACTTAAGGGTGGGTCCGGCAATAGATGCCAACACAAAACAAGCTCAAAGACAGTTTTGGATGTCCTTTGTCTCATAGAGCTCGGCCAGAGTATTTCAGTGTATTTTTTTGTTTAACCTTATAAGTCCTTTGTATGTATATTATGCAATTTGTGTTTTTATGGGATTTCAGGTGTCTCTGTGTGTTTCTTGTGTTTTTTTCTTTGTTTCTCTCTCTCTCTCTCTCTCTCTCTCTCTCTCTCTCTCTCTCTCTCTCTCTTTTTAATTGCCTGCTTTTGGTTTGGTTTGGTTTTTATCTATTTCAACTTGTTTGCTCTTTTTTTGTTTTTTTTTTTATTCGCTCATTTTAAAATTTATTTTATTTTTTATTGTCCCTTAGATGGTTTTTGTTTTCTAATGAGAAAAAAAATTATGGATTTCAAGGAAGGGGAAATGAGGAAAAACTGGAGGAGATGGGAGAAGGGAAACTGTCACAGGCTTATTTGGTATGACAAAAATCTATTATCAATAAAAGAAAAACAAAATTTTCAGGCAAGGAGTGTGCAATTCATAAAACATTTGTAATTTCTACAGAGAAATATCACTCTCTTCATTACATTAAAACAACATGATGGCAAAACACCACTGATTCAAAGGGTCCAACTTGTGAATATACAATTTCAATTTCAAATATTAGAGATAGAGTCCATGGGATACCTGCAATAGAAAACCTACAGAATATAGCCAGCCCCCCAAAAGAGGCAATGTATGTTCCGGGTCTCTGGAAGGACATGACTGCTCAAGGCCGTTAAGCTCAAAAGATTCTACTGCAAACTCCAGAGAGAAGATATGCAACTGCGCATGTGTCGTTTGTACTGTTGGGTTTCAGTGTTACTTTGGCCCAATGTTTCCTTGCTGTACCTGATCCCCGCATTTTGGAGTGACCATGTTTCTTCTGTGTCATTCCATATCAGAATTATGTAAATTGATTTATATTCGATAGGTGCTCACAGTTAAGGGATTGCCTGCATCTCGGAGGAGACTTACACTTTGGACTTTTAAACAATATGAGAACTGAGAAGAACTTGGAGACTTTTAGAGATGGACTAAATGAATCTCTCATTCTGAGGTGAAAATGAAGGTTTATGTTACAGCATTGGAACTGTACGGTTTTAAAAAGATGTGTCCAAATCGTTGGGTACTAAATTGACAAAGGTGGAGCTGTGATGGTTAATCTCTGCTGTCAACTTGATAGTGTATATAATCATCACTATTGAAACAAATCTTTGGGCATATATCTGAGGAATTTTCTAAATAAGGTTATTCAGGTTGGGAGACCCCTCTGAACTGTGAGTAGCTCCATTGTATTTTTGAGGTCCTGGACTGAGTGACAATGAGGAAGAAGCCTGAGCAAGCACTGGCATCCATCTTCCTTGGCTTCTTGACTGTGAACGCAGTGTGACCAGCTGCCTCAAGTCCCTATCTTCTTGACTTTGTTGTCCAAAAAATCTATGCCCAGGAACTGTAAGTCACAATGCACCAACCTTTCTTTGAGCTGCTTCTGTTGTGGACTGTCAGAACAAAATGTAAAGAAACCAGTATCTCTTAGTTTAAAAGCCAATTCTAAGTTAATATGATATTGACCCCCAGGTATTTTTTTCTTAAAGCAATTTTTTCCCATTAAAAAATGACACAGATATTGTTGGGTGTTCAGAGTATATGGACAATCAAAATACTACATAAGCGACCTACAGAACATGAATAACTAAGTTTCACTGCACATTTTTCTAGTCATGATTTGTGCTTTCTTTATATGATCTGGATATAGTATAAGTCATAATTATATTTGTTTTTTATGTATCTGTTTGACTCCCTAAATCTATCCAAAGAATACTATTAAATTAGTCCCTTGATAGTTTAACCTACCTCTGTTGTAATTAATAATTTTCTCCTTTAATGAATTTGATATATGTATCAATGACTAAAACAAAAAAATCATTTTACAGCATTGATTCAATAGTCATTCGTGTATTATTTTCACTATTTTTCCTGTTGGCACATGTATTTTCATTTCTCTAATCACAACCAACTGTTTTTTCAAACTCCATCCATATATGTCTTATTTGTTCTATAGATTCATTTGTTCATATAAAGATATTCATTTAGTAGCTATGGAGTTAATTCCTCAATGTTTAAGAACTTCATTTTTATAACAAAATCGACTGCAAAATTCATACTCTGTAGATTAATAGGAAAAACTACACCTTTAATTTTAAATTAAAATCTATATATAAAGCCTTAGTGTTAGAGCAAAAGAAAAAAATAACAACTGATCTGGAGAACAGGATCTTTGGCCTATTTGAAGACCTAGCATCACAATTAGATGGCCATTCACCTGCTTAGAGACTGCCACATAGGCAAGCCCACAATAACCCCAGCTGAAGAGACAGGCAGAGGATTAGTCCCTAGTGAGATACTGTATTTTTCTGACCTCCATGCCAGTTTGAGTGTCAAGGCTTTTCCTGCTCTCTCTTCCATTCTTCTCCTCTGAGTAGCTCCTGCAGTCTGCAGCTCACATGCCCCAGGGTTTTTGTTCAAACTCTAATAAAAGTGCCCTTGAGCTTTTGTTTGCATCCATTACTAAATTCTTTTACTAATTTGACTAACAACCTCAAGAGAGGACCTCGATTTTCATTATATTATTTCTGACTTTCTTAGCAAACAACAGCTTCTTCCACCGTTGATTTAATGTTCTTTATAAGTGTCAGAACTAATTACATTAGTTGAAAAGTTCCAAACATATTAAGATTGCAGTTCATTCCCTAATATGAAAAGAGATAGAAACTAAAGGAGCATAGTAATTCCTTTGCCCTTCAATTCTAAATTTACAGTTTCTGATCCCTTTCTTAGACGCTGGGGATTAAGGAAGGGACTATGTGCACTGGCCAACTACTCTACAGCTGAAGTACTTCTCTAGCTCCCAAGGGCAACAATTCTCTTAGTTGACCTCATAGCTTTTTACCAATGATCTTCTAAAAATAACCAACTATCTTTTCATAGGACTATGTTAAGAATCCCTTGGTATTTTAATGCAAATAATTTTATAATCTTTCAAGATTACAAAATAAGCCTATTACTTGATGTAATTATGATAATTATTTTACAGGACATGATAGATTAATTATAAAACATTATTAGACTTTGTACCTCACACTTTATTTCTGTAAGTGAGCACTGTTAAACCACTAACCAGACTACTCCAAGGATTTAAAAATATATACCAGTTTATTGGGAAATAAATTGCTGGGCTGTCTCACGGGAGTGAGCCGCCTCTTGGTGAGAAACCAAAAAAGCTGGGTGGGTGTTTCTGAGTTGAGTTGGGCAGTTCTAGATGCACTTTGCCCTTGTCAGCTGACAGTTAAGGGAGGAAAAGGGACATAGTGGCTTTGTGGACAAACCTGCAACAGAAGCTTTCTCAGGAAAGCTTTGTGTAGGTTTTGGTTGCTTATCTAGTAATGATCCCTCCTGTGCTGGGAATGGACCATCACGTTGGGATGTTATCACCAGCACTGGCAAATACTAAAAATTTCTAAGGAGTTTGAAACAGGAACAAGGGTAATAAGTAAAACTTGATAATTTAATAAAGATGCGATTAAAGAGCAAACATGCAAGCTATATATGTAAATGCATACATAATTCTCAATACATATATTGTAACACATGTTTGTTTATGTTTTTATACAAAATTATTATCGCTAATGATATTTAGATTGTAGTGCTATGATCAAACTGCTTTGTCTTACAAAATACATATTAAAACCATAAACTTGTACGGTGTTCCATATTTGATGGGGTCAAATTCTCTGAAATCTACCTCTCCCAGTAATTTTCTTCTTTCTAATACTGTTTGCTTTTACAAATCAAAACAAGTGTAATATGGGCGTCTGAATGCAGAATTCTCATTTGCCAGAAACTACATTGACAAAAACAAAACACCAGGAAACGCGAGATGGAAGAGAGCTGCCACCCAGAGTCCTGTAGCTAAGCAACAGGCTGTTTTCTCTTCAGTAACCAAATTATCCCACCAGCCCCCAGGAGCTCCTGAACCCCGCAGGGTTCCCATTGTTTGACTTTAACTTAAGCCACTCCATGCCTTTCACCTCAGGCCACCCGCACTGGCAAGTCACGTTTATACAACCAATAGGCTTTCTGTTTTCAGATCCTATCCTGAAACATTTGGCATACCAGATTATAATACAAGTTATACATTGTACGTGTTTGTATGTATCTAATTACGCATCTATGAAATGGGCACACTGTTGAAATTATTTTGTGTCCACTTTAAGTACCAGTGGATGATTTTCACACGCAACAGTCCCCAAGTTTAAGCAAAAGAGAGTGTAGTTTGTTATAATTCACATGTTAATGCTAGTTTCTTATCATGAACATTAGTGACTTATGATCTAGTAGAAAGTGTGCGAAGTTAAATGCATTTTTTTTTCAATCTGGAAACTACCTTCCGAAACATAGACGTATGCCACATACTAAGGACTTCTGGAACTTGGCAAACCACCACGCTGTTTTTCTTCTTTTAGGAACAATGCCATCTTAACAGATGGGTGTTAGTGTAGGCATGCCAGGGAATCAAAATGTACACCACATTCCACTACAAGGGGGCGGAATCACATCCAGAAATGTCCGTCTGTGCCACCGAGCAAAGGAATATTCCACTCCAGTCCACCTCAGGCACAGTCCTGTTAAACCATAGTTTATAGCCACAAAACAAGGCTTTTGCTTCTTCATCTGTGTTTTGGTAATCATTTCCACTGCACTAGAAAAAGGGGGATGAGAGCCCGTGCAATTAGTCTTTAAGAAGCAAAAATACACTTATGGCCCATTTTTTTTTTTTGACCTAAATAGAAAATCATTTTATGGATGGATATGTGGCTCAATTGGTACCATTTTTGCCTCCCTCTCATGATGCCCAGAATTTGTTCCTAAGCATGGCATAAAACCCTGCATGGTGCCACTTGGGAGAAGGAGACATGAGGATGAGACATTTAAGGTCATCCCAGGCCAGCCTCAGATAGAGGAGACCCTGTCTCTAAAGAAACAAATAAGCGGGAACCGGACGCGCACGGCAGCGGGCGGCCGGAACCGGACG
>NW_026067983.1:3661242-3662000 GCF_014885135.2 Alexandromys fortis | reverse complement strand
GGGGGAGGGGAAGGGAAAGGGGAGGCAGCGGTGGGGAAGAGACAGAAATGTTTAATAAATAAATTAATTAATTAAAAATAAAAAAAAAAGAAACAAATAAGCAAAACAAAACATTTTATGAAAGCCAGTGGGTAATTTCTTTGAAATAGAATGTTGGAGGTTCTTTCTGCTGTAAGAATAATTTTTGAAGTATTTTCCTCTCCTCTTATAGCACTGTTTTAAGTTGGAGACAGTTTCACCGGACCTGCTATAGTAAAAGACTTACTGAAGACTGTGTCTGGACTGGCTGCGTGTAACCATCATCAGTGCAAAGATGACGCACAGCCTTGGTTGTAAAGGAACTCTCTGATGATGATCCTGATGATGGCTTTGAGTGGATTGGAAGAGAAGCATTGAAATAAAGTGACTTTGGGCCTCTGTGTCCTGAGCCTACCTTGAGCAAACGATGGCCTCACACTAACTGGTTCTGGAGCCAAGAGAAGCTGGGGCATCGATGCCAACTACAGCACCGATGTTGAATTAGAAGCGGCAGGGCTGCGTCCCCGGCACCCGGCCGCCCGCATGGCTAGCTTATACCCAGAAATAATTACACGGAAACTGTATTCTTTCAAACACTGCCTGGCCCGGCTAGGTCCAGTTTCTTATTGGCTAGCTCTTACATATTGTTCTAACCCATTTCTAATATTCTGTGTAGCCCATGAGCTGGCTTACCAGAGAGGATCTTAACCTGCGTCTGTCTGGAGTGGGAGCATCATGGC
>NW_026067983.1:3621816-3658961 GCF_014885135.2 Alexandromys fortis | reverse complement strand
TAGGAGCGGCGGGGCTGCGTCCCCGGCACCCGGCCGCCCGCATGGCTAGCTTATACCCAGAAATAATTACACGGAAACTGTATTCTTTCAAACACTGCCTGGCCTGGCTAGGTCCAGTTTCTTATTGGCTAGCTCTTACATATTGTTCTAACCCATTTCTAATATTCTGTGTAGCCCATGAGCTGGCTTACCAGAGAGGATCTTAACCTGCGTCTGTCTGGAGTGGGAGCATCATGGTGACTCTTCCTCTAACCTTCTTTCTCCCAGAATTCTCTTCTGTATACTCCGCCTACCTAATTTTCTATCCAATAAAATGGGCCAAGGCAGTTTCTTTATTAGTAAGAAATCATTCCCACATCACACCGATTAGTTCTTCCCGTCCTGAAAACAATCTTATCTTACAGCTTGCATGGCTGATAATTGTGCCTGTTTCCTAATTGGGCAAGTCACTCTCCTGTCTCTGATTTCCATTTCAGTGAGTGTGAAGAATTTTCATTAAATTATTTTAAAATGTCCCCCACTAGTTACAGCTCCTAATAACTGTTGAAGTAGGTATATGCTGTCATTTTAAACATCTATTTTAAAATACTAGCTTAATTCTAAAGTTGTAGAATGACATTAGGAAGCATCATAATTTTATATGTCGTCAAAAGTCATCCGACTTTAAATGAGACTTCCATTCATGTTTGTTTGTCTAGGTGTGTAGGTTTCTTATTGCTCATAGAAAATGAATGTACCTTTTCATGACTGTAACCATAAAGTATGGACAAAATAGAATTGTAAGGTTGCAGAAACAATGTAGTAATCTCTTGAAATAGTCATACTTAACTATGGTTCTGTCGTAAAAATATATTTATCTTTTCAAGGGAAAAAATAGAGCACTAGATAGAGGGCGGCTCTAGTTTATAACCTAAAAATAAGTGATAAATGCTGGCAATATTCCCTAAATTAATACTTCTTCAATTAACCTACTTTGCAATTCAGAGGCCTCAAACACTGAAAGGTGTCATGTTAAGGAATATGAACTGTATAAGGAGAGAATTGCATTTTTAACATACATAACCCAACAAAAGTTCCTTCTTAAAGTGACTGTAAAATCACCTGATGATTAGCAGCTGTATAAACAGACATGAGTTCTTCATCATTCTCAGGATCTATTACTCTTTGGGGTAAGCTACCAGGGGGTGGGGCGAGGTGCAGCTGTCATATGCACAAAGTCCGTTCCTATTGGCTTGGAGAATCATCTAAACGTTACTCATATTCATTTGCTCTTCTTGTTTGCAAATGTGCCAAGTTGACTAGCCTTTCTATTAAAATAGAGACTACCTTAGCCAAACAAGAAATTGGACCGATTCACAGCTTTGTCTGCAAACATGAGGAGGAAAACTACACTAATGTAAGCAGCGTGATCCTTCATTATGGACCCCTCTAGGTCTTGAAAACCATCCAAAGAGCTATCTCATCAAATGTTGAAAATCTTCCAAGGATCCCTGCACATATACACCCTTTATAAGTGGAGAATTCAGATCAAAGACTTTCTTTATTAAATGTGGATAGGGGCTTCTGGAATGATTTCCATCTCCTGAATTTTGTCCAAGGTCTATCTACATCATTTTAAAAGATCCAACATACTTTTCCATTTTTAAAGGATGTAATACTTTCAAGGAAAAAATAATCCATGACACTGCTCTCCAAGGACCAATAATGCTTATCATTTGATTTGTGGAACTTGTCTAGTGACTTGTGCTCTTATTTCAAATCTGTATCCGCCTTTGGCCCTTAGGGATGGGGAGGTTTCGTGCTGTGTCAAGAATCTCCTCATGCTCATATATATGCACGTCCAAGTGTGACCCTCGGGACCTAAACACCTCCAACTGGAAACCTTCAATCAATAAAAACAAAAAGACATAGTAATTATCATACATATATATGAGTTTTTAATTAACGTTTATTTATTTTATTTAATTTTTTGTTTGTGTTTTGGTTTGTTTGTTTGTTTTCAAGACAGGTAGCTTTGGAGCATGTCCTGGAACTCTATCTGTCTGCCTCTGCCTCCTGAGTGCTGGGAGGCACTGGGTGGCGGTGTGTGCCACCACAGTTTTGCTATTTTTAATTTCTTAAGTGCTGTTTGTGGTAGTGGTGACTGAGCCTACTGAGTTTGATCCTCAGCCCTGTTTTCTTTAATACTGTTGGAGATGAGGTCTCAGAAAGTTGTACAGGCTGCTTGTACACTCATCTACAGCACAGGCAGGCTGTGCATTTGTGATCCATCTGAAAAAGTTTCCAGAGTAGTTAGAACTTCAGGTTTGTGTTACTAGGCCCTGCTTGAATTAGCACCTCTCTTTCATGCTCTCATGAATTCTTGAGTCAATTCTGTGTGTCAAGGGACACATACTTATCCACATACAACACAGCATTATAGGCTACTGTTCACTGTGGAGCACATTTCAAATGAATTTCACAGTTCCGAATAAAAATAATCATTCAATGAAAAATGGAAGGTCAAAAGAAAAGTATCAAGTTATGCGAGGAGGCTGGAAGATGACCATGGGATACAGAGCTACAGGTGTTCCCACCAGGACACAAAAGCCAAGCCCTAGATGAGCCACAGATGGGAGAGAGTAGCTTGTGTGAAGAAGAGAGGAGACTCGTCTATGATAACTCCAAACCCATCCAGAGCGCAAAGTGTGCCCATGGCGTCCACAGCTTTTACTTTGGGTAGCACGTCACGTTTTGGGGTCTCAAACCAAAGCATTACTTTGAGTTTACACAGGTTGCATATTTTATCCCCTGTGTTTCTATGTACTTGTGCCCAGAAAGGCAGATGTTGAGGCTGGCTTTTCAGAGCGACTAGCTGAAGGCAGCTGAAATCAGTCATTTCTGCATTTGGAAGATCGACGTATTTACGACTGACAAGAAGAACAGAGGAAATCCAACCGCTTGTACAAGGGGATACCTTCCCAAATGATGAGATTATTCTGCTGCTGTTGTTGATTAAATACATTTTCATTAACATCTGGGGAGCTGTGTTCAAATATCTTGTTTCAATACGATTAATTTACATGCCAATTGGATAAGCTCAGCCATTGGCAGGCTCAGCCATTGGAAAACACTTGGAGGATTTTCCAGGGTAAAGCTATAAAAATTCTCAAAACTGTGAGAAGGGCTCCTGGACACTGCGGTCAGCAGGAGTTTGTCATGTGTAAGGGAAAGGCCGCAGGAGGGGACTCCCACATCAGCCACGAGAGCTGAGGACACGAGTTCGAGACCCATCCTTTGAAGCAGCTGAGCGCTGGCGCGTGCCTGCAGTCCTCACACTGCAGGGCTGTGAGGTCCAGGTTTAGTGTCAGGATGACATTGAAAATCACGTGGAGAAGAGCATGTGACATGGGCTTGTGGCCTCCATACGCATGCACGTACATATCCACAAACACCTGTACACACGTGCACAAAACTGGGACCAGAAGAAAACGTCCTGAAGTTCAGTGTCCCAATATATGATATGCTTGCTTTAATTATGATATTTTATATGATTTGAATTATACTTTAACTATGTACTATTATATAAGTCTTTATTCCTATTAACATAGTACATAAATATTTTGAATTTTGCCTATATTTTAAAAATACATCTTAATGGTTGTGTAATATTCTATTGAGTGAATATAATATTGAAAATTTAATGTTATTTTTTCCATATTTTAAAATATTTAACTGATTTCTAATTACTCTCTTTTATAAATAACACAAGTTGTCAGTATTGATTTTTTTCTTGCTACTTAAAAATAAATTTCTTGTGTGGAAATAATTTTATATTTATAGAAAACCAGCAACCGTGGTACCAAAAGCTCCCACAGCCACGTCAACTTCAATTATTCAGCATGATATAATATGACACTTGCATGACTCAGGTGTCAAAATTAAGATATCAAAACTGGGATATTGCTATTAACTAAATTCAGAGAATTAGAATATTGCAAACTATCCCTTGGATATTTAAAAAGCCATAAACCATCATATGATACTGATTGTGAAGTGAACAGAAATGACCCTGCAAGTTTTTTGAATAAATAAAATCTTAAAGACATGGGAAAGAAAAATCATGGGGGAAAGGTGCCTCGCCAAAAAAATGAGTCAGCAGAATTTGTGGAGTTGTCTGTGAAGTTCTAACAGACGTTACTAACAACGACAGAGGAGATGTGGACTAACTACATTCACTCATTCACTCATTAAAGTAGCTACCTCAGTATCCCCAAGTCACCAAATGTCACCAAAAGTCACCAATACAACCCTCTAAATCAAAAGGAAAATATTCTCCACGAAGGGCCTTCAGGAATGTATTTGAGAGAAAAGTAATAGTCAGTAATGTCGCTGAACGCCTGCTTTGTCCCAAACCCACTTCCACTGACCTCACAATAATCACTCACCACATCCTTCTGGCACCTTTACAGAGCAGCTTCTGTGTTTATAGTCAAGTGCAATTAAGGAGACTGAGTCATACAGAATTGTGCAATGTTTTCAAGGTTACTGAAATAATGAGAGAAGTCAGTTATCAAATTCACACTTCCTGACTATACGGCCTCAGCCTATGACTGCTCTGTGCCTACTGTAGAGGACCAATGGGCAGAAGGGGTGCTACTGGGTGGAAGCCATCGGACGAAGGGCCATTAATTTAAGAAATGTATAACGTTGTATGTAATTAATAACAAAGTAAGAAATTTTCTCAAGTAAAATAGATCACTGGTAGTATGCTTTGAAGTCTAGATACTAAAGGTTATGTTTGAGAAACAAGAGTGTACCTCTTTATAACTAACAGTAGATATTTTATTATATATTATATATAATATTATATATATCATGTATATGCAATAACATCACAGGCAATGGAAAAGTACAGTGCTTTACTATTATACAGTCTTGGGTTTAAAACAGCATGTCTGCCCCTTCTCTTACTGCATAACCATTTATTATCAACACAAGGGTACCAGCACACTGTCTCTCAACATTCAGGACAAACAGAGTTTGGAAGGTCAGCCCGGAAACCCCCTTCTCAGAGCAATGGCTGGTTAGCTGTACACTGAAGTGAAGCACCAGACTTTGCTATCAAGCTCCCTGATCTCCTGCTTCCTTCTTAGCTTGAATTTTGATTTTCTCTTCCTACTCACCAGCTTTGAGCCCAACATTTCCGTGTCATTATGCTAATATCCAATTATTTTCAAGGCCGTTCACTGGTTTTCTACTATGTGTAGCTAACATTTAAGAGTAGGCTGGTTTTTGACCCCCTCTACTGCTGTAATTTGACCACATTTCCACTATCTCATCGCTATATTGTTCAGAGAAGTAGAGTATGTTTACTGAGAAGATCATCAGTGCTGCACAGACGCTAATATTGCTTCACAGCCTTTGCTGGAAACTGCGATGTTTAGCCCTTCCTGTAGATTGGGCCATAAACTCAGCACTGAGGTAGAGGAAATAGCCAAAGATTACACATTCATGATAGTGCCAGGATTCATCACAGATATTTAGTTGAACATACTATTATCATTCTGCTCGATGTATAATAGAAAAAATTATGTAATATATTGATCATTGACTTAATTTATAAAATTACGAAATGCAAAGAGGAAGTATAGACATTTGGTGAGCTAGTGAAAAAAGTCCAAACATTCAAAAAAAGGAATAGAATGTTGAAATTATTTTGATTTACAAACAATGTATGCTTTCAATTGCCCAGCTGTTTGTCTGTCTGATCTAGCATCCCTGTTCAGCAGCTATTGCAGTCTCTACTGTGAAAGGTGTTACCCAAAGGCTTGAATGAGTTTACCATGCTCTCTGTGTTTACTTAAGAATGATAAAAATTTTATTCCATAATTACAATCTCTACTATGTTAGTAATTCACCTTTATAGGGCCAAATTTATTGCCTGAGTACTTGCGAAGACAGTCGGAAAAATATATTGCACATAAGTTAATGTGTCTTCCTGCATGCTTATGACTTCAGAAGCAGCAGAGGCTACGTGATGATGGGAAATACACCTGCAGTTTATTGGCAGTTGATTTGATTCACGGAACTGCAATGTGGGTGACTATGTGTTGATATATTTTGGGTTTAAAATAAATTACAACCTATTAACTATTTATTACAGGGTTAAACAAATGAACGAATATACTTCACTGTGCTTTCTTCTGTTGGAGTCGACGAAACAATTACCAAATAAGAACCAAAACCGATCATTTCTTCCAATATTTATAGTGAGGTAATAAAGAGTCACTATCACTGAGACAAGGTGTATTCTTACATCAAGTATTGGATTGGCTACATAATTACTAACCTGAAATTTCTAAATAAATCAAATAAATAAAGCAGGAGTTTGCTCTTAGTATTTTGGGTTGTTTTCTCTATAACTTCCCTAATAAAATCTAGACATAAACACATAGGCAACTGTGGAAGATTTAACATAAAAGGGCCGCTAACAAAGTTGGACTAAAGAGAACACAATACTTAGGTTGACCCTTTTCCCATGTCAGTGAGGAATTTCCACAATATAGACCCTTTAAAATAAAAGTTTTAGAATGATCTTGGTGTAGACAATGTTTAGATAATTTTTTCAAGTCAGATAATGCCTGGCTATGGTGAATAATAGTTGAAACAAAGTGAAATGTTTTTAAACTTTAGATTTTTTTGGCTTTTATTATTAAGCTAGGGGACAAGTGTAAGGATTAAGTGAAACCCTAGTCAATTGCTATTTTCTACAATTGTGGAAATGTGTATATTCAAGGAATTTCCGGATGTTCCATACAGGACTTGAGATGTGGTAACTGGGATGGCTTAACGCCCTCTCTGCCCCCGACTCCTTGGCTTCCATCCCCATTGCGTTCCACAAGGGCTGTGACAGGAGACTAAACAGTAAGTGTTGAATAAAACCATCCTTGTCATCCCCCTGTATTCACTGTCCACAGCCTGGTTTGCTTTCTTTCATCAGTCTCCTGGTTCTGTGCACAACACTCCTCTGTCTCCATTTCCAGGACATTAGCACAACTGCCCAGTTACTGTGGATGAAATGACCTTCTTTCTCATGGTGCCTTCAATTCGGGCAGGCTTGCTGAATCCACAAAAGTTGTGCGATATTGACACCTCCCCGTTTGTTCTCTTCTGTGTAGCCAGATGTCTTACTTGACATTACCAGTAGACAGATTAACTGCAAACAAGAATTGTACTCTAGAACCGATGGCTGAGGGAGCAGGAGGGGACAGTCAACAAGCAAGGCTGACAACTGGGGAATGGATGCCAACCTGCGAAGAGATGGGCCATTTATGAGTTACTGGACCACAACTTGGTAATCCATTTATGAAAACAAGCCTTTGCAAGCGCTTCCTGTTCAGCTTCAGATTTCATTTCTTAAAGCAGAAATTCTCAGAAACAACCTTGACGAAGAAGAGGCTATTTGCAGAATCTGTTTACTTAAGAAAAGTTAAATGGTGCATGGAACATCTCTGTTACCCAGCGTACAACAGTGACTGCCTTTAGCTTTTTAAATTGCATTTGCTATTTGCTTTTTTTCTGTCAAGTGACCTACGCTTATTTATGTTGGGAGGCATCAGATAGTGCCTGTTGGTTTTCAACTAATGCTGTGATACAAAGACAGTATTTAAAGGAAAAAAAATAACTCTGTTTGCTAAATCTGACAGCAAGAGTTGGTTTTCAGTGTCCAGCATGGTAAATGTTTACAGAGAACACGGTGCTGAGCTACAATGTCTAGATTTTTCTATGACTTGCCTTCCTCTTTCCCTCACATCTCATGGAAAAAAATATAAGATTTTGATTCAGCTAGCTCAGGTACAAATCTGAGCTCTATTATTTCATAATTGTGCTATCTTTGGCAAATTAGTTAGCCTCTCTCTGCCTCAGATCCACCTACAAGATGGAAATGGTGATTACAGTAAATTCCTGATAGAACTGTGTAGAGAATGAAATGAAACCACCTATGTAAAGCTCCTTCAGCAATAATTAGGATGCCGTAGGACTTCATAGATGCTATTTGTACCCCTAGTAGCAGTGCTTCTAAAACTATGTCTCTCCCCGCCATGGTGGCTTCCCAGGCTTGTGATGGTTGAGAAAAGAGACTCTTACTAAACCATAGTCTATGCCAACAATTGTGTTTGGAGTGTTACCTCAACCCAAAGTTAAGCTCCGGTCTGCATCTGCTGTGGCTGCATGAGTGCATCCCAGATACACATGCTACAGGTATGGGCACCAGAGTGGTGTTATTAAAAGGTCTGGAATTTTTGCAGAGTGGGATTTTCGTTGAGGGCTGTAGTTCATTGAAGTTAGACCTTCAAAGCGGGTTGTGAAGGTCACTTTCCTTCTCTTCCTTTATTTGCCCTTTTTCTAGTTTATGAAGCAATAGCTTTGCCCAATCAAATAGTCCACTCTGACATGCCAGAGGGTCCAAGGAGAAGCTCTCCAGAACCTTTTTTTCTTCGTAAGTTAAGTAACCCTGCTGTCCTGTTACCACAACAATGCTGAGTAGCTTAACATCTTAAAGTTGTAACAGAGGGTCAGGAGCGAAATGCGTGAAACAGAGATCACGTTGTCACAATATGGAAAACAAACTGACAAATGTCCATATATGAGGATGCAGCAATTGTCAAAGGATTTTTAATGTTTAAATAATTCTTAGTAATTAATAAAATAAATGGGGAGACCAATGGTACATGTGAGGGATGAATGCTATTCAAGGGCATCTTTGGGTGGCACTAAAATCAATCTGTATCAAATTGCTTTCAAACTTTCTTAGAGCAGAGACCTGAGTTTTCTCCAGTACATACTTCACACAATAGTCAATTCTAACCCCAAATATGTCTGAAGTCTCACTTTTCAAAAATCGTGGTGTATTACAGATGATAGGAAGTATGCTGATAGCTGATTAAACATTATTAGCTTCATTAGAATATCAGTATAAACTATCCATATGTTAATCAATATATTTATGTTAATTGCTAATTTTCATGTCTCGCAACAAAGGTGCAAATTGTGGCATCATATGACCTTCCAGGCACACATGATGCCCGCAATGCTTTTTTTTTCTTACTAAGTTGTGCAACTGCTAAAATTAATTGCACTCCAGGGCTATTACAGTATGCATGAATTGTCAGCCAAATGAATGACAATTTTGAAAGAGAATGAAAGAATAGGGATTTAGATATGTTCTCAGTGAATGCTGCTAGCTACATGAAGCTGACATAATACCCAATTACAAAATCACTAATTAAAGCCATCAAATAAACCCATGCATTTGTGCCAAACACTGGATCTTCAAGTTCAGTTTCTGAAATGTCCAGTAGTCAAAATAAGAAAATCCTTTCTCAATAGTTTCTCTAAACATTTTAGTTTAAAAGTCACCATTTTCCACACCACACAATAAGCTGATTTTACTGTGCTCAATACCAATATGTAACAAAGTAGCAAGAATGTGACTACTTCTCTTGTCTCAGAACTCCAAGAGAGCTAAAAAATAAAACAGGCTTGCTTATTAAAGACTAGTGCCATAAAAGGGAAATCTCAAAAGTTGGAATTTATGGGAAATTTAATAACATGTTGCGACAAAACACCTCACATGCAAAACTTTGCTAGGAAGAAATCAAGCTAATAAAAATACAACGTGTGTGTCTACCATATTCAGAATTAAAGTGGCCATGGTCTCCAAGTTCCTCATATGCAGAACAGAACCTGCTTTCGTCATATGATATCCAATGACTAAATTTAAATAATATCCAAAATTTAAAGTGTGTGTGCACATCAACATATAGGCCAGATGTAACCACACACACAAATAACAGTCAGAAACTATGCTGTTGGGGACCAAAGATGTTTGCCTTGTTCTCTGCATACACAACTGTGGTTTTCACTTTAGCACCAAGTTTACTACCAGGAAACATCCATACTGCTGCAGACTAGACTGACTGCTCAGCTAACTCACAGAATAATACGACATAACAAGTGTCTCTTACAAGCCACTGGCTCAGGATAGGAAACAAGAAGGAACTGATCTATTCATTAATCCACGAGGCACATGAAGCTGATGTTGTCACTGTGGCTGTCTAACCTGACTAGTAACACACTTGTAGCAAGAAAGAGCTATAAGCCCACGAATAAGAAGCTCATGCTAGGGAACAGGAGACAGATTCTACAGGGGAGCTAGTGCAAGGTGCTTCACTGATTTCAAAAGCGCTTTGTAGATACCTTGGTTTTTAGTGCAGGTTTCAAAGGTTGTCTGGCAAGATCAGCACTTTACCTTGACTGTACTGAACCATACATGTTCAGAATAAATACTGGTGAGGAGTTTTCATGTTAGAAACAAGATGAATGTTAGTTTTAAATGAGTGAAGATTTGGAGATTTGAAGATTCAACTGTGATAAGAATTAGATTTACTGTAATACCAAAAGAGGTGATGCAGTTTTTTCAAGTTCATGTTGCTGTAAGTGACAAAATAATAATTCATCCTCCCTTCTCTCATACCTAATGGTACCTAGATGTGGGAGGTTTTTCTGTCTATGTGTTGTTTTTATTGCTGGGTACCCCCCTCCCCCAACAGTACCTATAGCACCTGAGACTTTTAATCTAAAGGGATGAAATGGACTCTAGAATCCCACAGACCTAGCACTCGGAAGGCCAGCATCTGTAATTTTGTTTTTATACAATAAACAGATAGTAAATAAAAGTTGTTGTTTGCTTTGTTTCTTCCCTATTGTTGTGATAGAGTTCCAGAATAAAGGCAATTTATGAAAGAAAGGGTTTATTTGGGGCTTACGGTTTCAGAGGGTTAGCGTCAATGTGGAGGAACAGACTACGCAAGTGGTGGACAGCTGGAGCAGCAGCTAGGAGCTCACACTTCACACAGTTAACAGAAGAGAGGGGGTGCAGCCCTATGGCAGAGACTTTTCAAATCTCCCCCTTCCCCTGCAGTGTTATACCTTTTCCAAAGAGTCACACTTCATAATCTTTCCCAAATGGCCACCAACTTGGACCAAGGATTCAAATGCCCAAGACTCACGAGGGACTCTTATTCAAACTACTGTAGGTCCTGCACAGGCAGGTCCCATTCTGGAGTACTTCACTTAGAAGTAGCAGGACTCCTGATGTTATGGATAACAAGACTCCATAGCCTTGATGTAAAGCTCCAAGTTTTAATGCCCCTGAGTATTTGTGAAAATCTACTCCCTAAAATTCTGAAACTGTTTGAGGAAAAAGTACTGAATCACTTCAAGATCCAGGCATAGGTAAATACTTCCTGAATGAGATTTTGGACACTCAGGAAATATTGCCAGTAATTGATAAATAGAATTTCATTAAGTGAAAAAGCTTCTGCTCAGCAAAGAACACAATGAAGTGAAGATACATTCTGAAGAATGGAAGAAAATCTTTGCTAGTTATACAGCAGATGAATGGTTAATATGAAGAACTTACAGAGCTGGGGAGAAGGCTTGGTCAGCAAAGGGCTTCCCTTCCAAACGTGAGGGCCTGAGTTCAGTCTCCGATAACTACATAAAAAACAAAATGTGTTGATGCAGACTTCTAATTCTGGAACTGGGTGAATGGAAACAGGCAGAACCCTGAGGTCTACTGGATAGCCAAACACAAATTTCGCAGAATACTTTCTTTACTTTTTTTATTTTGTTGATATAGGGTTTCTCTGAAGTTTTGGACCCTGTCCTAGAACTAGCTCTTGTAGACAAGGCTGGCCTTAAAGTCACAGAGTTCCCCTGTCTCTGCCTCAAAAGTGCTGGGATTAAAGGCGTGTGCCACCACCCACCTCCCAGCCCCCAAAATACTTTTTAATAAAGGTTTATTTGCATTTTAATTGCATTCATGTGTGTCTACCTGTATATGGATCTGTACATATGAGTGCAGCTGTTCACTGAGTCCACAAGAGAGTATTGACCCTCATAGTGCTGGGGTTATACCCTGTGTTGTGCTGGGAACTAAACTCAGGCTCACTGCAAAAGCAGTACTCAGAATTTTTTTTTTCAGATGTGGATCCTACTCTATAAGATATGCAAATGTATGTAGATTTAAATGTGGGTAACACCTAAATCTCTAACACAAAGATAAGACAGGAATAAAAATAGGGGATGAAGATGTAGGAGAGGTGACACAAAGGAGACACGGAACATTGAAATGGAAAAGGCAGTGGACGAGGTGGCTACAAGCAGGATTCAGGAAATGAAAGGGCAAGAAAATCCAACACAACACACCTTCACAACTGGCATAATGATATCACCTTGTATGCTAATTTTCAAGATTAATTATTGAAATATTAAAGTTATATAATTTGCAACAGAATGTATACTTCTAGAGATGATTGTAGTAATTAAATTAAGTCTGTCTCACAAAAATAATATCAAATATAGAATGTGTAGACATGTCATGGAAGTAGAAGTAAAACTTCCTAGGGGAACACGGATGACTCAGGGAAGGGTGGAGGGACATGGGAGCAATATGCCCAATGTAAATTCCTATTTATATGAAGATGTTATTGTGTACCAAGCCCAGCAAACATGAAAACAGAGTGAAACAATACAACATCTTATTCCTCTCCCCCCATACCACACTTCTTTAAAAAGAGATCAGTCCTCTATTTCTGATTTTCCATATCCATGGCTTTTAATACTGTTTGTTTTTGTCTAACTGAATAGAAGGAACAGGAACTTCAGCCCCATTTCCAAGCTATCCTTGTATCAGATTGCCCACACACTGAAGCACAATGTAAGTACTGTAAAGGAGCCCTGTTAGTTTTATGGACCAAGGACAAGTGGATAATACTGGCTTCCAAGGTCAGGACAAATGAGTGCACTGTGTTTTCCCTATCTCCCACTCAGACACAAACACTGAACTTTCACACTGAGCACATTCAGGGACATAACAAAAGTGTATGGTACTAAAAACGAGGAATAAAATCCCTTTTTCTTAGATAAGGAAGTATCTCCTGCTAAACTCTACACTCAATGACCAATACCTCTCTCCAATAATCATTTAGGAAAGTCTATTGTTCATTGTGGAAAACTTTAGCATTATTCATATAAACACATATTCAAGAAAAGATACAATATAAACAAAATGGACATAGAGATAAATAAAATATTTCCTTAAAATCTATCTTCTTTCTGTACCATACGAGATGGCTCCTGACATGAAACAGAAATTTTGAATTTTTCTTTTAACAACATGCTTTTATTTAGAGAAGGATAGCCATTGTCCAACTCCAAAGAAAGCTCTTATTTTTAAGGAGAGATGAATACATGTTCAAATAATCAAATTTTACCATGCAGATAATACAGCATCATAAGGCAGATTTCTCTTTGCTTGTTGATTCTTTCTGGATAGCTATCTTTTTATCTTTAGGCAGAAACTAGCAGAGACTGATTGTGTCATTTCTAGAGGAGACATTATTCCTAGGAATTACTTGTCTACAGTCTCTTTTTAGATTTCCTATTATTCCACAATTAAAACATTTGGCATTTTGGTGTCTCCTCATACCATTGGAAATTGCTTTTCCTACCCAAGCTTCAGTACTATAGTCAAATGTTTCAACTTTAATTGTACGCATCTATGGTGCTGATCTAACCTTTAAAGGTCCAAGGATCTTCTTACATTCTAAGATGCACACATTTGCATGAGCACATGTGAATGCACATACATGAATGAATGCACACATGACATAGTCTTACATTTTAGTTCTTTGTATGAAGCTCTGTATTATCATGCACTTTGATTCATCTTTCCTGACCTATAATCACCACAACTGAATTAAGGTGACAATTGTTTGGGAAAAATAAAAAAATTAAAATGTTGACTTAAAATTATGAAGTAAAGGGTTTTTGTTTTTATCCTAGAAGTTTGTGAAGTAAAAAAGTCTCCATAACTATCCATTTTGTCTCAATTTCTAGTTCCTCTTTGATTTTGGTAATTTGTGTTTGGTGGACTTGTTTTAAATGTGGGATATATTAGAATAGATGCTGTAGTTGATGCTCTTCAAGTGTACATGCCCAGAATTGAGACATGTCATTTCTTCTCCAGTCTCACTGGATAAAAATGGCTGGAAGTTAACACGGAAAATCTTAGGATTCAAATACTCTCCTAAGGCCTTTACGTGGGCATTCCTCTTTTGAGCATCAAATCATTTCATGCGTACACTTCTTTACTCTTTTCTAATTACAGCAGAGATAAGGAATGTGAAAAAAACCTGCCTGATGGCAAGCAGTGTTAAAGACGATTTCAAAATTCACACATCTGATTTGAGGATTGTGTTCTTGATTTTATCAGTAAATCTATTTGTTTGAAAGATGGCTCAGTATTTTTTTTATTAATAACGATGATTTACCAGGCAATACAAATTAGAATTTCACTTCAATTCAACTTCATAGCCATTCCAATGAACTGGATAGTCTCACTGATCAAGTCCCTCAGACTAGGTTAGAGAAAAGGCATTCTTATGGGGATTGCTGTCTGTTGAGGAGGTGAGCCTACTAGGGAGGGAAAAGCTGGTAGTGCAGTCAAATCAAGGCCTCAGTTATTCCCCAGCAACTACGGGGCTAGATGGCCCTGCAGAATTCCACAAATTGAAAGTGACAGATATTTAAGAAGTTTGAAGGGCAGGTACCTAGTTCCATTCAGGATGTCAAATGTGCCTGGAAAAAAGGAATAACTTACCTACTAAGGAAAAATAAACTTTCACAATAGTTATAGTGATTCTGTTTAGAGTGAAAAAAATAACTGTAATACATAGACATCCAAACCTGACAGAGCACTGTGATTGCTATTGGAGGATAACCATTATTCTCCAGAACCTGACTATTTCTGTAGCTACCACATACTTAAGTCATCAAATATAGAGAAATAAAAAAATCAAGCTGACACTTGTATGAAAATCTTAACCATTCTGGCTACCTTCCATAGAGCTGGATGATACTATGTATGCTGGCAGAAGAGAAAACTAACCAGTAATCTACCCGAGCTATAAACCTTGTGAATTCTGACCTGGTAAAGGATGCTCACTGGTTCAACAGTGCCAAGAACACAATGAGAGTAACCAACTTCTTTCAAATTGGATTAAAGTCCCACCCTACAAGATGAGACCCATACCCGATATCATTATCAGGCTGAGAACCCATGGCTAGACAGACCATTAAGTCCTAGCCAGAAACTTACTACTATTATTCTGCTAAGACACATAGCATGAAACTGACTGTTAATGACTTATTGTGAAGTCCACAGGTCAATGCATTGCTCAGAAGAGCTTCTCTTTACAATAGATATTGATTAACATAGAAATCTACAACTGGCTATATTTTTATAGAAAATAATAGACAGTCAAATATTCAGTCATAAATGGAACACATATAAAACACTCTTCCTGCCAAGGCTTAGAAAGTATTACAGAAGAAAATGTGGAAAGATTGTAAGAGCCAGAGGTGGTAGATGACTACAAGAAAACAGTGTGTTCTAGACAAGGAGTGTTACACTGGGTATGACTTGGGCATACATAAGACTGCAAAGTACAACCTCACAGTGACATACTTCCTCCAACAAGGCCATACTACTTCATACCTACTCCCACAAAAATCACACCTCTTAAAGTGCCATTTTCTAGGAGCTTATGGGGGCTACTTACATTCAAACTACCACAATGAACATTTCTCATAAGAGTTGAGGGTGCTCCCAAATACCACCTAACAAAAAAAAAAAAAAAAAAAAAAAAAAAAAAAAAAAAAAAAAAAAAAAAAAAAAAAAAAAAAAAAAAAAAACCAACACCAGACATGAGAAACCTTCCTTTGGGTTGCTGGCTGGGTCCATCGAAGAAACTCCCAAAATACACAGTTCTCTTTATTGCCCTTAGTTACCGTCCAGAGTTGGGAGCTAAGTCCCTATTGCTGAAAGCTACTTTGCATTTCAGAAATGGAGCCCAGAGACCCTGGAGATGGAATGGACTTGAATGCCCCCTCCCTAAGGACTAACTTTCATGGGACCAGAAGGCACCATGCAAGCTTCCAAAGAAGGAAGGGAACCAACAGTCCTACCCAGTTGTGATATCTATGAATGACATCAGCGACTAGCATGGCATGATGACCGTACAGTAATGGCATGTATACCTTGGTGGTAACCAACAGCTCTCTAATTGAACATAAGACTCATGGAACAAGAGGGAAACCATGTCTGGTACTGCAAACCTAGCTAACTGCTCAGTGTCAGCAAAATTATGGTCATAGGAGAAGAATCTACAACCACTAATTTCCCAAACCAGTGTAATGCCAACAGTCTATAATCGGTTGTCCTGATTATACCCACAGATGAGTGTCATCTTCACTCCCTCATCCAGGAAACTTCCCTTTGCAACAGATGGATCATTACAGAAAACCATAACTAATCAAAACGCAGAGCTATGGCTCCCTATCCTAATGGATGCATCTACAAAATACACTTGAGGCTCAGGGAGAATTGAGGGAGAAGGGATGGAATATTGTAAGAGTCAGAGCTCCGGTCAGGACTTTCCTGTGAGACTCTGTATTTCAGCAACACCAGACGCTGTATATATAAAGTCTCTCCAGCATGACCTGCTACAACTTAAGCTGAACAAGGGGGACGCCAAGAAACATGCCAACCTGGGTGGGGAGGAGTGCACAAGTCCTCTGCTCTACACAAAGAACTATAGGCGACTGAGTAAAGCTGTTGAATTATCACAGGTCGAGAATTACCAGGCTAGCGACAAGGTAGACCGATAATATTTTTCTTTATTTTAAGAGTAAAACTCACTAAACAGGAACCAGGAATGAGAAGTCCAACCTCAGCTGTGTAGCGTGGGAACCACACAGAGAAAGCAAACCTTGGGCTGCCCAGCGTTTTTCTTCAGGTACCCAAAAGGTAATGCCCCTAACTTGGTCCCACTTCTTAAACTTCATTGGCTGACAGAGATTCCCCATCATAAAGCTGGAAGCAGAGAGGTGGCCCTTCTCAAGGAAGAACACACCAATTGGTTATCCAGGGCTAAATGGTCACCCTGAGAACATATATGCAAGTAATAATATATGGACTTAAAAGGGTTATATTTGAATATATCTATATATTCGTAAAGCTTTACAGTAACCATTAGTAAAAAAGAAAAAAAAAGAGGCCATGAATTTAAAGGAGAGTGGAGAAAGTTATATGGGAGGAAAGGTGGGGAGAAGTGTAATTATAATCTCACAAATTAAAAATGTACAAATCTCTCAAAGAATGAATAAAAATTTAACTGCAGCATACATTCTCTCTTAGAGACACAAGACATTAAAGTGTTTAAAAATTACATGCAAAATTGTGAAAGCTTAGCAATACAATTGAGACGTATTTATATCATAACAATAGAACTCCCGTGCCAGCAATATCTAAGTTTCTGCTAAATTAGGTTTGCTCAGCTGTAACTCACATATGTGTAATTAACTCTGCTCAGAGAGGGTAAGAGAATAGAACTCTGTGTGCAAACATATTTGTGAAAATTGATATGCTGGTATAGTTTTATGTACTTACTCTAGCTCAAATAATTGAATGGTTAATTTAAAAATCATGAATAACAGTCTTAAAATATTCTACTTTATCTGGCTGATTTAACAGCAATTGAATGAACTGTTAACATTTTTTCTTCTAAATTACAGAACTTGTCTGATAGTGCTTTTGAAAGGCTTTAATTTCAAATGTATTGAAAAGTGAATCTTTTTTTTTTTTTTTGTGGTGTAGGAAGGTACTTCTGTCTATATTTTGCTTTTATTGGTTAATGAATAAAGCTGTTTCGGCCAGTGGTTTAGCAGAATATAGCCAGACTGGAAGAGATAAAGAGAGAGTAGGCTGAGTCAGTGAGAAGCCATGTAGCTGCCTGCAGGAGACAGAGGCACTGGAACCTTGCCAATAAGCCACAGCCATGTGGCGATACACAGATAAATAAAAATGGGTTACTTTAAGATATAAGAGTTAGCTAGAAATATGCTTAAGCTATTGGCCAAACAGTATTGCAATTAATACAAGTTTCTGTGTAATTATTTTGAGTGTGAGAGGCTTCCACCAACAATTTCGTATTTAACAAATATGAGCTAAAGAAGACAATCCTGAAATGTGTAAATCCAACAGGACAGGAAACTGGTTCAACAGGAGAGTTAGAAGCAGTATGAGAATAGATGGGGCTGGAGAACATTGGATGGAGGGGGCTTTAACATTTAGCAGAAACAGTGAAGCCACAGACATCAACACAGATCCCGGCTATGGCAGGGCCATGGACCCAGACATGGCCCTCCACTGCAGTGTGGGTACAGACAATACTATGGCCTCAGTTGACAGCTCTTACCATGCAAACCAGCCTGGTCCCAGCAGTAGCAAAGCTCTCAGACACCAGCATGGTCACAGGTTGCAGTCCTGCCCTTGGGCATCTGTGTGGCCCCTGACACATAACCAGGGACATCAAGCTAGACCCTGGCAACTGCAGGACCGTGAACCTGGGCAGACATGGTCTCAGCAGTATTCTGGGCCAAGTTGTCACCGTGGTCGCAGGTGGCCTTGCAGACCCCCCAGAGTGGCCTGGTCCCTGTGGTAGTGCAGTCCTCAGACAGCAATGTGGCCCCAGGAGGCAGCCAAGACCTTTGTTCCCTGCATGGATTCCAGAGGAGACAGGAACCACAAACATCAACACAGGCTCCCTCAGCTGCTCCAGGGTCAAGCCCTTGCTTCTATAGCCCAGGCCCAGAAATCTCCCTGGACTCGGGTGGCCAACATCAGCCCAGTTCCTCACTACCCTCACTTCTCCAGATCCACCTCTCTCCCCAGGCCACAAACCATTCCGCTTCCTGGTCTTTTCCACTTTCCCACCCCGTATGCTCTCAACACAAGGGTTCCCGACAGAAGAGCACCGGGGCTGGTGATTGGGTCACAGGTGGTGCTTGGTTGAGTACATACGGAATGGTGTGGAGCTGTTGCCTTGCCTCTCTATCATGACCGGGGTCTACAGGCCTCAGGCAGCTCTTGGTACGATAGTTCCTGATCACCTGGTACCAGAGATGGGCATGCTCATGGTTGATTGTGATCCCCCTCCCCCCTCAGGACCGCGCACAAAAGGTCTTGGGGAGCCTCATCTGTGTCCTCTACCAGTTCAGACACTAAAACATTTTTAATATCACCAATCACAATAAATGAGGAGTTAAATTTATCCAAAGGCAAAAACCATAAAATTGAATAAAATGTAGAACTCCTATGTTACATCATTTGTAAGTAAAACAAAATATCAAGTAGAAAACAAAGGGAGGAGCAAATCACAGAATCACAAAATGGTGTGCAACAAGTAATTGGAGAGAAAGCTTTAGCATTGATCAGAAGACCAATAAGACTAAAGGCAATTAAAAAGGACCGTGAGATCAGAGGCTTGCTGGACACTTACTACAAACTGATTAAAATTTTGAGGAGTCTCGTTTGAATAAGATTGTTCTGTGTAGAGTGAGATATTAATTGAAATCTGACAAAGTTTTTGTAGCTACTGGGTAGGGTTGATGGACACAAAAGATGACTGTTTAGAGCTGAGTTTTTTAAAGACCAAGTAAAAGTAAACAATTTTTTTTTCAGAGAAAACTGTCTGTCCTAATGAAGCTGGGTTGAGCATAATTTATTTGCATGAATGAAATTCCTGGAAATTTCTCAAACAATACAATTATTTTTAATGTCATTATCTTGATCAAAAATTTCCTGGAATAACAATTTTTGTTAATTAACATTGTGAAATAGTGAAATTGCCTTGACGTACAGTGACGTTTTCTAACTTTATCAGTTGTGACTGCTAATGGTTTGGCATCTCAAAATTATAAAATCTACAAAATTAAATGTTAAAAATAAATTTGTGTAAATTCTTAACATTTGATGCAAAAATGGTTCTAGAACCTGAGAGTAAAAAAAATGCTTTCTTATTGTTTTTTGGTTTTGTATAATGTCAGTCAAATCCTTAGATAATTCTGCAGAAGAAGGAATGTTAAAGCCTGATTTTACATTTGTTTTAGTCAAGTATGTTTAGAAATTATATTTAAATGTTTCATAAAAAGTGGACAATTCATTGTTTAGTGTGTCAACGATTATTATAAATCTTTTTTCAAAGCTATATTTAAAACTCAAAAATAAAGTGCTAGGGGTTGGGCTTGTAGCATAGTGATAGAGTGTTTGCATAGCATGCATGAGGCCTGAGGTTCAATCCACTCTTCCTCCACTGCCCCAAAAAAAAATGATAAAAGAGCTAATCTGGTAGACGAATGAGAATTGTTAAAAACAGAACTTTAGTTTGTTAAGTAATTTTTGCATAGAAAGTATCCCATAACAAACCATAAAGATTGCTTCCTCAAAATATATACTAACAAATCCTACATAAAATAAAACTATAACTTTTTTTAAAAGTTATTTTAAAAAGGAAAAGAGTTGAACAAATCCATTAAAGTTAGCTTTAGGTGAGGCTTAGCAGGGATGCCTAAGCCCAAAAGACATAGAAAGTACATACTGGACTACTTTAAAAACTTGTTTGCAAAAAGTTATAATTAATTTAACATTTAGCATGTGCATATATCAGGGAAATTTATTAACGTTTCATAAGATGAATACAAGATCAACCACCCAACACAAAGTCTAAGAGAATTAGGAAAAATTTCACAATGCAGAAATGGTGGAGACCAAGAGTATCTTGAGGCAGTTAGTGTCCAAGAAAGTTCAGGGGCATGTCTCTGTACAGCCATAAATTTGCAAAGACCAAAAGAACACACTTTTAGAAGTCTGTTGTCTTTCTAATGAGAGACAGAAAGAAAATGGAGGGTAGACAGTAAGTGCAATATGGAGAGAAACGAACACGGTGGGAATGATCTAATGGGAGCTCACCAAGGCCAGCTGGACTGGGACTGAATGAGCATGTGATCAAACTGGACTCTCTGAATGTGGCTGACAATGAGGGCTGACTGAGAAGCCAAGGACAATGGCACTGGCTTTTGATTCTACTGCATGGACTGGCTTTCTGGGAGGCTAGTCTGTTTGGATGCACACTTTCCTAGACCTGGATGGAGGGGGGGAGGACCTTTGATTTCCCACAGGGCAGGGAACCCTGACTGCTCTTAGGACTGGAGAGCGAGGGGTAGGGGGAGTGGGGGAGTGGGAGGGAAATGGGAGGAGGGGAGGAGGTGGAATTTTTTAATAAAAAAAAAAGAATAGAGGGAGGGGAAACTGCAATCAGAATGTACTATATGAGGAAAGAACAAAAAATAAAAATGAAGTGGTATATCATATTAGTGTTGCATTTTGTATCCTAAAGTCTGAAATTCAAATGTTCTAAATTATAAGTGGTTAAGGAGGCACAAAAGCAAGCTTTTTATTCATACTTCTGGACACCCAAAAACTGATGATATTGATTCAGTTGTAACAAAAAAAAAAAGTCATAAGAAAAAGCTGAAGAATGAGAAACTGTTGGAAAAAAGAAATGGTTTATTAAGATACCTTTTGAAAAATGTTTCTTATATTTTTATATTTCTAGGAGTGTTTTAGAGAAAAATTAGCTATCAGTGATGTTCTGGGGTCGTGGTGACTTGGAAAATTACAATCAGAGTATATGAACATGCATGTTACAGTTCTGATTATCCTTCCAGATGTATTCATGGATTTGAGAACAGATGTTTCCTTTTTGTTTTTTTCCTTTTAATCTTTCACAACAGTTTATACAACTTGACAATCCTAATTCATTTTCAATAATGCTCTACTTGAAATGTTAACCATCTTTGTATTTCATGACAATAAAATATTACTAACCGAGAAGATGCCAAAAATAAAGAAGAAAGCTCCTGGCCCTCCCAAAGCCAAAGTGAAGGTTTTCAAACCAAGAAGGCCTTGAAAAAAGGGACCACAGACACAGACAGAAGATCTGCATGTCACATACCTTCCAGCGGCCCAAGACCCCGGAGCTTCAGAGGTAACCAAAATACTCTCAAAAGACAGGAGGAACAAATCTGACCACTATGCCGTGTTCAAATTCTCCAAGACCACTGTGGTAGCCATGAAGACAGAACATAACACACACATGTTCCTTTGTGGATATCAAGGTCAACAAGCATCAGATCAAACAGGCTGTTAAGACACTCTATGGCACTGATATGGCCAAAGTCAACACCCTCTTATGGCCTAATGTAGAGAAGAAGGTGCATGCTTGTCTGGCTTCTGTATCTGATGCTCTGGGTAATGCCAACAAAATTGGGATCATCTAAATCGAGTCCCTCTGTGGATTATTTGTTTGACTATTGAAAGATGTATTTCATTTGTTTAACTATGTAAACATGTGCTGTATTTTGCCTGTCTGAGGACCTGATTGTTCTGATAAAAAGATGACCAGTCAATAGCAAGGGAGGAAGTGTAGATGAACCTTCTGGGCAGGGAGAGTCATAGGAGTAAAAGAAGAAAGAAAGGGGAATGGTATGTATATACCAAGGACCAGTCAGACAGGCACGGAGGAAGGGGAAAAGTAGGACATACAAAATGACCAAAAGGTAAAAAGCCCTAAGGCAAAACAGAGATAAATAGGAACAGTTTAAATGAAGTTAAAATAGTTAGTTGAACAAGTCTAAACTACGGTCAGGCATTCATATCTTTATTTGGGAGCAGGCTGATGTCCCAAAGGAAAAAAAAAATGCAACTATAGATAGTGTCCAAAGTAGAGCTTTAATTTCTACATAGGGCCTGAGAAAGCTGAGAAACAAAAAAACAAAAACAGCATAAAAAAAGAATGAAAAAGAAACAAACAAAGAAAGGCAGGAAGAAAAAGATGTAGCTTCTTTCAGAGGCACTGCTGTGCAGCAGGGCACTTGAGCAGCCAGCACACTAAGTAGAAAGAGCAAGTAAAGTAAAAACACCTGCCATAGTGCGGGCACCAATTTCCTAGAGCTGGGCAGCTAAATGCAGTTCTCAGCCAAACTGTAAGGCTTAAATTTCTGTTCTTGCAAATACGAGAAGGGGCAAGACCAACTTCTGGAGCCACACAACAGAGGCTAGGTGTAGCTTAGCAATTTAATGTTTGGCTCATGTGGTCAGAGAATGCTACAGGTGCACAGTAAAACAAGTCCAGACCAAAAAAAGTCTTTAAACAGTTTACAGGGTCAATAGGTGTTTAATAAAGAAAAGAAAATGGGAATAAACTGTCAAAGGAAAAAAGAAATAGTTTAAAAATAATTCAGTAAAGTCTTTAAAGAAAAAGTAAAGTAATATTTTAAAGAAGCCACTCAAAGATGGGGAATACGCAGGGAATCTGGATCTTACATAATGCTTTGTTGACTGAATTTTTTGAATGCTGAAGAAAACATGACACCTGTCGAGAGGCATGGGATTGCAAAAGGAAATGCTGAATTAAATCAGACTAGATACTTTAGGGATGTCTTAACTTTGAAACAGAATTCAGAAAATGTATTAAGTTGGAGGAAAGGTTATGCTTTTGTATCCACAGGAGAATGAAAAGTTGTGGATTCCTTCTAAATTAATGGAGAACAGATTTCATTAGGGGAGACACCCCGGAAATTTTGCTATAGATGTAAAGAAATAAAATTAAAAACACTACAAGACAGGTGATGGATATGCTGATCACGTGACATGGGAACAGCTCTGAGACATCATGAGACAAGATAAATCTTGTTGGTTACACAATCCTCATGAATTACAATTACATGTCATCCCTTCATATGACATGGATAGATGTTTGGTTATATAGTCCAAACATACCTATAAAGTTGATACATATCTTTTATTTGCTCAAACATAAAAGAAAAAATCATCTTTGGCTGGCTTGTGTACAATGGATTTGAAAATGAGGTTGTTATAACTATCGTTTTTCTTGTTACCAAATTCAGAAAAGAAAATTGCATAAGAAATGCAAAGTTTGTAAGGTTAAGAAATGTAAGAGCTTAAATTGTTCATATAAGATGATGTTTTAAGGTCTGAAAAGATAATTTTGAATTAGGAAAACAAGTTAAGAAATTAAGTACACATTTACTAAGGAAAATTAAGTATACATCTTTGGACTTACCAAGATAGGACAGATAAAGGAGTATTTTCTCTGAATTTACCAAATGCAAATGGACTAGATATTGTAAATTTAATTCTTACTCAATAATTAATTGTTCTTATTATATATAGCCTTGCTATGCTAAAGCTTAAGCCTCTTTTTATTTAGATAAAAAGGGAGAAATGCTGCAGGATATTTAACTATGCAGAATGCATGTTAATATGTATTGCACTCAGTTAACTATGTAAATAAATGCTATATTTAACTTTCAGGATATTTGTTTAACTATGTAAAGATGTGTTGCTGTTTTACCTTGCCTTACTGATGTATAGTTGGAAATTCTTGGCCACGACAGTAAGTAGGAATAGGAATTTAGGCTCAGAAAAAAGGAAAAGGTGATGACAGGGAGATGCCAGGGGCCAGCCAGCCAGACATCAAGGAAGCAACAAAGTATACAGATTGCAAGAAAGGTAATAAACCCTTAAACCTCGAGGTAAAATGTAGATGAATAGAAACTGGTTATATTAAGTTATAAGCGCTAGTAGGACAAGCCTAACCTAAGGTTATGGACTCAAAATTAATAAGTCTTCCTGTCTTTTTTGGGGAGCTGGTTGACTGCCCAGAGAAATGCCAGCTAGAGAGTCCAGCTGGTTAATTCTAAATATACACTTTTTTCATCATTAGAAAAAAAATCCTTTGGGAATATAAAACTGGATATCCAGAATTATAAGAAAAGTAATATATTTTGTTTGAGAAAATTTTGCTTTGAATATTTAAAAAGATAAAAAGGAAGTCAATTATAAAATAAATACTTCTAAAACAATGTTAAGCTAGAACTAATTCTGCTGTTTGTCTGAAAGAGTATTTCCTTTTCCCATCATTTACTTATTTTTTTAATTTAGTTATGTTTGAGCCATTTTTAGAGTTAGAGTTTGAATCATTTTCATGAGTGTGTCTTGAAGCTTTCAGGTTTAGAGGTTAACAAATTGGGAATGTTATATTTGATCATTTAGAAAAATAAAATCCAAACAGTTTTATAATAAACTTTCTTTCTTTTCTTTTTCATATATTTCACATCCTGCATCTGGCTCACATTCACCACCCCATTCCTTTATATCTCCTCTTTACCCCTGCAACTTCCCCCTCAATGTAAAATAAAATAAGACTTAAGATAAAAAAAAAAAGAAGAAAATTCTCATTGTGGAAGCTGTGGTGTAACACGGTAAGTCACACAATATACCCTTTAGTCCCCATATCTACACTTTCAATTGTTTCTTGCAAAGAGTCATTGGTCTGGCTTGAGGCCTCTGTTTTCTGCTGTGTTATTGATACGGGATAACCACTGGGACTCCTCTTGGATAGCTTGTTGTTGACCTGTGTGGCGGAGATCCTGAAGCTTTGGTTCTTCGGGACTGGTCCCTTCATGTGCTCCACAGTTCATAGTTGAGGTGGATGTTGGGGTGGACCAAATCACAACCCTATTTCTGGATCTGGGTAGTTGCAGGATTGGCCAGCCCAGCAGCACTTCCGGGGCTTCACCACCAGGGTAAGCTGTCCTGAATTTCCCTGGCTAGTTTACCCCTTGCAATGATGAACAAGAGGTGGAATTGGTTCTCCTGCTTTCATGTCCTCAGGGTGGGCTCTTCCACACATCCACCACCAGGACCAGCTCTACTGTGTTACCTAGGTAATGTCCAGGGTCCACTCACTCAAGTACTGCAGCTGGTGAGTGGCAAGAACAGCTCTCCCACTCTTATGACCCCAGGGCCAACTCTTCCACCCACCCCAGGTGACAGGGTTAGGGGAGGAAGGGCGTTTCTTCCTTTCCCATGTCACCATGACGATGAGAGGGACCAGATCGCCTACGCTCACATTCTAAGTGTCAGTTAACCTACAAACCCTCACAACAGGGTCAGGTCTACTGTGCTGCTCAGGAGAAGTGCAGGACCCACTTACCTGAGTGCTGCAGCTGGTAAGGAAGAGGGTCAGCTCCCTTGTCTTCAGCAGGCGGCAGAGATGGGGATGGGGTATCTTTCCTTCAGCCTCACCACCGCATGGTAGATGAGGGGATATGGCCAGTATCCATTCTCATGCCCTCGGGGCAAGCTCACCTATTTCTCCCCTCTCCATGAACAGGGTCAGCTCTATAGTGCTGCCCTGGTGGGGTGTAGGACCCTCTCTCATGAGTGCTTCAACCCATTAAGACCAGCTCTCCCTAGTGTTAACAAGTAAGGGGCAGGATCAGCTCTGTACACCTATCCTCTCGGCCTTCAGTGGTATCAGGAGTCATGAACATCATTACAAACTGCAGCAGGCTTATGAACCCAGACATGGGCCTTGGCAGCAGCCCAGGCCAAGACATCACCAAGCCTTGATTGCCACCCATATCAACCAGTTCCCCACAGCTTTCACCTCTTCAGATGTAAGATATACCTCTGTCCACAGGACATGAACCATCCTCTCTCTCTCTCTCTCTCTCTCTCTCTCTCTCTCTCTCTCTCTCTCTCTCTCTCTCTCCTGTTCCACACCATATATTCACTCACCACAATAATGCCCATGTATTCAGTACCACAATTCACTGGGAAGGCAGGGTTTCTCCTTGGATCCCAGGCCTGTCTGCCTTGTCCCATACAGTCCGTCATGATACTTGGCAGGACTGTGCTTTCTCCTCTGAGCCCAGGGCAGGCCAAGAAAAAAAAAAAACTGTATAACATATATTTACACAACAAACTAAAGCTAGATATAAAAGTAATGGGAATAAAATTTTACCACAAAGTGAGGAGAAAATTCACATTGAATTATGAAACATAGGTAAGCAAGGTTCTTAGGTTTATGAGATTCTTGGTAAGGAGAAACTTTTACACATTTACCAAAAGACAATGCTGTTACAAAATGATTTTTCTACTACAAAAAGATGCAGTCAGGAAGCTGGTGTTGAATGGGCTTCAGAGCTAGAGATGAGGACCCACTGGTTGTGTGCTGGATCTGATCTCCAGAGCACATAAGCGGGATGTGGAGGTCCAAACGTGAAATCCCAACACCTGGAAACTAATTAGCGAATCAGATGTTCAAAGTTATCTTCAGAACCAGGAGTTTAAGGCCTGACTGGGATATTGACAATCCTGTCTTAAAGAAGAATTAAAGTCAAGTTTTTTTTCTTTTGCTGTAGTAAAATTCCTCTTTCCTTATTGTCTTTTTCATGAAAAATCACAACAGAAATAATATGTGAGTTGTTTTTAGTTATAAATGTTATTACTAAGCATTTATTATATTTTCTTCCTCAAACCGGGGTTTGTGTTATTGGTTATTATTCATGTTGTATGATACAAAGATCCTTAACAGCCATCCACCATTAACTGAAAAAAACTTTGAACATTTTGATTCACTTCATAGCTACTTTATTATATTTTAGTTACAATTTTTAAAAAAGTGATTGTCTCAAACTAGAAGCATCACTACACAGGGGTTATGTTCAAAATACATAATAAATATAACTACTTTCAATAACTATTCTACTTGTAATCTCTTTTTAATTACGTATAATTAAATTTTATTAAAGTAGTTCCACAGGATTCTGGGAAGGTGAAAATTTATCGGTCCTAGTCACCATTTAATAATTAGAACCTGAGAATACATAAGACCTTTTTCTCTGGAATTAAGTCGCAGCTCCGTTTCCGCAAGCTAATTGATCGCAACGTGAGGAGGGCAGAGGTAAGAACCAATTACCACACAGTGGTAGTCCCAAGTTAAGGATAATAGCAATTCGAAGCCTCTGAAACAGGTTCATTTAGGATTGTTTTTCTTCTACTTTCAAAGAACATGAACTCTTCCTCTGCAAACTACACACACTTTGCCTCTAGAAGAGCCAAAAGTGGGGTCAGGCATAGGTTGAGCTGTACACACATGTTTAAGAACCTAAACCTGACTTTTCTGGTCCTCTGGAAATGTTAATTCTGTCCCCACAGAACAATAAGTTTTACAAATATTTTCTAATATAAATTTTTCTGACTATATGCCAGATTGTGTGACCCCTGATAAGTCTATTAAGTGAAGCCCAATAACTCACTCTCAGGAGGAAAACTGTTAAAAAAGAAGTGTCATAGTTCAGTTGCTAAGAAGAGACAACATGTCCTTGTCAAGTCATAGAGAAAACGTTTAGTTGGGGCTGCTTTACAGTTCAGAGGTTCCATCCATTATCTTCATGGTAGGAAGCATGGTGCAACACAGGCAGACACGGTGCAGGAGCAGGAGTTGAGAGTTCTACATCTGGATGGGCAGGCTGCAGGAAGAGCGAGTGACACGGAGTCTGGGTTAAGTTTTTGAAATCTCAAAGCCTGTTGACTGAGATTTCTGCCCTACCTGGTCCTGCAGTTGTTCAGTCCCAAAGAAATGCACAGAGGTCTACATTAATTATGAACTGATTGGCCCAGTATCTCAGTCTTCTTATTAACTGTAAATAACTTATATTAGCCCATAATACTTGTCTGTGTTAGCCATGTGGCTTGGTACCCTTTTCTTCCTCTGTCATGACTGCAGACTGACTCTTTCCTTTTCCCAAAATTCTCGTTGCCTGCCTTTACTTCCTGCTTGATTACCTGCCTATACTTCCTGCTTGTCTACTGGACAATCAAGGTTTTATTAAAAATAATACAAGT
This sequence comes from Alexandromys fortis, assembly GCF_014885135.2. Taxonomy (NCBI): domain Eukaryota; kingdom Metazoa; phylum Chordata; class Mammalia; order Rodentia; family Cricetidae; genus Alexandromys; species Alexandromys fortis. The sequence goes on along the minus strand of NW_026067983.1, from coordinate 3,630,232 downwards.
GACAGGATAAAAGACCATTGTCCCACAGCAAAAGCCCAATCACTTCCTGTAACATTTACTCCAACAAGGCCCTACCTCCTGATAAACTTTCTATGAGCCTTGGGTCCCTTCTAAATGCAAACCACCATGAGACTTAAGGAGGGAAGTGAATCGTGGTGGCAAAGGTACTCTGGGTCACTACAAAGAGAGAATCTGCAACAGTTCTCTGCAGTCTTGTAGGTAGTGCTTTGGAAACAGTTCCTACGGGGATGAATTTGTTTGCATTCACACAGATGAACTCTAGTTTTCTTACCTCCTTACATAGAGAAACACATAGAAAATGAAAGATGATTATAACTGAGAAATATTATTCAAGTAAAAAGATGATTTTTTTTTCTATAAAAACTGAACTTCAAATCTTAAAAATGAGAGTAATTTTAGATCACAGTTATTTACTATTTTAAGAAGACGTAAGAGAAATTATGGTTAAAAGTAGTTTCTATTTATTAGCTTTTAATTTGAAAGAAAAAATTAATACAATTCAATATTAAATAAGTCTATCTTTGGTGACGTATCCTAACTCCACTTACAGTGTATAAAATGTGTATAAATATATTTATATATATATATGTATAAATAATTTTCCAGATTTTTGATGCAAGAGAAAACTTCTGGTCACCTACTACCAAATATAGACATTATTCAACAGTGTAACCCAACTGTACTGCAGCAAGTCCCGAGGTGAAAGAAGAATGGGAGGCCTGAGCCCTGCCTAATCAGCCACGATGCTGTGTACTGCTTAGTCAGCCAATACACTAGAGCAGGTAGAGAACTGTTCACATCCACACTAAAATATAATAAAGAAATTTTGAAAACATATGTGGAAACTTAAAATCTTGGAGTATGTGTGGGTGTGCCGGTGTGCTGTAAGGTCACAGAAGTGACCCTGCTGTTTGACGAGCCTGGCTAATTGATAACTCTTTTGTGTCTAAATCTTTACATGCAGCTTTGATTTTTACGTACATTTTGGAGTCCCTGACTTCCACGATTGTCAAATAAACCAAATCATGGATGGGATCAGAAAGCAAAATCTCAATGCCTTCTCCTCGATCGGATCTGAGGATGCCTGACAGGCCTCCCCACTGAAAGTGTGGATCTAGAATGTTTGCAACCAACCATAGCTGAGGCCAGAAACCTGATTTTATGTTAATGTTACAAAAAAACTTCTTGGTCCAAAAATCCACATAGATTTTAACATAACAGCTGCACAGAGAAACGTTGAAGGCCTTTAACTCTGAAATCCCACAGAAGGAAGGCTCACCTACTAAAAAAAAGGGGGGTGGAGAAAGCACTCAAATGATTCAGACTCACATAAAATTGCTACATGAATTTTGAACACTAAAAATACCCTCAGCATAGGTAAATGGTGTTAACAGGCTCCACAGTGAAGGCTGGTTTCTAAAATAAACTTTGAGCTGTTTATAGCAACAAAGAGGAGTACTTCAGGAAGATGATTACCCATGGATCAAAGCTCCATTTAGGCTTCCAAAAGCAGAACAGTTCTCATTATCAGAAAGGACTTTTAATGGGTTGTGCCTGTGTCCGTTTTTATTCTAGTTGCAATTAGGTAGTGCAGAAAGTTGCAGACTGGCTGTGACCTGTACTACTAAAACAGGAAAAGATGAGAATGTCGTTTGGTTTAGTTTAATTTTTGTTTTTTTTTTTGGGGGGGGGCTTTTTTTCTTTTATTTAGGAGCAGTGCTTTCCTAACTCTTGCCAAGCTCCCTAATCTGACATCACCCCATCTGTACCTCCCAATGACCCCAACATTCCAACCCCTGCCTCATATTACATCTTCATACTGAATGAAAACCCAGGGCAGTATTTCTGATGGCCTTGCCTATCTAGGTCCAAACCCAGGGAAGTATTTCTGATGGTCTTGCCTATTTAGGTCCAAACCAGAGTTTGTTTTCCTCATAGCAAACTCCTGCAATTGGGAAACTCACCATGGCCCAGTGCCCTGTAAAACAGGACTCAGCTGGAGCACTTCAAACTGGACTTTGATGGCATCCGCGCTAGCCCCACACTGGCAGGAGTGACTGAAGGAAGCTTAGCTTTCCCCTCCACAACTGGGCTCGGGCAATGAGGGAACAAGACTGCAGTGTATGGAGTCAACCAGAGCAGCTCATCTAAGATGAGTTTAGCAATGTTGCCGGTTCCAAATCTATGACAGTTCTCCAAAGCACCTGGTATACATGAGAACAGCGTGCCAAACTCAATGAACACTTTTAAATAATTTCTCAGTGTCCTAATTTTTGACCCTGTGAAGCAACTCAATCTTTTCAGAAGTCATTAGAACAATATGGACCTTAAAAGGAGAGGGAGCAGGAGGAATCACGGGCCTGCCAGCTGCCGTTGGGGTCTGGCAGCTGAAGGACATTCATAAGCCCAGCTGGGGTCATTCAGTGCCACCCCTAAGCTGATGTGGGAGGCCTACTTGCCACCCAGAGCAATGGTGACTTACGGGCTTATGCTGCTTCTGAAGACTACATCTGGATCTGTGGCCCTACAGCAGTCAGAGTCTATGATGTTTATGGCCCATGATGTCACCAAGGGACACAGGGATGCACAGGTTCTGAGCCACCACCTGTGGCCATGGTGGGAACTGAGAAATGTGCAGTCACTGGGGTCATGATGATCTGGGTGACCCGCACTGAGACCAGTGACTGGAGTGTCCCCTGGACCCATGCAACTGCCAGGAACCACGACTGGATCCCTGGTTCTACCACCACCTACCTGGCTCTGCAGTGATGTCCATGACTCACATTGTCCCCAAAGGCCACAAGAATCCCCAACCTCTGGGCCATCTCCCGTGAGCATGCTGGAGTCTGAGGGACATGTTACTGCTGGGGTCACGCCAACCTCAGTGGCCTGCATTTGCACCTGTGATCATGGTATTGTCCTGCCTGAACTGCTGCTGAAGGTCATGTCTGGGACCGTGGCCCATGACCCCACCATAGTCAGGGTCTGCATCAATGTTCGAGGCTCTGGCTACTACCAAACACAATGTAGATGCCCGAGTCTGGACTCTGGCATTGGAAAACTGGCCTATCCTCCTCATAGGAGAGCTGGCTCTGCATTAGGAAAAGCTGACTCCACCCCTCACCTGAGAGGATTGCTCCCAGCAGGCCAGAGTTACCAACTCGGCTGCTCCCCAGGCACACATCCAGGCATACCCCAACATCTACCTGATCTATGACTTGTTGGAGTATTTGAAGGGACTGCTCCTGTAGAACCATAGCTGCATGTTCTCCATGACAACAGACAACAGGGTATCAGAGGAGAATGTCTGTGGACGTTCAGTTTTGATGGTGTACCAAAGCCAGAGACCCTGAACCTGACCAACTACTCATTGTGCAGGTAATGCTGCTTGGACAAAAGGGTCTACTGCACAATGCACAGCAGCTCCCAGTGCCACTGAGATGAATGAAGAGATGATGGAGAGGCGGGAAAGATGGAGGAGTGAAGAGTCTTTCCTTTTTAAAAAATTATTCTTTATTTTTATCTATTTGTAAGTTTTCATTTGTAGGGGGCACTGCAAGAATGAGCGACAGACTCTGAGATGAGCAGGATCGGGAAACTTGATGTGAAATTCTCAAATCAATTTAAAAAGGAAGAAAGGTTTCAAGTTGGGATGTATTGTTTGAGAGAAGAATCTATTCTCTGTTTCAGATTTGAAAAGATGATTTCTAGTGACCTCCTTTCCTCATTCCAAATCTTAGGGAAAGACACCCGGTTCTTTGTCATTAACAATGCTCTCCCAGGGTTGCTCCGCGGTGTAATGAATTGTACATCGGACTTCTAGACACTGAAGAATGAGGTCATCTGTTGAGGTTTTGTAGCATTATTTTTTTTAAATCTAATTGAGGGAAATTACTGTTTTACTTGTTGCTAAGATGTTCTATTTTGAATGAATATTGGATGTTATCAAATAATTTCTTCAGCATCAATTGATGAGATCATATTTTTTTTTCTTCTAGCTAATATGTTGAAAAAAGTGAGAAGAAACCAACTGAAGACGTTGAAAAGGCAAGGCAATTGAAGCTTACATACAGGAGATGCTTACACTACTGAAGAACTGGGAAATGAAATTTTGTGTTTTTAGAAGTTTCCAATGGTGGCTTATTTCAAGGTAATTTTGGTAACCTTACAAATCGAATTATTATTTTCTACCTAAGCTTGCTTTGGTTGATGCCTGTTATTTGTCTAACTGTAAAATCTCACCATTTTTATGATAACATATGGGGTTACTACAGTAATTAATACTGAATTACAGGTATGGCCTTCAGAATTGATTTGAGCTTCACTAAAAGCCAAGTTGACTGATTTGGCACATATTTGAAGGGTATAACAGTAATAATAATAATAATTTATTTACAAGGAAATATTGGTTGTTATAGATTGTTTTATTGAAATAAATATTCTTAATATACACAAAGTTTAAAATGTTACTTATATGTAATAAATGGTATAAGTCATAAAGTTATTAAATTTTAAAATAGAGGAAAATATAAAAAGTTATTACTATTGGTGCTGTACTACAAATGGATTAATATAAAATGGAGTTAATAATGCCAATCTCCTTTTATTTTTTACCAGCTAGTGAACTGAAGTGTTCAGATTTAATGAACTTTAACTCAGGACTGAAAGTATTTGGAATCAAGATAACGTTACAAACAAACAAATGATCTCTGTGAAAAAGAAAAGTAGTTTCATGCATGATATGTCCTGGGAACTGTAGTATGTATTATATCTTTCAACTAATAGGTATGTTATAGAAAACAATTTGCTTTTCATTTGAACAAATTTCATCAAGGCCCTATAGAATCGAAAGACTTCTGAGGGTAGTTAAATATTTGGCTTGTTGGGTTTAAAGTCATGCGATAAAGGAGTCCTCCTTTTTGTGAGCAAAGGTGGGTAAAGGCTCTGAATCACTATCAGCAGTTGGCACCCAGGCTCTAGTTGGCTTCTGCTCGTCCAATTTGCTGCATCTACCTGCTATCAGCTCCAATCTGCAACGTTGCCAGCTGCTCTCCCATACTGCAGTAGCCTCATGCCATGCACCTATTACATACAATTACACGACCATTTCCAACCACTTACATCCAACATCAGTTCAGAATAACAGAGGCATCTGCTCAAATGCACCCCATTTCATGCACGTAGTCAGGTAAAAAAAAACATGATTTAAAGATTTCATGTAAAATTTTTGGTGATTGTAAGATCCTGCTGAAGATTAGAATGCTCTCTCTCTCTCTCTCTCTCTCTCTCTCTCTCTCTCTCTCTGTGTGTGTGAATATGGATTCTATTGAAACCCAGGGGAGATGTTGTTTTCTCTGACTCTGTTATTCATGGTTACCAGGTCTGGAAACAGATGGCACACCACCTGACTCAGAAGGGTCTAATGTAAGATTCATTGTACTTCACAGGAAATCAAGGATTAAGCAATAATACAGAAGGTGACACACCACCTCAGTAACCAGTCACACAGTATGATATAGTCAAGTGGCAAAGGGGGACGAGAGAAGAGAAAAAGACAAAGAGAAAATGAAGTCATCCCGCTTCAGCTCTTGATGGAGAGTAAAACACAGTCACCCTCCACCACAAACTTTTGCCTGCAGCTGTAATAGCTTGCTTTCCAAAGGACTTCAATTATGTGATTGTTGTTAACGTTAAAAGATTGTTGTGTGAGGCTGGAGAGATCGTTCAGCAGCTAAGAGCACTCACTGCTCTGGCAGAGGTCTTGGATTCCATTCTTAGCACTTCTCTGGCATCTCAGGTCCAAGGACTCTCTCATCCTCTTTCTGGTCTCTTGCAGGCACTGGGGACATACATGGTGTGCAGATGCACATGCAGGCAAAACATTCATACACATTAAATAAAGTGGCATTTTTAAAAAGACTGTTCTGCAATAATTTAAGAAGTGTCTTAATTAAACAATAATTCCTTCAATAAACAAAGAAATGAATGGAAACAACACTTCAAAGTGAAGCATAAAATGGCCAATGAATATATGAAAAGTTTCCAACATCCTTAGTCAACTGAAAACTGCAACTCTTTGAACCGAGCAAGGCAGATTGTGCCTGCAAAACCATCACTTGGAGGCTGAGGCAAGAGAATTTTCAGATGTTTGAAGCCAACCTGCAAAGCATAGCGAGTTTAAGGCCAGGCTCGACTATGGAGTCAGACCCTGTTTAAAAATAACAACAGCAAAAATCCTGTGTGTTGAGATTCTACCTCACTCCAATCAGAATGTCTATCATTAAAGAAAATAATCAAGTTTGGGCTGGTTTTAATGGTCTGTAATCATGACTGCTCAGACAGACAGGGGCAGCAGGACTAGACAGAAAATTTAAGGCTGAGACCACATAGTAAGAAATTGTAATTCAGTGGATGGTACATCTCTCTTAGAAAGTGCAACATCCTTGTCTTCCTAAACTCTAGAAAGATAGAAAAGCAACAAATTCTAGTAAAGATTCAGTAGTACGAAAGAATCCTTAAGGCCAAATTTATGAAATCCCACCCCTAACTGAAAAACTATTGGCAATTGACTTCTGGGGGAAAAAGATCCAGTTTTCTTTCGATGTGGCTCTTATAGGCTGTCCTTTACCCTGTGAATGACCCCTTTACACATGAACTTAGGGCAGCCTTGGGTGGACCCAGTGGCTCTACAAAAAAAATACATGAAGATGGGAGGAGAAAGTGTTGGGCTTACAGAAAGAATTGAAGGGAAGGGAGTGGGAGGAATATTTAATCAAAAAAATATTTATCAATGGAATTCTTAAAAATAAGTTTTTAAAAGAAGTCTAACACTGTTGGTAACAAGATAGGTTAGTCTAGCCATTCTGTACAAAAAGCTTGAGGTGTTCTCTAAATAAATAAATGGATAGATAGGTAGATAGAGGATAGATAGATAGATACATACATACATACATACATACATACATACATATAAGAACAAAAATTTAAGTAACTACCATATGACCCAGAAGCATCATTTCTGGATCCATATATAAAGACATCACTGTCAACACAAAGCGGAGCTGCCTGCAAACCCACATTTATCACAGCAGTCGTTTCAATAACGAAGTTAAGGAATCAACCTAATTAGGCACTAGTGGATGAGGGAATAGAGAAAAGGCAGCATACATATGCAGTAGATATTTCTCAGCCGTGGATATAAATGAAATGATGCAATCTTCAGGAAGGAGAATGGAGCTAGGACTCATCACAGTGAGTGAGATAGATCAGACTCTGTGTCCTAGATTGCTTTCTGCTGGCGTGATTAAACACTGACCTAACCACTTTGGAGACGAAAGGGTTTCTTTGCCTTAGGTTTCCACATCACAGTCCATCACTGGAGGAATTCAGGGCTTGAAAGCAGTAACTGAATCAGAAACCATGAAGGAGCATTGTTTACTGTTATGCTTTTGACGACTTGTTCAGTTTGCTTCCTTAGGGAACCCAGCACGACCCACGCAGGACCAGTGCCATTAACAGTAGACTAGGCTAGGCCTTCCAGTTTCAATCACCAATCAAGGAAATGCCCCACAGTTTTGGCTACAGGCAGACAGATGGGGAGAGTTCCTCAATCAAGGTGTCATTGATACAGGTAATTCTAGTTTGTGTCAAGTTAATAAACTAACCAGCACACTCAGAAGGGAAGCCTCATGTGTTTTCTCTCATATATGGAGTTTGGAAGAGAAAAATGGTGGGGGTTCAAGTTCAGAGCCTGAATGTGATCAAAGTACATTCTATGCTTGTGTGCAAAAATCACAATGAAACCCATTACCTTGCACTTCTGCTTTAAAAATAAAAAACTGTATGATATCCAGGCAGTGGTGGTGCACGCCTTTACTAGCAGCACTTAGGAAGTAAAGGCAGGTGGATCTCTGTGAGTTTGAGACCAGCTTTGTCTAGAAGAGCTAGTTTCAGGACAGGCTCCAAAGCTACAGAGAAACCCTGTCCCAATAAAATAAATGAATGGAAGGAAGGAAGGAAGGAAGGAAGGAAGGAAGGAAGGAAGGAAAAAAAGAAAAAAATCTGTATGCTAATAATAAATTTAAATCACCTTCGAGTGTTGAAATAAGAAGCGGCGGGGCTGCGTCCCCAACACCCCGGCCGCTTGGCTAGCTTATGCCCGAAATAACAACACACAAACCGTATTCATTTAAAGAACTGCTTGGCCCATGAACTCTAGCCCTTACAGACTAATTCTCGCACCTGGTCTAGCCCATTTCTAATGATCTGTGTAAGCACCCCAAGGTGCGCTTACCGGAAAGATTCTAGCCTAAGTCCATCGTGGGTTGCAGCTGCCTGGGAGAGCTGAGCATGGCGTCTCTGCTCCAGCAGAGCTGTCCGGTCTCTCCGGGAGCAG